>NC_090021.1:235076393-235379424 GCF_037176765.1 Anolis sagrei
GATCATCCCTGTTACTTCCAGCAGTCCTTATGAATATTTGAGTTGTCACAAATCCCTCTTAGTCACTGAAGTAGCTAAGAGCAACTGTCATTGTATCCAGGTCAAGAACCAGGCCACATTTTGTCTGCCTTTTCCATCACTTTTGCACTTCCATTGGACATAGGAAGGATAGCTAGTAATGACATCATACCCCAGAAATTGGGTAGTGGTAGTGATGGTAGTAGTACAACTCAGGCCACAGTGGGAAACAAAATACATTTTAAAACATAGATAATATATATAGAGAAAGGTAAAAACAAGCTTCCTCTTTGAGATAACAAAGAGGCATATGGAATACTTGGAACACAACTGTATGCAGAACCAGTTTTAGGGGATCTTGGTTAACACTGTTCCCTGCTCCCTCCTTAAGGTATGCATAACATGGAAGTTCAGCAGGAGAGCAAACAGTTCAGAGTCAAGGTATGATTGTATCCGAAGTTAGAGCGTCTACTGAAGTAGATTAGGTGTTGGCTGAGGGTCTAGTCATATGTTACTGTAAGTTGTGAAGTTGCTGTGGATCTCTGGATTTCTGGACTGGTTGTTTGGCTCTTGGCAGGGTGCACAGGATGTGTGGGAAGTTCTTGCATGTTGTCCTTGCTTCGGATGATAAGATTCATTACCCTGGAATGTATGGCAGCTTGAAGACTCTCAGCTCAATAAGGCACATTTCCCTTGGCTATTATTAGCAGCTCTCAGCGAGACATCATCCGCACAAATTCTGCAAAAAGAAGTCCAAAAATGTTGCCATCACAGGTAGAATGGACAAGCGTTATTGCGATGTGTTTATTTTATTTTTGATTATATATTTCTATCTTTCTATATAATATAATATAGAAATATGTTATCATAATGTAAACCTACAATTGACATGTATCATCTGTTCAAATATATTATTTTGTTTTCAATTAAAAAATTAAAAAAATATATTTCTGATTATTTTGATTGGATTTTTAAAAAAATTATTCCATTTTATTACATTGCCCCGAGTCCCTTCGAGGAGATGAAGGTGAGGTATAAAACTAAAAATATAATAATAATAATAATAATAATAATAATTCCATCTGCTCCTAACAAAAAGAGGCAATGAGAGGAAGATAATGGTAGTCTAACCGTTTTCTGCCTAACCAATATATTGTTTTAGAAACTTCACTTAGAACCAGAAGAGTTAACATCGCAGGTTTGTTTTTCAGAGGTCATGGATAACCAAAAGAGAATGAGTCAGTTAGGCTGACTGAGGAATCTTTAAACTGGTTCTGCCCTAATTATTAATTAGTCATTGTACAGAGACTGGAAGATGAACAGAGAAATTGTTTCTTCCAAACTCTCTGCTGTGGCGTGGGGAAAAAAGGATCCATGAGGAAACCAATGGTAAGATGTGACATATTGGATCAGCAGGAATTTTATCTCCTTCTCTGAGCCATTCTACACAGGCCAAAATACAACATGAATCAACATTTAAAATGATGGTTCATGTAGCATCTTTTGGCCACACCGTCAGTCAAAACCTTGCCTTTTTGACTGAGGGCGGCCATACACCTATCTATGTCAATGCACGGTTGCATAGGTGGTCAAGGGCATCATCTCCCCTTCCTGAACCCCTCTCCCGTTTAACCCCCAAAAGTAAATCTAGTAAATTTACTGAGGCACATAGATTCATATTTTTGCAGGTATTTTTCTAAGCCAGAATAAACCTGGATGAGCAAGTTTATTCCAGATCAAAACACATTAGCCTAGTGTGTCGTTTCGATGCTGTAGGATAATTTGATCATCACTATGCCACATTATATAGCAGTGTAGATGGTCTTTGTATGATCTTTTGCTGGGAACTCTTACAGGTGCATAACCTTGACCTTCACACCTTACCCTCAGTAGGAAAAACAAAATCAAAAAAGAAAGGAAAGAACTCTATTTTCTCTTGTACCTTCAAAGTCCACAAGGCCATCCCCATTGAGATCAACATCTTTAAGGATCTCATCTACCTCACGGTAGTTCAGCTGCTGCCCCAGGAGCTTACGCATGGCTTCACGTAGCTCAGCAATGCTGATCTGCCCATCGCCATTTGTGTCAAACTAGAAAGAGGAAAGCAAAATAAGACCTCCTAGAATCCAAGGGATACCATCCTGTCTTGTTCCACTTTTGATGAACTGATAAAACTAGTGAATGGGGGGCTTGGTACTTACTTGAAGTACAGGCCATATTCATCACAGGACTTGCATGCACCACACATTGCCAGCTTACAAAGGATGCTCATGCAAACTTAACAATCTGTGAACCTCAGTCACATGTATATTTCACTAAAAGAATGTCATTATCACTCTGGAATCTTCCCTTGCTGCTGTTTACGGGCTTTGTTATTCCTGTTTCAAATATCTCTCTGCTATCAACAGATAACAGCTACAAACCTATCAATAAGTTCCCTTATAATAGCAGCTGGACTTCTTTGTCCAATGCTTAATATCCGAAGTCAATTATCAGTTGGAGAAGATGTCAATTTGCATCAACCTGTAGAGATGGCGGCAATGCTCACTTGATTGTGCAATGGTGTCCATTCAACCCATAACCACAGCACAATCAGCACATAATTTTGCATGTAGAGGTTCACACGGCACCACCTGGATATTAGACCCAGACCAATGTTTTCCAACTTGCCTACATTGGATCATTTGGCTAGTCTCAAAATGCCATTTCACATGTATCCTTCTAGCTCAGGAGTGGGTAAAGTATGGTCCTAGAGTTGCACATACTCCTCCAAGATCTTATTGCAGGGCTTAAACTCTCTCAGCTCCCCAGTTTGCCCTCTTACAAACAAATTTCTTCTCATGGAAGCTTTTATAAACAAAGATTTATAGTTTTATAGTTGCAGGGCCCCTTTTACTGTGACATTAGATATAACCCTTTTTTTTCAAAATCAGAAATAAACTTATACCCATTTCCTTTAAAGATATTTTTGGCATTTAAGCAGCCCCTAAAGGGTTGCAAGAGCAGAAAGCACAATTCCTCATCTGTTCTATTTCACCATACCACCATTTTCCGTAAGATCATGAGCCTAATGAACTGGATAGTGTCAAGGAATTTTTTTGTCATTCCCATCACATATTTTTAACCATTTTTGACATTTTGTTGCCAGTGGTAGTATCACTGTTGCCCTAACTTGCTACTTCATCACACTAAAGAATGAATCCACTTTAAATCCGGCTTCTGCCGCCTGCAGAATTCTGGAGTTTGTAGTTTAGTTAGGCGGTTAAAGGCTCCTCCCCAAACTATAAACCCTAGAATTCTGCAGGAGGCAACAACCAGGTTTAAAGTCTAGGATATGTTATTTGCAATCTGAATTGGGTAGAGTGCAGAAACCAAAAACTCCTGTCCTCAGAGTAGAAATTAGCTATGATAACAGGTGAATGCTGTGAAGCTTTCTTAGCATTGATATAGAAAAATGTTGCCTAAATACACTAAAAGGCACCTGAGCCCATCTGATCTTTGAAGTTAAATAGGGTTAACCCTGACGACGACAACGATATAATTATTCCCCGCCTCTCCTCACGGCTCGAGGCAGGGTGCAAAGTGATTAAAATAGCGAGATAAACAGAACACTATTAAAATAGATATAACAAATATACACATGTAACATGCAGATTAAAATTTTCTGATAAAATGCAGGTTACAATTCACAAGTTAACATTGACTGGGTAGGTCTGCTGGAAAAGATAGGTCTTAAGTTGTGTTTTAAATTCTGGCTGCTGCTTTACTAGCTGTTGGAGCTCTTCCAGCAGGTCATTGCACAGTCTCAGGGCAGCCGATGAAAAGGTCCTCTGGGTGATGGTTGCCATTCGGGTTCTGGCAGGCTGGAGTAAATGCCACCCAGAGGACCTAAGTGATAAGTATTTGGATGGCATATTGCCAACAGATCCCAGGTGCTGTAGGCTATGTTTCAGAGGAAGGAAGTCGCTAAACCACCTTAGAAAGCCTGTGAAATTAATGGGATTGTCATAAGTGGATAGACAGCCTGAAGACACATACACACAGAAACAGTGCTGAGTGATAGTAAAAGGAGGGCATTGCCCCAAATAAGAGCTTTGTTTAAATGGAATGTTCTGTTTCAGTAACTTATAACTTAGTATTTTTTTAGTATTTCAGTAACTTAAAACTTAAGCATTTAGAAACAGAAATTTAGTATCCAAAGAGAAAAGGGCAAACATGAGAACATAATCAAAGGAATGAGAATACAAAAAAGTAAGCGTTCTAGGTATGAATTATTCAGTATCACATTCTCTGCAATGCTAGACATTTGGGGACTGAAAGAACATTACCATTGATGGGCAAAATATTATTTGGATGGCCAAAGTCCTTGTTTTCTCTCTCCAGCAACTATGTCCCTGTTGGTATAATGGACAAATCTTTCCCGTAACCATGACAAGTTCAGAGATGGTGAAACAGTGAATGAAAGGCTAGAAAGACATTCAATAGAATTAAAAGCATTACTGTTAAAAAGAAAAACAACAAATACAGTCAGCCCTGCACATTCACAGGGATTTAACTTTGGGGAATTTGATTATTCATGGATTTGATTAGTATGGTCTCCTTAGGTATATCTAGCTCCTCCAGTGCAAGTCTATGGTCAACATGTAGCAGAAGTTGATCTAGAGATTCCTAGGGAATACACCACTGGCAACACTGCATACTATGAAAATCCCCTTCGCCTTAAGCCATCAGTCCTCAAAGGCCTGCTGAAATGAAAGATTTTTACCTGCCTACAGAAAGATATGCTGGAGATGCCAATTAATCCTTATTATGAAAGGGGTTCCAGATCCTAGGAGCAACAATAAAGAAGGTTCTTTCCGTGTTCCAATCACATATACCTTTCCTGCACAATCATTGCTGGCATTCACACACACAAACTAACAGCTGGAGAGAAGTTCAAAAGCTCTTTTAATGGTATTAAATTAAATCCATTATACTGGTAGTAGTAGAGAGCTTAGTATAAAGATCACTGTATAGAAAAGCAGGGCCAAGAGCAAAGTTGTAGTAATTTCCTCCACTCTCTGCACATACACACCCTAGGTCATCAGAGAAATGGGTTGTGTGATTCTCACCTCACGGAAGGCATCTCGTAGTTCTTTCATCCCAATCATGTCTGCAGTCTCTGCCAGCATCTTGGGACCCATCAGCTCCACAAAGTCATCAAAATCCACTTTTCCTCCAGCTGTAGGTATAGAGAGAGATTGGTTTAGGCTGGATAGTACCAGACTGAGCATTTATGGGCCATTTCCTGGTCAACAAATTGAATGTCTTTCCATCTGTCCTCCCTTTTCCTTCCACCATCCCTCTTTGTAAGGATCAAATGTGCTTGTAATGGAGCTCCCATACTTGCCGATCATCAAAATGTGTGTTGCATTAAGAAAACCACATCAAAAGTGCTGTGTCCTCCTAATATCTGACTCACACAATCATTTTGTAAACACAATCTGTACAAGAAGAATGCTACATGCACAACATGAAAAAGCCCCACGGTGAGTTTTCCTTGAAAAGGCAATTTGCGAATGAAAGAATAATTAAATCAAAGAGCATTCTGGACCCGCCAAGAACAGAACTGGGCCAAACTTCCCACACAGTATACTCATGACCAACAGAAGATACTGTGTTTTCTGATGGTCTTTGGTGACACCCCCTCATGATCCCCCCAGGGGTCTTGACCTCCAGGTTGAGAAATGCTGGTGTAGATAAACACCAGCATTTGGCCTGAAATACAAAGTTCTTTATCTATAGCATAGAAATAGTTACATTTGTGCTCTGTACATCCCAATAGATACCATTGGGATACCAATAATGTGCAAAAGCCATGGAAGAAAGGTGAATGATATTTTGTGACATGAACATGAATTGATCTTCTGCTTAACCCCATTGAAGCAAATGCTTCCTGAGTCAGTTTCTGCTCATGAAATCCTAATGTCTTTCTTCATGACTTACATTCTAGCTCTCTTGAACAAATATACAGTCCTAAATCCAATTACTAGTTCCAGCTTAGTAATGAGGGTCTGACACAACAATGGAATGACTTGTAACAGTTTTCAATTTTTCACTATACTGAGTAACATTTGATTATTACTTTTACAAATAACATCTAGATTTTTAAATTGCTACTAAAAGGATTTTTGGGCATTTTCCTATTTTGAAGTACATTTTTATGAATACGGTACATACAATTTTGGAAATGAAAAGCATAATAATAATAATATGGAGGTGACATGCTACTTCTGTATTAATTGTAAAGCAATGAGAAACACATTTTAAGAAACCATTCCAATTTCTGTTTCCAGGAAAATTATTTCTTGATTATTTTGTATGTTTAGCACTTCATGGCATGTGTATAAAAACCAATTTTCTCCTTTTGGAAAACAGGCAAAACCAAGTTCTAACTTAGTGGTAGGGGAATCGATGCTTTGCTTGCAACAGGCATCTTCAATCCCTACCACTTCTAGATAGGACCGGAAAAGACACTGGCTTGAAAGTTGGAGGATGATACTAGTCACAAAAACAAAACAAAACAGTTATGCTGAATTTCCTCAGAATCAGATACCAATTTGGATGAATTGAGTTAAGACATAAAAAGCTCACCAAATGAAACAAATTGAAGTTGAGATACTCCTCACTGGGGTCAAGGTATTTCAGTGGTGCTTGGTGGCTTCCATGTTAGTGGAGCAATTAATTCACCCCAGGCTTTGCTCTGAACTTCAAGTTGCAAAAGCCTAGCCTCAAAATAGGTTCAGCACCCTGGACAGTTACTTTAAATTTCAGAATAAAGTCAAAATTAGATTTACCACTCCTTTCACATGGAAGCATGCCAACACCACTAATACCCTCATGGATGTGTTCTATCAATGTGTGAATGAAGATTAATTGTGAGAAGTCCTAAAAATGAGTGTTGTCAAAGACTGTTGAAACACCAGCACAACAGCGAAGAACAGGTCCAATCAGTTCCTGATATCACACATGACCAGCCATGCTGGCACAATGGGTTAAACCCTTGTGCTGGCTGAACTGATGACCTGATGGTTGGCAGTTCAAATCCACAAGATGGAGTGAGCTCCCGTCTGTCAGCTCCAGCTTTCCTTGCAGAAACATGAGAGAAGCCTCCCACAGTAAACCATCCAGGTGTTCCCTGGGCAACGTCCTTGGAGATGGCCAATTCTCTCACACCAGAAGCGACTTACAATTTCTCAAGTCACTTGTGACACTTTTTTTAAAGCACTGGAACCATGCTAAACTGGGAGAATTCACTGGGGTAATTCACCACCTTGGCAACGTTCTATAGTGGTGCCTTTAGATGTGGGTTGATTTTAACAACTCTAGAAACTTACTGATCTGCTGAGATAATTCAATGAGCTCCATTTCAGTAGGCATGTAACCCATGGTGCGCATACATTCCCCCAGGTCCTTGTAGCTGATGTAGCCATCACGGTCTTTGTCAAATTCCTTGAAGGCCTCCTTTAGCTCTGGAAGGAGAAAAGAATTCAACTAGACTTACATAAAAAAGCATAAGAAAGAATAAGAAAAGACTGCCTCTTATGAGCTTGTTAGTTGTTGCTTTTTTCAATTTGTTGATCAGTTACAGTAGATCTTGAGAATCCAATGTGTCTTACAAGCACCAACACAAAGGAGAACACTGAGCCAAGAATGAGTTACATTGCAATTTTGCAAGCTACTATACAGCATTGTTGCGTTTCCATAGCCCCCAACATCCACAGATGAAAACTGGGACACATGTAGCCAACTAAAATCAGAGTGTAGTTAAGATGACAAAAGTTATTAAAGAAAAAAAAAAAACAGGCTAGAAGAGGCTGCAGCAGTTTGCTCTTGCTTGGGTCTACATGAAAAGGCAAAATTCTGCCTTTTTTCACACTCAGTCAATTACTGTATATACTTAAGTATAAGCCTAATTTTCAGTCCTTATTTTAGGTTGAAAAAGTCCCCCTCATCTTATAGTTGAGTCAAAGTTATTTATTATTTTATTCTGTTGTTGTTGTTGTTGTTGTTGTTGTTACATGTATTATTTTACTCTATTATTACGTTTATTATTTTACTTTATTGTTGTTAAGAGTACAGTCATCATTTTAATCTATTTATTATTGTTATTGCATTTATTATTTTACTCTATTATTACTGCAAGGATACATAAGCACATTTACATTGAAGGGGGTTAGAATAATGGTCAGAGTTGGGCAGTCTTATCTGAAATTACAGTTTTATGTAAATATTCAAAAACATCTAACCTACTGATGTCTCAATTAATGTTATTGGTATCTATTTTTATTTTGAAATTTACCAGTAGCTGCTGCATTTCCCACCCTTGGCTTATACTTGAGTCAATCAGTTTTCCCAGTTTTTATGATAAAAATAGCTGCCTTGGCTTATATCCAGGTGGGCTTATACTTGAATAAATACGGTAAGTACAATACTTATGCACTTTGAACTCATTCCTTTTAGCCTTTCCTTCAGTGTTTCACCATCTCTGAACTTCATTCATTCATTCATTTTTAACTCAATTTGCAGCAACTGAAGTAAGCTGAAGACAAATCAGAGAAATGAGAGGAGAGAGAAACTGGGATTTTTAAAACCAGGTGAAAGTAGTAAGGTGACAGAATGAATTGGAACTGTCTTTGCCAAACTGGGATAATAGAAGATTTTGCATTTCACTATTACCTTCAATTTCCTCTGGTCGAAGCTCTCTGTCCTGGAGAAAGGAAGAAAGAAGGAATCTCTTAAATAAGCAAATACTGGCTATGTTACCCATCCACACCCATTTTGCATATACATTTTTGCTATGACCTTTTAGTAACACATTATATCCCAAATATAGTTTCATTGCTGTTCCTCTTCACCTAGTTAATATTTTCTGTGAAATAAAACCTTGTTTCCTTGACGCCCGATTTCTAGCTATGTTCACATGAACGCAAAGCTCAGTAACTTTCTACCAAATATATTGGTGGAAAAGTACAGTCTTATGTTGCATCACTGCTGGGTTCAATAAAGCCATATTTCCGTCTATAGAGAAATTCAAGAAAAGCTCCTCTGACTCCTCAAAGAGATACCAAAGGGTTCTCCTAAGAGTAAAAGCTTAATGTGCATCTGGGTTACCCAAGTGCTGGTGTTACAAAGTAGCTAAGAGACTGAGCATCTTATCAGGAGGTCCCCAATAGAAAGACTGCTTTTTTATGTGCTCACAAGGCCCCTTAGGCATGTAATTCACACCTCCCAGAAATCCCAGCCAGTTTACCAGCTGTTAGGATTTCTGGGAGTTGAAGGCCAAAACATCTGGGGACCCACAGGTTGAGAGCCACAGATTAGAGAGGTAAACAAAGCTGTTTTTTTATTTATAGTGTTTCTTCTATCTCCATTCCTAAATCTCATGAAAAATGTGAGATACAGCACATAGAAGTGCCGTAATCAACAATCAACCAATCAGTGACTCTTATTGTTGCACTGAACAAACCCACATGGTAGCTACATGTACAGCAGGAAGTAACGCATAGGTTGTGTTTTGTCAGCTAACACACCTTCCTAAAGGGAAGATTATTAAACTTAATGGAGGAAACAACAATGCTTAGCTCAAAACAGAAACATCCAGGTATACATCAGCATTCACTTAGAAGGGGCCTTTCACACTGCACAGTTATAGTGCTCTGATTCGACTTTAACTGCAATGCTTCGAACCCTGGGACTTGCAGTTGAAGAAGTGGGGTTTAGGACCTCTCCTAGGACCTCATCACATTGAAGTCCTTAATCTTAGGGGAAGTGGGGGCATCAATGGGGCAGCGGGGCAAATCCGGCAGGCAGTGTGAGAACCCCTCACCTCATATCGTCCCTTTACCCATCCCATGGGAGGAAGCGCTACCACCCAGCTTCCCCCCCCCCCCTCGCTTTCCCCATTCTATCAAATGAGAACACACTTCCAGTACAGTTCATGGACAGACCCCCGCCGGAAGTAGCTGTGCATCGTCTGATGGGATCTGGCAGGCTCCATCCAGGAACTATGCTCAAAGCATCCTACAATGGGTAAAAAAGCCCATGTGATGAAATCACCAGACAGCTCTAAAGCTTAACCAAACTGTTATAACTGTGTTGTGTGAAAAGGCCCATACCAAGGTGGCAAGGGGAGAGGGAGCAGTGCACACCATGCCCTGATGTGCCATGGAAGTGGAACAATGGCAGAAGCGCAAGTACATACGATCTGTGTGATGGCGATGCTCTGGCGCAAGAAGATGCAGGCTGGCCCCACCAGGCCATGCAGCACCGAGTAATTCTGCAGCGGGGGATATGACACGCCGTCGATAATTTCATCCACGTCGTTGCTGGTAGAGGGGGAGCCGGGGGCCTCCGAGGGCTTCTTATTCTCCTGTCGCATAGCTTGCAATTAGCTAAGCATGGTTAGGCAGAGCCCTAACTCCTGGGTAATTCTGATGAAGCAGAGATTTTGGCCATGGAGAATATGGAAAGGAGGAAGGATAAAGGAGGGAAATGGGAGGTGTGAGAAGGAAACAATGTCCCAAGGGAGAGGGGTGGGGGGAAGTCTCACATTTTTCTTAGTCCCAAATTATCTTGGTGTCACTCCCAATAATAGAAAATCAACTGTTAGGGCCACATAGCCTCCAGTGTTCAGTGAATCTTTGGTATCAAACCAGATGAATACATCTTGCTTTGTGCTGTAAGGCAGGCAGGCAACGACGCTAAGGCCAAGTCATGGCAAACACATCTGTTCCTGGTACACATTCATATGTGTGTGTGTTTATCTGTGTGGAGGACTTGGCAGGAACAAAGAGATACCACTGGAGATGGGGATGAATAAAGTGAAGCTCTGTGGAAGTATGTGCCACCTAAGCGCTGGTTTTGTGGCCCTTTCTCTGTGCAAAACAGGTTGAATTGCCTCTTCTTGAAATATCAAACCTTTTAAATACAAAAGCTCTGTATATTGTGTAATATTATTAAAAAGGCCTGCTTTTCAAAACTAGAGGGGACCTTTCAGCTGCCTTCATTTGATTTATTTATGTTTGGCATTTTTTGGCAGTCTGCTCTAGCCCTTGGAGGGGTATTTTCTTCTCCAGGCAGAAAACATGCTCCCTGACCCACCACAGTAGCTGACCTCATGTTAAAAATAGGCAGTTCTTTCAAGTTTGCTTTCATTGATGCTCTCCATTTTCACCTCAAAACTTGTTTCAGTTGAGATGTATTTCAGTTTACAAGTCTTGCACGAAAACCGGTATGCATTTCCATATGCATTTTTCAAAATGCACACATTTTTGTGTGCATTTTTCAAGTTTCAGTGTTTTTGTATAGTCTGCCAAAAAGGAAGCCTGTGTGCCTTTTTACAATATACACATTCTTCAGATACACGCTTAAAGGGTACATTATGCATACGGTATTGCAATCCTTGATTTCTATTGCAAATTATGTTCAGATGTATGTTAAATTCTGAGAGGTTTTATCCAAGCTTGAGAAGATACTTTTCAGTTGTGAACACTGTGAATTCATTGGCCTTTCTAAGATACCACCATAGCACTGGCAAGGGATACACACACACACACAAAGAGTAAATTAATACACAAAGAATTAAACATAAACACTTAACAGCATCACTTATATACCCACGAAGATCATACGTTCACATATCTTAATAAATTCCTTTCTCTGGGTTGCTGTGAGTTTTCTGGGTTGTATGGCCATGCTCCAGAAGCATTCTCTCCTGACATTTCACCCACATCTATGGCAGGCACCCTCAGAGGTTGTAAGGATGCCTCTGAGGATGCCTGCCATAGAGATGGGCAAAAATTCTGGAGAGAATGCTTCTGGAACATGGCCATACAGCCAAGAAAACTCACAGCAACCCAGTGATTCCAGCCATTAAAGTCTTCGACAACATAAATTTCTTTCTCTTTTCGAATTCTAATTCTTCGCCTAATTGCGTAATTTTGAAATTCTTTCCTGGTGCTAGTCTGCTTTTTCCCTTGTTATATAAGCTTCTCTTTCATTGTAATATATTGCAGTGATATTTTTGGAAAAGTTTTTGTTTTATGTGTTTAGCTGTGTTGATTTGTTAATGAGAATTGCATTGTGGATATAGATGCACATATATAATTGTGATGTGCTGTGCTGGATTCAAACTTACAAACATGGTCATCAGCTGGAACCCTCAGAGTTCTCCTATTGCAGTCCTGACATTTCAAAACTGCTAACTGATAACTGTATCACCTTCTAGCAATATAAATTAATATGTGTAATGCCCAGATCTGCAATCTATTGTCATCCATATTTATTATGATGAGAGGTATGGCGAGATGGATGTGTGTACAGGAAATTGGAAAAGCGTCATTGCACAACTGCAAAATCACATACCGGTACTAATAAATATATAAAATGGCAATTTGCTATAATAAGGAGCCAAATCTTGAAATGCCACAATTCTACCAGTTTTTAAAAGGGGGTGTATAAGAAAGGCAAGGCACAAGTAATCAGGAATAATTTAAGTGGTAGTGCATTGAGCAGATAGAGCATTCTGTGCTAATAGAGCATTGTTAGCGAGCAGTATGAAAGGAAGAAGCACAATGCTAGCGTGTTCTTATTTTTACTGCAAACAGGATTGCAATGCCGAAACCAGCTATTAGACCATGATTGACAATGCCCCATACAAGTAACCTAAGGAATCCTGTGGACTGTAATCATGTGAAAACTCTTTAATAACATTCTTAGTCCATCACCAGCCTGATTGTTCCAGCCTTCCTACACAACTAGAGTGCACCAGATTGGGAATAAGTAAAGATCATTAATCTGAAATAGAACTGGCATAAAGGCATGCAGTACCCTGGCATCAAGTCTTGTAGCATAGCATGACCAGTAAATGTACCCTAGAACTGAGTAAATACTGATTACCCTCTACTGAGTGCTAACTCACCCAACCCCATAGGGAGCTAGTGAGTTGCATCACCTGACCCCATGTCGACAATATTTTTTTATTTCTGATCAGCTATGGATATGTAAGAAAACTCTCTACAGAGAGACAGACACACAAAAGAACCAACATGTAGAAATGAATGAGTATTTAACAGACATGAATCCAACACATACATAGGCTGGAATTTCCTTTCTTGCATAAGCATGCCGCAGTGTCTTCCCTCTTTTACTGAATATGATCCTTGTCTTGACAAGATGACAGGAGGAGAGATGTAGACAATCTAGTACCCATACCTGAATGCCTTCAGCTGCCAAAGAGTCACATATTTCACGAATACATGTTTCCTGGCATTTGTAAAAGGCATATCCTGCACACCTCACAAAGGCAGTCCTCATACAGTCACAGAAAAAACATGCTTTTACCAACACGATGGTGTGTTCTTGAGAGATGCATGTACACATCTGCATAATATATACAAATATTATATAGAGAGCCAGCATGGTGTAGTCATGCTTTAAGTGTTAGACTGGAACTCTGGGAGACCAGGGTTTGAATCCCTACTTGACCTTGGAAATAAGGCAAGTTACACCCTTTCAGCCTCAGAGAAAAGTGGTGGCCCTGCCCCCCTCCCAACAAACCTTTCCAAGAAAACAGCATGACAGGGTTGTCATAAGTAGAAATGACTTGAAGACACATAAGAAGAACAAAGCCCACAGTTCTGTGGCATAATGTAAACTAAACTGTGCTAGAGAAAGAAAATATGCCATGCAGGTGAACAATAAAGAACAATTTCTTTACTGTATTGTCGAAGGCTTTCATGGCTGGAATCACTCAGTTCTTGTGTGTTTTTTCGGGCTACATGGCCATGTTCTAGAGGCATTTTTCCTGACGTTTATATATAAACCCCTTTTTTCCCAGTCCCAGCAGACCTCACCTCTGAGGATGCTTGCCATAGATGCAGGCGAAACGTCAGGAGAAATGCCTCTAGAACATGGCCATATAGCCCGAAAAAACACACAAGAACTGAATTTGTTTACTCTTCGTAAATCCGGAACAACATATGTATAATGTGATCAGTTGCACCAACTCTCATAATGTCCTTTTATGAGAGATTTAAAATGGTCTTTCTTTTGCCCATATGGATAAACTCCTTCAGCAGCTTATGAAGTGAGAGCACACTGCAAAGTCTGTCTCTCTCTCCTTCTCTCTGAGCACCTGCATAGCTCAAGCCTGAACAAAAATGTAACAGTAACCAAAAGTCCCAGGCTCAGCCATCTCCCTGGGCATTGCACAACCAATCTGCTTCATGTATCTTATTTTACAGTTGATGTACACACACACACACACACACACACTGATTCCTTGCATTCTCCAACAAGTTCCACAGTTAACAACCTACCCTATAAGCTCATGTATACATCTAGACTTTTAAAAAAACTCAACCCTGGGTTTATTTAACAATGGGTCAATGTACTGTAAGTTAACTCTTATCAGAAAAGGAACCATCTGCTTTGAGTATATTGGCAAAAGGCAAGATCTTTGTTCATCCCAGGACAACCTAAAAGAAGCACTGACCCCCTCTTATTCTCTCTGCCACGGTGCCGCTTCTGGCCTTTTTGAATGCCTGGGTGGGGAAATGATGGCGGAATCCAGGGATGGCATTGATGTTTTCCCCTCTTTGCAGAATGACTCTCAACTTATTCACAAGTCATATCAAAATCCTTAATTTTTGCCCTAAAACCTGCCCTTGGCTTACATATGATATTGATGAATACATGGGAATGTATGGTAAGTACATTGGACCTATGAGCCTCCGCTGGTGCAGTGAATTAAATCCCTGAGCTGCTGAACTTGCTGACCAAAAGGTCACAGGTTCGAATCCATGGTGCAGGGTGAGCTCCTGCTGTTAGCCCCAGCTTCTGCCAACCTAGCGGTTCATAAACATGCAAATCTGAGTATATCAATAGGTTCCACTCCTGCGGGAATGTAACAGCGCTCCATGCAGTCATGTCGGCCACATGACCTTGGAGGCATCTAAGCACAATACTGGCTCTTCAGCTTAGAAATGGAGATGAGCACTATGCCCTGGATTCGACTAGACTTAATGTCAAGGGGAAACCTTTACCTTTTTTTACATTGTACCTATTACTTCTAGAACAGTGATGTGAAAAAAATATTTTCAACAGTCAACAATCACATTGATGCTAGTTGTAGCACCTAGGTCCTGATTGGGTTACTGTGAATTTTCCAGCCTGTATGGCCATGTTCCAGAAGCATTCTCTCCTGACGTTTTGCCCACATCTATGGCAGGTATCCACAGAGGTTGTGAGGTATATTGGAAACTAGACAAGGGAGGTTTATATATCTGTTGAAGGTCCAGGGTGATTTCTTACTCAAGTTCACATTGCTGTTGGGTCTGTAGTAACGAAATCACTAACTGGAAACTACATTCAGACTCTCCTTGCCCCCCAGTTACAATTGTCCATCCATTTCATGGGCTCCTGCTACCTTGATTTTATTGAATTACTTAAGTTACTAAACATAACTTAACGCATCTGAGAGTCCAACTTCTTTCCTGAGGATACAACACTGATACCAATGGTTTGCCTTTCATATCTAGTCTACAATACCTCCACAACTCACTTGATGTTCCTAAACACAGATTTTTCTCCCTATGCACACAAGTACACACAGATAAACAAGCCCTAGTAAACAGAATTATGTTCTTTCTCTGCTTCTGCATCACACACCACTATATACAGAAATGCAGCCACCCCCTTAAAGATGAAGGGCTATGAGAGAAATTCCACGCCTTGTGCTACAAAATTCCCATAGGACCACCATTCTCTGGAACATGTGATGCCCACCTGGCTGGATATTTCTTTGCCCAATCAAAATACAAGGCTCATACATCATGAAGAGAAAGAGTGTAGAGGCATTGTGTGATGTGCATTTTTGCTTAGATGCAAGAGAAAAGAAATGGATCTATCTATACAAAGACTGGAGAGGGAAAAGAGGGACCCTTTCCGCATAAGACGTTCTACAAAACTCACTTGTGGTCCCATCCTAATCATCTCAGGCCTCATCAACCTGAGGCTCGTGGATCAGGTTGCCAGGTAAACTGGGCTCCTGTACCTTCAATGTTTGTCAAGTAGAAGGAATTATAGCAGGAATTTCTCCCACTGAGATTTTCTTGTCTACACAACTATTAAAGGAACAGGAGTGTTGTCCTTATTTCACCCAGCAAGCCTACTGGTGGATAAGAGAGTGGGATCAGAGGGGCCTGACTATAAGAAGCCGCCAAAGTGAACATCCTTATTGCTACATCTCCCTTGGAGAAGACCTCAACCCCAGGGGGTTTAGCCACCGAGAGGCAGAAAGGGAAAAGCAGGGAGAAATGTGGAGAACAGACAGAGGCAGAATCAGCCATACTGCGGTAAGGATGGTAGTGGTCTGAGATGAGATGTGGGATGAAATGGGCCTTCCCCCCGCCCCTCTGTCCCCTTTCCCTACCTTGGTTAGCCGCTTGCCTGGGGTTTTGGTGCAGTTGCCCATGTCTGCTAAGGCCCCCCCATCCCGCAGAGCATAGTATGGGGCTGGAGGCAGCTGGTGCCGCTGACAGTATAAGAGGTTTTTTTTTATATAGTAACAAGTGATTCTCTTCCTCGGAGGTTTAGATGCTTTGGGGATTTTCAGGGTTTTTATTGTTGAATATCTCCAGAATATTAAGGGAAAGTGAACAGGGGGAGGGGGGAGGGCGTGGGCCAGAGCCATAATCCTGAGGATTATACCCAACTCAATCATAGATGGTGCTAAAGCAGAGGATGGGGGGCAGGCAAGGCAGCTCTTCCTCCTCCAAGCGTTTCAGCCCTGCAGTGCGTCCCGGGAAGGAAAGCCCCACCACCCCAGAGATGGTCCAGTCCCCGCACAGAAGCCCCCCTGAGAGCCTGGTGTTCAAGGAAGAGCCAAGAAGGGCTCATGGACCACCACCACCCAGCCGTCCAGCTATACTCCCCTCCCTCTACAAGAGCAGCAGGCCATAATCTCCTGTGACAATCAAAGAGCTTTTCAAATCTTTGTTCCTGGGAGTGGCTACTTCCACTGAGCTCTGAAGCTGCAGAGTCCTACCAGCATTACTAGGCACGCAGGATGGCAGAGTGGCACCAGCAGGGAGCATGCATGACACAAGAGTGTCAGTCAGACTTACTGGCTGCCTGCAAGACGTGTGAACCAGCAGGCAGAATTCCCTTTATTTATAGACTCATGGGCCATTCTCATAATAGAGGGGGGTAAGAAACGCCTTTTCATGCCTGATGTATTCCTCGTCACGGCTGTTAATGTAGGACAATATTTTTGGGGAGATGGGGGAAAAGCATTTTAAAATCCAAGGCAGATTCTCATCTATGGAATCTTTATTATTTGTATAGACATGGGTAATGCAACCACTTTTGTCCATTTGTGAAAATGCCTATGGATTTGAAAGGGTTGTTTTGAAAAATAACTATATTCAGATCAGGCAATCTGATTAAGCTTTGTTTACCCGCCCACACTTTTCTTGGCAACTGAGGAGGGAAAAAAGAGCCTGCAAGTTTCTTTAGTAGAACCATGGAAGAAGCCCAGATGCTTTTGCAATATTAAGTGGTTTAAGACTCAAAAGCTAGAGACAAATGGTACCATTTTGTGTGTGTGTGTGCGTGTGCGTGTGTGTGTGTGCCAGGAGCAACTTGAGAAAGTCACTTCTGGTGAGAGAGAATTGGCTGTTTTCAAGGATGTTGCCCAGGGGACACCCTGTTGTTTTGATGTTTTACCATCTTTGTGGGAGGCTTCTCTCATGTCCCCACATGTGGAGCTGGAGCTGACAGAGGGAGCTCATCCGCACTGTCCCCGGATTCGAACCTTCGACCTGTCGGTCTTCAGTCCTACTGGCACAAGGGTTTAACCCACTGCACCACCAGGGTCTCCAATGGTAACGTTTTCAGAGTACACAGTAATGTGAGAAGATAGGTCAAGGTATATGGGGCAGATATCTGAGTAATCTGCAGTAGATTCACAAAGATTTCTTATAGTAAATATATATTTTTCTCTTCAGTTAGGCTGCTAGAAAAAATGTTTGGGGACAGCCAGGTTGGATTCTGGTGTGAAAGGATCTGTCAATTTGGTTCTGGGAGAAAGAACCTTGTTCCTTTTCTATGTCTGCCTGTTCGTTTGTTTGTTTTGTTTTTTTCAAATCTGCTCATTTATTTTTTTTAAGCTCTAGAGTTTGCTCAAAACCATCCTAGAGCCATTCATGCTTCCTTCTGACCCTCTGTTGTATCTGGTCAAACAGTTTTTTGCAGATTTACATTTCAATTGAAGTGACAGCAGGAATAAATAAGTATGTTCATTACAGTAAATCATACATCTATCACATCACCTTGAATGCTCTTAAAAGCAGTTGTCCAACCTCATCTACCTTCTTATCCCCACTTCTGATTACTAATTAGGCATTTCCTCTTATATAACAACACATTCATGCAGAATTGCCTTAGAAAGTCCTCTTCTTAGCAAACATTCTCTTGCACAACTAAACGTGTAAAGTATACAATTTTAAATATGACAGACATACATACTTTCGGTGCCTTTGAACCTCACCATGCTTAAAATATTATATCTATCTTTCTCTTCTCCAGCAGACATGTTGAGCTCTGAGAAAACATTAGCTTCTACACTCAGTACTGTGACAGAACAGTTTGTGATGTGAATTTGTTAGAAGTCTAAATGGAAGCGTACAATTTTTTTTAAAATCATACATCACATTCCTTTAGATGTTAGGCATCTGACATTATACAATTCTGTGGATTACAATGTTATTGGCATCTACTAATCTGATAGGGAAAATCTGCATATCATAGCAGTTTAAGTGTTGGACTACGAGACCAGGATCTGACTCACTGTTTAGACAAGGTAGCCAGTGAAGCAGTGGTACTCAACCTGTGGGTCCCCAGATGTTTTGGCTTACAACTTCCAGAAATCCCAGCCAGTTTACCAGGATTTCTGGGAGTTGAAGGCCAAAACATCTGGGGGGACACAGGTTGAGAACCACTGCTATGAGGGATCTTGTGCAAGCCACACTGTCTGAGCCACAGAAGAAAGTAATAATCAACCTCCTCAAATAAATCTAGCCAGGAAAACCCAATCGCAGGTTCACCATAAGTCAGAATTAACTTGAAGACAGAGAACAACAACAAATCCCAGATTAGTAGAAGTAACTCCACCCTGGGTCGTTGTAGGGTTTTCAGGCTGTATGGCCATGTTGTAGAAGCATTCTCTCCTGACGTTTCGCCTGAGGTCACAACCTTTGAGGAGCCTACCACAAAACGTCAGGAGAGAATGCTTCTAGAACATGGCCATACAGCCCAAAAACCTACAACAACCCAGGGATTCTGGCCATGAAAGCCTTTGACAATACAGTTAACTCCACCCTGCTTGGCTGCCACGTGCACTGTTTCCCTTTCACCATTCCTCAGAAAGTTGGGACTTCCACTTTGCATTCTGCTTTCCTTTCAAGGTTATTTGTGGAAGGGTATCCAACATAAACCGCTGTCAATTTTTAACTATCACTACATATCTCAACATTCAAATGACACCACATACCAAACACCTTGCATGTTGATGATCCAAAGATATTAAATACCAATTTCATGCCCTATACACTTAAATTAACTATGAAATATTGCTCCCTCTAACAGCAAAATTAGGTGGTAACTATGTAGAACAAGAGGATATCCTTATGCTTGATGGAAACCTTTGTTTTGCTGTAATAACATTTAAAATCTTCAGTGGTAAATAAATAACATGCCTCGCCCCCCAATAACACCCCCTCAAATAATGTCCCCCCCCCCCCCAAAAATGTCCAGCAGGCATTCCTAGTAGAATATAATTTTACATGCCATTGGGAATAAAAATCCCAGAAAGACTATTAGGTTAGGAGATAGCAGAATGCTCTTCCTAAAATAACAGCTTCATCCTTAAAGTCTGCCTAAAACAATCACAAAGGAACGGATGCTCTTATTAGGAAGGTGTTCTGTATCCTGCTTCTTGAACTCAGCAGCCAAATATTCATTAGGAAATCAAATATTTCATGGAAATTAGGATAACACCATGTAACACAATTTTTGTTCCTGGATTATAAATGCCATTTCCTAAGCGGTTCTATCATAAAACATGGAAAAAGTTTATTAAACCACAAAAAGTTTGTTTTTGCGGGACATCCCACAGCATATTTTGCTATAGTTTTTCAACGAATACCTCATAGACTCTCAACCAATGCAACATAGTTTATGGCAACCACAAAAATAAAGTTTCTGGTGTAAAAGTAAGTACCACACAATTAAACAGGAAATAACACTTTCTAACCAGGAACAGAAATTTTGTTACATAGTGTAACTAAGATGAGGCTGTGAAGGAATCTGTTCTGTATATATCCTTTAATGACAGCAATATAATTCATCTTATACAACTGCTCTGCTCTACCCGAAATAGCAGTTCTTCCTAGAAAGAAAATAATCTCTTTGTTAGCAATTTCTCTATGTTTATCCATATTTGCCAGTTTTTTTCAGAATGCTTTAACTTTAATCCTGAACAGAATTGGCAAGACTTTCTGATCCAATGCAAAATCCCAAATAATATTTTCATCCAAATACTTTTTTTTTATTTAGCATTTTTATTGTTTGAGCATCAGAACAACTTGTTTCCTGTATCTGAATTTGAAGGCCCAGCTGAAGTGTGGATTTAGACAGGTTCATCAGTGATCATATTATTTGGAGAAATGGATATCCATTTCTTTAAACTCTGAGGGAGAGGAACACAATGCAGCATCTGTACCTCTGTGAACACACTCTTCCACCAGTCTCCTTAGAAGTAAATGTTTGCTGGAATTCTGAATGTTTAATAGTCCAAGAAGACTTTCATTGTTTCCCATTGCTCAACAATAGCAGCAGCAGCAAGAAAAAAACATACCTGTAGATCCAGACTACCTCAGAAGGAAAGGACCGTGTATTCTTCCAGTGAGCACCAAGAAGGAGAGGAGATTTGGGTTTGCAACTACTAGCGTGCTACTCCTGACTGGTCAATGACACCTTGCGCATTTAGTAATCTCAGTAGAATGCACACAGTCCTCATTGTATGCACTCAATGCAATTAGATAGAGCCAAAAGGGTTACTTTCAAACAATTTCCTATGTATTTAATGTATTTATTACAACACGAAGAAGGCAGTTTTCCCTGTTTGTAATAAAATGTAACTAAAATCCCGCTTTAAGATTTAAAAAATAGCAAAAAAACTTAGAAAATCCAAATCATATGGCCTCTAAAATTCCTTAAAATCTCTTTAATGATAAAACAAGAAAAATAACTAGGAAATGATACGCATTACACCAGAGGTAAAGAGAAAGAAGGGGGGGGGGAAGAGACATTTTCACATGGAACATTAGTTCTGAAGTGTAGCTTCATTCCACCTTTAGTACCAAAAAATAGTAATACAAAATTACACTATTTGTAAAATGTTATTTCCAAGTTCTCTACTGAGTTTCCCAATGCCTTCAATACTGCTTCTTGATTTCTATCTTCCACTTCTACACAGCAAAGGAAGTCACACACTATTTCACATGCCACTATGTTGGCTATTTTAAAGGCTACCACCTTTTACACGAATGGCTTAAAAGGCCCTGAAGGTCCAATGGCAAACATTTTCCATACTATATACTTCCTCTTTCAGTTGAGCTCTTTGGAGAATATTTACTCCGGTTATCTCTATAACCTTTATGACAAATATCATATAAAGAAGAAAAACATCCTGGACATCCAGGTTAGGAGCTTTGTTCTCAAGGTTTTCAAGGAACTGGGAGGATGGACAAGAATGCCAGAGCCACCCCACCCACACACACACCTGGAAAATTTCTGTATATATTACTCCTGCACTTTCTTCAACTGAACAGAAGAACTGATGGAAGAATGTTATATATAAGACCCATTTTCAGATTTCTTTCATTATGCTCAGTCCTTAGGCTCAGAACACTAGTTTTATATTTTGGAGTGTTTCTTTCTCTGTGAGGAGCAGAGAAGGCGGTCACCCATTTATAAGCTTCTCTTATCCATTTTACAAGCTACCAGGGATTCTGCAGAATGTCCTCATCTACCTACAGGAGAATGGCTTTCTTCATCCCTTGGCACCATAGAACTTTTGGTGTAGACACCACAGCCTTCAGCCATGGTTTCTTCCCTGCCAGCCTCCGCCCTTCTTTGACATTGTTCCTCTACTCCTTTCCCCTTCCCTATAGTGCAGTTACCTGCCCAAAGACAGAGGTGAGGATGGGCTTCATCTCCCAGATGCTTGGGCACTCCTCATCTGTAGGAACTGAACCAGCCCTTCCTGGGGCTAATGCTGCTCCTTGCAATGGCTCTCCCTTGGCACTGCTGGCTCCGGCCAAGTTTTCCTCTTCCTCCATCCTCAGGTTGGTCCCATAGAGGGTGGTGGTAGATGTGGTCATCTCTAAAGTGCTTTTGAACCGGGGCCACTCCATGAACCGTCTGTCTTCTTCTCCGGACTGACTTCCTTTTCGGTGAGAGTGTCTGCTTTTTGATCGCTGGTGAAAAACGGAGAAGCCCCGTGATGCCCGTGACTGTGGTGCCTCACTGCTCAATCGTTGGGTCTCCCGGAGAAAAAAGAACATGTTGAAAGCTTTGCAAAGAGTGCACCTCTCCTTTGAAGCTACCTCTCCAAGAAGACAAACCCAAACTTTACTTGGACAAGATTTAATCCTTCTCCATGCTACCTCTGTCTTTTCCCCGGGGTCCCATACCTCTCTGTGGTGCTCTAGTGCACCCCTAGGTTTCTTCCCTGCTGGTACTGTGCCCTGGTGTAGTTTGTTTGCCACAACTATATTGTACTGCCACGCTCACTCATGCACTCTCGGATATATATTTATATATATAATACACACATGTGTGAACAGTCTGCAACCATAATTCTAAATAACTAATCCTGAGAGAATGCAAATGCCCTTCTGTACACCTGCATTACCTGTTCCCTTCATGCATTGCCTCCACCACCTCCTACCTAATTTCTTTCCCCCTCTGAAACTGTGTCCCTGCTTAAACTTTCCTCTCTCCTCCCTCTCTCATTGGATCCCTTTTCATCCACTTGCTCTCTTCCTTATCTCTTCTTCACTCTTTGAGGCACCTTTCTCTTTGCTCTTTCAGTCTCCGAGAATTCTTCCCTTGCAAATCGGCTTAGGAGGGATCAACCCTGGTGTCCCCCAGGTCCAGAGACTAGCTTGGGAGTGGGAGGGATGGAGGGAATGGGCATCTGCTTCTCCCCCAGCCCTTGCCCACTCTCCATCCAAACCTAATCAAGTTGTCTTATTATTATTGCAGGGAGTGAGATTGAAGTCGGAGAACAGGGAGGGAATCTGAGCTTATCAGGTCAGACACATGATGCGGCCGGGATCTGCTTTTCACTAACGATGCAAACAAAGTAAAACGACCCCCTGGAGCAGGAAACCCAAGAGGTATCCAAGGCAGAGGGACACAGATTGAGCAGCTGTATGGGTTTCCATTGCTTCCTCGGTGTTAGTCACCCATCCTAGGAAGGGGCCTGATAAGCAAATGAGGCAGAGTAGAAAATGCACCTGCCCCTCAGCTCCTCACTATCCCTCTCCCAACAGCCTCAAATGACCTTTCTTTCTCTTTCCCCACATTTATGTCTTAATAGTTACCAGATATCGTACTTTCTTTTGTCCCATGCCCTTAACATGCATCCTTCTTTCTTTCATTCACCGATCCACTTCCCAGCCTCCCGCCACAACTTATACAGCCTACCTATTTCAAAGCAGGCACCTCAGCATTCTGTAAAACAAGCTTTTGGCCCCACCTGTGGTACTTGGCACTTCCCTGGCCCTCTGGATGGCTAAGATGAGGTTCCTGGCAGCGCTGCATCTGGGTGCTGTCATGCAGGCAACTCATGGTTTATTCAGTGCAAGGCTGGCTACTTTCCAGTGGCAATGGTAACTGGACTCTACAAAGACTCCTGGGTTGAATCTTAATGTTTCCCAACGTACATCAGAGGAAGCAAGCAGAAGGAATTATCTGGTGCAGACCTGCCAGTATGAGGTAGGGAAATTGTAGCCACAGAAGACCCTCAACTCCTCCAAACTCCCTAGACCAGGGGTCCTCAAACTATGGCCCGAGGGCCGAATGCGGCCCTCCAAGGTAATTTACCCGGCCCTCACTCAGGGTCAACCTAAGTCTGAAATGACTTGAAAGCACACAACAACAATCTATCTCATCAGCCAAAAGCAGGCCCACACTTCCCATTGAAATACTATGAGAATTGTTCTTCATTTTAATTATTGTATTGTTTTAAAGTACTTTTTGCACTACAAATAAGATAATAAGACCTTTTTTTCCACAAGCTTTCGATGGGTGAATAACTTGGGACTATGTTGGTTCTTGTTTTTATTGTATTTTAAAGTTGGTTGTATTGTTTAATCTACTGCTGTAAACCTCTCCGAGCCAAATTGAGCGTGGCGGTATACAAGTCAAATAAATAAATAAATATGTGCAGAGTGCATAGGAATTCATTCATTTTTTTCAAATTATAATCCGGCCCTCCACCAGTTTGAGGGACTTGAGAACTGGCCCTCTTCTTTAAAAGTTTGTGGACCCCTGCCCTAGACCATTCAAGGGAGGGAATTGGTGAAATGATTGTGCTGGAAGCTTCTAAGAGCAAATATTTTCCTTGTAAGTAAGTTCCAGAGGTCCTCTGCACCGTTTAAAAGGATTTTTCAGAAGTTATAATAATAACTTTAGTAACTTTATTTTTGTACCCTGTCTCCATATCCCCAAAGGGACTTGTGGTGTCTTACACATGACACAAAGTGCCTCAAACAATACATACAATAAAATAAACACACAATACAATACAAGATAAACCAGTAGTATATAAAACAACATCAAAATGATGCCCAATAACCTATAGCATTGATTGTTGTAAAAACATGGTCAAATGTAAACAACAAGAAGAGAAAGGGATAGTGCAAGTTGTAGCTAAAGAACAAGGGCATGGGATGAAAGTGCTGTGCTGTATCATAATTGCAGACCATTGGGCTAGACATTTTCAAAGGCTTGTCAAAGGCTAGAGATAGTTCTGAAAAATCAACCTCTTCCTTGTTACATTGAGGGGAGCACTCTTGTATTTTTGCAGTTCTCAGATGCTACCAGGGCAGAAAACTCTCTCTGGATCACCATGGCTGATCATTCAGGTAGTAGGGAACTAAACTATTTTCTTTCCCTATAAGATACACTACACAGTTTCTGACAACCACATTTGAATCCTTTGCACAACAAAGCTCCAATTCAGTAACTGTCATATAATCTTGAGTCTATGTGTGGTGGATGCATTACCATGCTGACTGGGAAGGGGGCACTGCTGTCCTGAAAGAGGCTAGACAATGTCTTTTAATTACATTGGGTGAATAACTAAAAAGAAAAATAAATGATGTATGATTTGGCTGGCTGGTAATATCTCCCTAGAGTAAAAGGAATTGGATAAAAAAGAAATACAGATCAGACACAAGGGTAAGGATTTGAAAATGTGTAGAGAAGCTGTGAATTACTTTATGTATCTATAACTGCCATAAGGAAGATCAGGAGTCAACTTTTTTCTCCCTCCCTTCTTTCTTTTCTGTCCCACAACCACTTTATGTACATTAACTGCAATGATATGGTCAAACCACTCTTACTGTCCAGAAGTTCCTTCTAGTGTTCCATCAAAATCTACCTTCTGGAGCTTCAAACCATTAGACCTGGTCTGTCCGCTCCTCTCTGTGACAGCTCTTGAGATATTTGAAAAGTGCCATCGTGCCACCTCAGATGCTACCAGAGCAGAAAACTTTCAATATTTTCCACATCTGTTTTATTCTCCATACACCTTATCTGTATTGCCCTTCTCTGAACTTACACCACCTTGCCTACATCCTTCTTAAAAGAAGGCATCCAGAGCTGGAGACAATGTTCCAGATGAAGCTTGTTTTAGGGAAGACTACCCTAAAATATAGCAGAGCACCCAAAAACAAACAGGATACTAAAAGTTTGAGCATCAGCTCACAGCAAGCAAAGCGTGTAGTGCTGTGTGATGTGGCTGTAAAGAATTTAGAGCTTAGGCAGGCAAAGATGCAGAGTCCAATTTTAAAAATCACAAAAGGTTTATTTACAATAAGAACTAACTACATTTCTTCATGGTAAAGAATTGGATCTGAGCCACTCTAACACCCATCTCATCTAAGGTTTCAAAGAGAAAAACACCAAACACTACATCTCTCTAACACACAAGCAGAGGGAGAGCTCAAAGCACACTGCATATATTAAGATGTAAGAAACAGAAGTCAGACTCAAAAAGGCTTGCAGTAGAAAAATATCCATTCTACATAACCAAAGTAAAATGAGAGCAGAAACAGAGAGAAGAGAACAAATCATTGCATTCTTACTGTCAGGATAGAGAAGTATGGCGAAATCAATCGTACAGGAGACATGGAAGAAGGGAGTCCTCGGTCTATTCTAATGCTAACTAACTTCTCCTCGTTGAGGACTTCAGACTTGGGCAGTGTGGGACTGAATCCCAACAGCTTGATCATTGAAACCTAGAACTGAAAGAGACCCCAATGGCCATTCAGTCCAACTTCATTCTGCCATGCAGGAAAACACAATCAAAACACCCCCAGCAGATGGCCATTCAGCCTCTGCTTAAAACCCCCAGAGATTTCACCGGACTCCAAGAAAGCATATTCCACTGCTGAATAGCTTTTGCTGTCAGAAAGTTTTTCCTAACATAGTCAATATAGGTCTGATTATGTTTGGAATATTACTTGCCTCGACTTGGAAACTATGCTTCCATTAATGCAGGCTATAGCCTCATCACACGAGAGCATGGATCCACTTTAAATCTGGTTGCTGTCTCCTGCAGAGTTCTGGGTTTTGTAGCTTAGTGAGACCCAGGACTTCTCTGGTTGAGCGGTTTAAAGGCCTTCTTCTAAACTACAAGCCCCAGAATTCTGCAAGAGGCAGAAACCGGATTTAAGGTGGATCTATGCCCTAGCCCAGACATGGGCAAACTTTGGCCCTCCAGGTGTTTTGGACTTCAACTCCCACAATTCCTAACAGCTGGTAGCCAATGTCTTCCTGTTAATTTCATTTTCCAGTAGCATTGTCTAGGGTGTTCCATGTTTCATACTTTCACAGTTCCATGTTTATCTATTACGTTAACAGAAATAGAAAGACCCCCGTTTTTCCTTTAGCTCCTGCTGACTAAACTGAATGCAAACTACTTTTGCACTTTGGACTCATAATTCAGCAATGGAAGTAAACTGAGGAGATAAAAAAATACAGTTCCCAGTAGAGCGAGAAACTGGCACATGTTGAAAGAAGTTAAAAAAGTGGAATGATTAGAGTATTAACCAGGGCTGACCGTGTTAAATCTAAACACTTGGAAGATTTGGATATGTCCCAATTCAACAAATGAGTCAGGTTAACTCTAGCATTGCAGACACAGAAGCAAGCGTACATGACACGTTACTTTGTAATAACATTTTATGACTGAATGTAAAAATAATCTCTGAATAAATCTACATAAACAAGTGAACTAGTGGCGGGTAATTTGCCCAGGGATCTCCCCAGCCAGCTGTTTTCCCTCCAAATATTACAGAGCAAAACCAAAAAAAAAACAGAGGAACCATAAACATAATAAAAGGATTTAAGTACAAACAAATAGAACTCTTTTCTATTGACGTAAGCAGAGAAAATTAAATGTCCAGCGCAAATCGCATTATCTGCTTGCAGGTGAATGATTTTCAAGTGTAGGTTTTCAAGATGTTGACTCCCTACATTTTTTGATAGTAATCCAATCTCTCCCATGTTTTCTGGGAGGATCACATCTAACTGATAACATATTTCTATAGTGAAAAAAGGAGACTAATTTCTCCATAAAGGACTCTGAGTACCTGACTCCTAATCCAATAGGTTTTCACTACACAATACAGTAGATTTAAGTGTCTTATTTATTTCCAGGTGAATGGTTTTGTCATCTTCCTTTGTTACAAGAAAGAGAGGAAAGAGTTCATTCGATAAAGGAATTTATCTTTGGGTTGCTGTGAGTTTTCTGGGCTTTATGGCCATATTCCAAAAGCATTCTCTCCTGATGTTTTGCCCACCTCTATGGCAGGCATCCTTGGAGGTTGTGAGTTTTCTGAGCATGCCTGCCATAGATGTGGGCGAAACGTTAGGAGAGAATACTTCTGGAACATGCCCAGAAAACTCACAGCAACCCAGTGATTCTGGCCATGAAAGCCTTCAACAACAAATTTATTTTTGTCTTCTAATGGAGAAAACATCTGCAAAGCAAAGGGACGAAAAGTGCTCAAAACAATGCCAAAACAAGCAGCTGTAAACATTTTTAAAGTAATGTCCAAGAAGAAGAGATGGCAACCAATGACAGCACACAATTTTTTTTCGTGTCAGGAGCAACTTGAGAAACTGCAAATTGCTTCTGGTGTTAGAGAATTGTCCATCTGCAAGGACATTGCCCAGGGGATGCCTGGATGTTTTTGACGTTTTACCATTCTTTTGGGAGACCTTTCTCATGTCCCTGCATAGGAAGCTGGGGCTGACAGATGGGAGCTCACCCCGCTCCCTGATTCCAATCTTCAACCTTTCAGTCAGCAGTCCTGCCAGCACAAGGGTTTAACCCATTGCGCCACCTGAGGGGGGGGGGGGGCTCCTAGCTAATAATTATAATAGGGCCGAACTCTTGCAAAGAGAAGCACACATTTCTCTTGCCTTGGTGTGTCAGGGAAATGCCCCTCTAAGGATGCATCTATACCACAGAATTAATGCAATTTGGCACCACTTTAACTGCCATGACTAAATGCTATGGAACCATGGGATTTGTAGTTTGGAGGGGCACCAGCACTCTTTGGCATAGAAGGCCAAAAAAAAACTTGCAAAACTGTGAGCAGAAACCTGCCCTGCTAGACACAGATGGCTTTGATAAACTGGTGGCTTGCCGGACCCTTCCCTGCCCCACTGACATCAGCACTAGCCTTGTTTATGGTGGGTTTGGGACAGAAGACTTCCTAGAGATGGAGGCGACAGGGCAGAAGATATGGATTATGGTGTGAAATTGCTTGATTGTCCTTTAACCAATTAAGCCTGACAATGTCTGGGTGACGCCCCAAGAGCAAGCAAGAACGCCCCAAGAACAGCCTGGTTACTTTGCTGGCCGTGTTCCTAATGCTGCACCTTTTAAGAGATTGGTACAAGTCCTAGGTTTCCACAGTATTAAGACCTGGCTGTTAAAAGTGGTGTCAAACTGCAGTGATTCGACTGTAGACACAGTCTTAGTCTACAGCAGGTCTGGGCAAACTTGGGCCTCCAGGTGTTTTGGACTTCAACTCCAAAATGTGGCCCCTTTTATCTCAGGCTCTTCCCATTTTCCCTGTCCTCTCGGCATAAGGACATAGTGGCCCGCCACATCCTTATGCAGAAAGGACGGGGGGAGGAAGACACCTAGCAGCTGAGAGAACTCTGGAGTGCTCTCGGCCATCACCTATCTCACGCTCCTCCTGGCATAATGCTGAGAAGACAGCCCAAAGACTGGGAGAGGAGGATCGGGACAGTTGTTGCATGTCTCGTTTTCCTCCCGGCATAAGGATGGGGCAAGCAGCCTCATCCTTATGCCAGGAGGACAACCCAGCCCCACCCTCTCACAGGCCCTGTCCCTCCTGGGCCTGTCCCACCCAGTACATGCCCGTCTGCCCTCCCTCCTGGCCCGGCCCTCTCAGTTGGTCCCATTATGTGGCCCTAAGGCAAAAAAAAAAAAAAAAAGACCATGCCTATATTTGTGAGGCCAAAATCCCATTAGCTTTTTTTTTTGCTGCTGCATCCCATTGTTGGCTCATGTTTAACTTGTTGTCCACAAGGACTCCAAGATATTTGAACCGGGTTGTGGCGCAGCTGGTTGGGAGTCAGCTGCATTAAAATCACTACTGACTAAAAGGTCATGAGTTCAAAGCCAGCCCGGGTTGGAGTAAGCTCCCAACAATTTGTCTAGCTTGTTGTCAACCTTTGCAGCCTGAACGACAGTTGCATCTGTCAAGTAGAAAATTTAGAAAAAAGGGGAAGGAAGGAAAGAAGGAAAGAAAAAGGGAAGGAAGAAAGGAGAGAAAGAAAGAAAAAGGGGAAGGAAGAAAGGAGAGAAGGAAAGAAAAAAGGGAAGGAAGGGGAGAAGGAATGAAAAAAGGGAAGGAAGAAAGGAGAGAAAGAAAGAAAAAAGGGAAGGAAGGAGAGAAGGAGAGAAAAAGAGAAGGAAGAGAGAAGGAAAGAAAAAAGGGAAGGAAGGAGAGAAGGAATGAAAAAAGGGAAGGAAGAAAGGAGAGAAGGAAAGAAAAGGGAAGGAAGGAAGGACGGAAGGAAGGAGAGAAGGAAGGAAAAAAGGGAAGGAAGGAAGGAAAGACGGAAAGAAAAAAAGGAAGGAGAGAAGGAAAGAAAAAAGGGAAGAAAGGAAAGAGAGAAGGAAAGAAAAAAAGGGAAGGAAGGAAAGAGAGGAGGAAAGAAAAAAGGGAAGGAAGGAAAGAGAGGAGGAAAGAAAACAGGGAAGGAGAGAAAGACGGGAGAGAAAGAGGGAGGGAAGGTTGGTCACAGCAACGCGTGGTGGTGGGTACACCTAGTAAATAAATTTTCTCCACGTCCTGCTGTCGAGCCAGGCATCGTCCCCCATTCTGTATCTTTCTATTTCATTTTTTTTTCTGCCTAAGTGGAGTATCTTGCATTTGTCCCTGCCGAACTTCATTTTGGTTGGGAAATGACCAGGCCAGACCATGGGGGAAAGGTTGACTCTGCCCCTCAAAGCAAGACGTTTCCCCTCCTGCGCCTTTAAGGAGCAGCCCGGGCTCCAGAGCTGCTGCTCCAGCATGAGTCAGCATTTCTCTCGGAGGACTTTTATTGCGCCGCTGCCACTCTGCCAAGAGAGAGGCGAGCCCGTCTTGATTCCTGCAGCTTTGTCCCGAGGAGTCGGATTTTTGCAGCGAGTAAGGCGCTTCCCGGGCGGGGAGGGACTGGGTGGGGGGCTCAAAACGAAGCGGGTTGGCTCAAGAGAGAAAGCCCGCTGGGTTTGGGGGAGCTGGGGGCGATTTCGGATTGCATCCCTTCGCTAACCAGAGCTCCTTTTTGTCGTTCTCCTTGCAGTGCCTGGCAAATACACGCTCACCTACTTTCCCGTCCGCGGTGAGTGCATAAGACACACACACACACACCTCTCTAGGAAAGCAAGGGCCTTGCATGCTACGCAGTTACACCGCTCTTGCCCCACTTTAGCACGGCCATGGCTGCATCCCAGGGGATGATGGGAGGTGTAGTTGTAGTTTGTGGAGGAAGCGGAGGCTCTTGGAGATGCTTACTGCGTGCTTTCAAGTCGTTTCCCACATCCTGCGATTCTAAGACGCACCCCATTTGTTTATATGGGAGGAAAGTGCATCTTAGAATCGAGGAAATGCGCAGGATATCTACAACAAACATTCAATGCCGGGACAAGAATTCACATACACACAGATTAACATTAAAAACATGTATCTCAGTATTAAACTACACCATTTTAAACCGTCTTGCTCATCTGCGTCAAATCTAATTGGCCTGGTAATCTTTCCTATTGCTGCTTTATTGCCCAGTCCCGAAAGCTGGGTCCCACAGCCAAGTTTTGACCATCCTTCTGAAGGACTGGAGAGAGGGAGCCCATCTGATCTCACCAGGAAGGGAGTTCCATAGGGGGGGGGGAGGGGGGCAATCACCAAGAAGGCCCTCTCTCTCATTCCCACCAATTGCACCTGTGACATTGACGGGACAGAGAGTAGGGCCTCCGCGGAGGATCTTAATCTCCGCGATAGTTCATAGGGGGAGATGTGTTCAGACAGGTAAATTGGGCCAGGAACGTTTAGGGCTTTATAGGCCAAAGTCAGCACTTTGAATTGTGCCCGGTAGCAAACTGGCAGCCAATGGAACTAGTGTAATATGGGAGTTGTATGCTCCCTGTATGCCACCCCAGTTATTAACCTAACCTAGTCTCGTTGGACTATTTGAAGCAGTTTTCAAAGGCATCCCCATGTAAAGTGTGTTGCAGTAGTCTATCCTGAATGTACCGAGAGCATGGACCACCGTGGCCAAGCAACCTTCTCCAAGCCTTCACTACTTATTTGTTTGCATATCATTGTGTTTGCTTACTGTACTGCATATATATGTGTTTTGATATGTAGCTTCCTTAACTCTATGTTGTTTGAGGTTGTGGGAGGGACTGCAGACCATGGGTCCAGATCTGGGACTATTCAGACTGAGACGCCATTTTAGAAGTGTTGTGTTGTGCACCTTCAGTATTTTTATATATTTATTTATTTACGGTATTTCTATCTCGTTCAGGCCCATAGCCAGGACTTTGATTGGGGGGGGGGGGGCTGAGTTTGATTCGGGGGGGGGGGCGCTGGGGATCTACCCTAGCAAACCTTTTGTATCATTATCCCAATACCCCCATGCATATGGGATATATTGAGCATAGTGATTAGATCATGATATGAATAAATATAACAGTTTAAATAATTTGTGCCAAATTTGGTCCAGTGAATGAAAATACATCCTGCATATCAGATATTTACATTATGATTCATAACAGTAGCAAACAGTTATGATTTAGCAACAAAAATAATTTTATGTTTGGAGGTCACAACAACATGAGGAACTATATTAAGGGGCATTACAGGTTATCAACTGATAAGCAATGTACCTGTATGCTGAAGTTTGTAAGTAAACCAGCTATGTTACTTTAACAAAGACTGCTTATTTTTGTCTCTTGAGAGCATGGTTTAAAACCAAATATATTTAATGAGAGAGTAGATAATTTTTTGAGCAACTGAAATAACACTTCCGAAGATCTGCTATTTAGTTTGTGTATTGGCATATCATTGTTCCTGATAGTTTAAAGAGATAACCAGGTCTATCAGTCTAACAACTGAGAAATCTAATTTGCCTTGCATGAATAATACTCGTGGACATATACCACTAAAGAAGAGATTCACTCAAATGAGTTTTTAGCTCTTCTCAGGAACATCATCCTTTACAAAAAAGGTTATGATTTTCCAAAGGGTAGTGAATGCCAATTAATCTCCAAAAGGTCAAGTTTCCAAAAGGCTATGGAGATTCTGGTTTTCCAAAAAGGTTACGATCTCAAAGGTCATCCTTTCCCCCAAAAGTATGTGCCAAAGTTTTTCTACTTCCTTCTGTGCCAGAGGTAAAATCAGTTGGCTTACTTTGGCACACCTTGGAACTACAATTAAACCCTTGAACTTCATAGACTGAAAATTAAGCCAAGGTTTTTTGTTGTGCCCTTCGAACTTCACCCGATTTTAATTGCGTTTCTTTTCCTTTTCTTGCTTTTAGATCCATGCATATGACCACCGCAAATCGGGTCAGGTGCTTTGTGGTGATTGCATGCATGCACAATCTTTTGGGGTTTTTCTTTTGCCTTTTTCTGCAGACCATTCTGTTTTTCCCTGCCTACAGATGTGGGAAAGTATCTTGGGTTGGCTCTACACTGCCATATAATCCAAAGAAGATAATCTGGATTTTCTATGGCAGTGTAGATGGCACCTTATGTTGGATGCATTGTCTTGCCACATATTTTGCATTTCTTCATGATGTTTTGGGGTTTCTTCCTCACCAGGACGTGGCGAAGCCACCCGGATGCTGCTGGCTGATCAAGGCCAGGAGTGGACAGAAGATGTAGTGACTGGGGAGATATGGCAGAAGGGAGACCTCAAGAAATCTTGTGTGAGTTGTGCTATTTGGGGAGTTTAGATCGGGCCTGCACATTCTGTGGACCTCCCAAGTGTTGTTGAAGGCTTTCATGGCTGGAATCACTGGGTTGCTGTGAGTTTTCTGGGCTGTATGTTCCAGAAGCGTTCCAGAAGAGAGAAACGCCAGGATAGAATGCTTCTGGAACATGGCCACACAGCCTGGAAAACTCACAGCAACCCACTACTTCCCAAGTGTTTTGGTCTTCAGCTCCCAGAATTCCTGACCATTTGACAAGCTGGCTAAGGCTTCTGGGATTTGTAGTCCCAAACACCTGGAGGGCCACAAGTTTAGAGAGTTGGGGATCCTTCTGAAATAGGGATTTTATGTAGCTTTCCAAACTATCCCTTCAATCCCTCCCTTCTTGCATGCTAAAAGTTGCAGCTTTATCCCCTGATGGGAATAAGTACTGAAATGTTCAGTCGCTAACTCCTGCTAACTCTTGCCCACATCACTTGCTCTTTCTCCTCCTCCACCAGGTCTTTGGCCAAGTGCCTAAATTTCAAGATGGAGATTTTGTACTGGTCCAGTCAAATGCTATCCTGCGTCACTTGGCGAGGAATCATGGTATGGAAAGATTCAGGGGAAATAATGGTGAAACTGTTGCATGGGTGGTACAAATTGGAAGTTGTATCAGCAAAGGAGGGGAAATGTATACAGGCAATCCTCGAGTTACAGACATCCAATTTACAAAAGATTTATACATAAGACCTAGGGTGAGACAACAGGAACTGAGAGAAAGCTACCCTGGAAGAGTTATCATGGGGAAAAGGTGTCTCCACGGAAGCTTTCTCATCAATCCTTGTTTATTTGTGTATTTATTTACTTACTTTATTTATACCCTGCCTTTCTCACCCCAAAGGGGACACAAAGCTTCCACAACAAGCCACATTTTTCAAAATCCCATTGTCACAGGGACAGAAAGGGATGTGAAATCTTCTGAATAGGGGCACAGAGATCGAAAAAAAACACCACAGGAATGTTAGCCCATCCATATGCTGCCCGTGTGTGTGTGTGTGGGGGGGGGGGGGAGGGGGGCTGGGGCTGGTGGTACACTTAGGAAATGTACCTGTTCTGACTTACAGACAAATTCAACTTAAGAGCAAACCTATGGAACCTATCTTGTTTGTAACTTGGGGACTGCCTGTACATATGCTTTGGCTGTGTACACAAAACTTTGTCTCTTGGATGTGTTGCTCAGGTTCAGTTTTTGGACAAGCTGGTTTGGGGGAGGTGGGGGTGCGATCATTAAAAAATTAAGTTTAAGTTTAAAAATCTTGTTTTCCAAGTTCAGAGTATTAACCATTGCAGCAAATTGTTGGGATTCTTTGTTCAGCAACAAGGCAACTCCCTTCTTCAGCAGAAGCACTCCGCCTCCGGTTAAGGAGCAGACAAGCACAACTTGAATCTTTAGTAGAAAACGTTATACAACAGTATTTAGATATATCTAGCAGATGTTCTTGACTCTTCTCTAGCCCTTCTTCTCAACACTCCCAGTCAGTTCATGCCTTCTCCATAGTATTAGCTTCTCTCTAGTTTGCTTCATTAATCCTTCAGACTTAGAATCTCCATCTCCAACAGCTCAAGACTCTGACAATAAGAACTCTAACAGAGAAGATTGTGGTTTTTTATTACTTTTTCAGCTACCCCACCATAGCTGTAAATTACTCAATACTAGCCAGGTGATTAAATCCTTGATGCTTGCTACTGGGGTGGTTCTTATAATTGTTGGAATTCAACCCACACTGCCCAAGTCTCAAGTTCTCAACGAGGAACGGTTTAGTTAGCCTATTATAGACTAGTGGTTCCCAACCTTTGGATCTCCAGATACTTTGGACTTTATCTCCTACAGTTCCTAACAGCTGGTAAACTGGCTGGGATTTCTGGGAGACTAAGGCTTTCCTTTCCCCCATGTCTCCTGTATGACAGTTGGGAATTAATCAGTTTCTTCTGTTTCTGATCTCATTCTGATTGGTTGTGTAGAACGGATACTTTTCTACTGCAAGCCTTTTAAAATCTGACTTCTGTTTCTTACATCTGAGTATGTGCTGTGTGCTTTGAGATCTCTCTGTGCATGTGTGTCAAGAGAGATGTAGTGATTGGTGTTTCCCCCCCTCTCTTTGAAACCTAAAAAGAGATGACCGTTAGAGCTGCTCAAACCCAGTTCTTAACCATGAATAATTGTAGCTTGTTGTTGTTGTTGTTGTTGTTCATTCGTTCAGTCGTCTCCAACTCTTCGTGACCTCATGGACCAGCCCACGCCAGAGCTCCCTGTCGGCCATCACCACCCCCAGCTCCTTCAAGGAATTGTAGCTAGTTCTTTATTATTGTAAATAAACCTTTGGTGATCTTTGCCTGCCTAAGCTCTTAATTCTTTACAGCCACATCTCATAGCAATTCACTCTCTGCTTGCGAATGAGCTGAATGCTCAGCTTTAAGTATCCTGTTTGATTTTTGGATAATCTGCTATATTTTAGGGTAATTTTTCCTAACAATAATTACTTATCGTCATAATAATAATAATAATCTTTATTTCTACTCCGCCACCATCTCCCCAATGGGGACTCGGGGTGGCTTACATGAGGCCAAGCCCAAACACAGATACTTTAGAAATGATGGAATGTTAAAAAACTCTGACAATAACAATACTAGTAGTTCTTGCAATCATAATCAATGACAAAAACAAAAGCAAGAGATACAAGCCAAGGAAAAGCAGATTAGATTGAACAATGAATAAATGGATATAAACATAATTAAATGAAATATTACAGCCAAATAGACTGTTGTTTTCAAGTGTGTCTGGAGGCTAGACCATCTAGACACCCATGATGGAAGACCATCTTACTCGTCCAACGAGGGATCGCCTAAGTAAAGTAAGGAGGGTAGAAACCTGGGGATTCTGTAATGCAGGGATTATTATCTAGAATATGGGAAACTGAATGACCCTTCTCTGGGACCACCGTGGGCCAAATGAAATCTAGGGTTCACACACCCGGATGTTACTAAGCCTGAGGAGTTGTCTTTGCCTACTCCACATCCTTCTGAAAGAGCAGACACAAACACTCTCCCCTAGTGCCAAATGAAGGTATAGTTCTGCAGCTGGCACCTATGTTCAGGAGTTTGAATTGCTTTGAGTGATTTTTTTTCTTGGCTGGGATGAGCCCACATGAAGCAAATTACATAGCTGGAGGGACTTTGCCTGCCCTTGTGCATTCCTTCTTTGGGAAAGATGCAGGACAGGCAAAGCTCAAGTCTGCTGCTATCTGCCTGTCATTGATTGGAGGGAATAGTAGGGTTCCAGCCCCTTTCACTTCTCACCCTTTTGAAATAAGAAGGAGAAACACTGGTGTGATATGGGAGCTTTTTGGAAGGGAGTGGCTTCAGCCAACGCATTGGTCAGTAACATACGAGGATCTCTGTGGGCTTGATTAGGTACAGGAGGCAGACACTCCTCTCTTGGGAAAGACTATAAAGTTATTTCCACATTGTTTTTCAAATCTCAGCGGTTAGCTATGAGAATTCTGTGGTTGGGGAGAAATGAAGAAGCGTATCTCTGAATGCCTGAAGATTTTGAGAGAACATGAAGACACAATTTTTCCCATTCCTTTTTTTTATTTGTCAGGGCTGTATGGTCAAGATGCACGAGACGCAACGCTGCTGGACATGGTGAATGATGGAGTGGAGGACCTACGTTTGAAATATGTCCGCCTCATCTATCAGAACTATGTGAGTTGCGAGATGAAAGGACTTGGTTTTGTTTCCATTCTGAGAATCACAAGCTGTTCATGGTCTGTTGGACTCTATGACAGTAGCTAGAAAGGAGTTAGAGCATGAGGAGTGTGACACCAAGGAAAGTAGTGTTGATTTTCAGGGAAAACCAATGTCTGAAAATACTAGAAACAATTTCCCAGTTAGTCTGATGCACAATTCAGTTGAATTATCAATATTGAAATGTTGTCAACACAAGAGCTCCAGTAGAAAAGAATGTGAACACTAAGGGAGACTCAAAACTCAGCTTCCTCAATTGCCTGACTCATGTCTCATTTGCTTGAGTAGGAAAAATGGGAATGCCTCTGTAGGAAAGGAGAATGTATAGAAGCCTACAGATTTCAGTTCCTTGCTTCTGTTGAGAGGAGTCCTTTGACCAAGATCAGGACTGTGGTAGAATGAAAATCACACATAGTTCACTTCTTTACTAATCCACACACGGTCTTGCAAGGGAAAAGATATGCCACACAGATGATCAGTAAAGAATAAGGTGTTTATTCTTTGTTACACAGATCAACATATATACAGTCATGTGAACAGTTGCATTAACTCACACAGTGTGAGAGATTAAAGTGGTCTCCATGTGAAGGATCTTCTTCCAGCAGCTCAGAAGCAGAAAATACTCTACTATTTTAGTAAGCTCCTGCACAGAAACCTTAAACATGTAACTGTTGCCAAACTCCCAAGCTCAGCTAGCTTCTGGGAATGGTCCAACCAATCAGCTTCCTGCTTTGCATTTTTCAGTTAACACACTCACCAACTAATTTTACATGCTTCAACAAGGGCTCAGCTCTGGCAGACATCAAACCCAAAAGATAGCTGTTCCATCTTTATTCTTGCAATATTGTAGAAGGAGCTTCAAGCTAAACTGCATCAACTCACCTACAGATATTAATTCATTCACTTAATTCATTCTCTCATACAAGAATGATAATTTACAAACGTTTTCTCCCCTGCTTCCTGAAATAAGAAGCATTTTTCCACATTCTATTTCTTTTCTTTTGCAATTTGGGACTTTTAAAAAAAGATTTGGAAAAAAGATTTACATGAAGCAAATGCGTATTTTTGTTTTAAAAAATCCCCTTGCAAATGCAAAGCAAGAACTGGTCTTTTTAGTGCTGCACAGGGTGAGATTCTAGTTCTGGGTGACAGATTTTTTTTTGATGATATGTTTCTGCCTTTCTGGCCTGTATTGTGTATGTTTGGGAGTAGTCTTTATATTCCTCCTCACTCATACCGTTCTCCCGCATTTCCATGAAGGTGATCAGGTGATAGGATTCTTTGGTTGGAAGGAAAGAAACTTTATTCAAAAGGCCTTGTCACTATGCTGACTGTTCCTTCCTGATAGGATGCAGGCAAAGCTGAGTACATTGAGGCCCTGCCAGCCCAGCTCCGCCCTTTTGAGAACCTTCTGGCTCAGAATGATGGAGGGAAAGGCTTCATTGTAGGCAAAAAGGTAAGTTAGTCCTTTAATGGAGGCAGTATCGGGATTAGTTAGCTTACTTGACTCATAAGGCATTGATTCCATTATAGCTTATTTTTAAACCATTTAGAACAATGAGGAATCATTGAAATATAGTTATAGCTCATTTAACAAAGTAGATATGTTCCTGGGCAGCCCTCTTTAATAGAAACTTTGTTACTTGAGGCAGAAATAATATGGAAAGGGTAGGCTCCTTCACTACAAAAGTAAACAACACCTTTTTCATTTTGTTGTTGTTTGGTTTCAAGTCTTCTGATTTATTATGAGTCTTATCATGGCAAGATTTATTTTGAGGCTGAGAGAGCATTTAGGAGGGTTCTGTGGCTAGACCAGTGTCCTAGTCTAATGTTCAAGCTACGACACTGGCTTGAATCTATCTACCTACCTACCTACCTACCTACCTATCTATCTATCTATCTATCTATTTAATGTTCAAGCTACAACACTGGCAACCTTTTTATTCAGAACTAAGGGTTATGCACATACGAAATGAAACAACCAGGTCAGGTAAACAAGAATATCTGGGTATGTTTTAGTCACCACTTCAAGCCTTCTTCCAAAATGCATCCTGAGATGGATTTTTTTTCTTTCACAACTTTTCATTTTTAAAACAATTGCCATTTTGATTGACAACTTATAGATAGTTGCTTTCTAAGCATACTTATGCAGAACTGTTGTTCAGTAAGGAATTCCAAAGGCAGCTGCTGTTTCCCTTGCCTGGTGTAAGGAGGAACACACAGCTGCAATTGGATGGGATAATGTACAACCCTGCTCTTTCTCCATTCAAATATTGTTTAGAGAGGCCTACTTTTGCAACCCAACAGGATAGTCAGTCTTTTGTACATCAAGGGGCATAGATTTCATCACTGGAATATTTAATGTAGACCAACAGCTTATTTGCAGTTAGTGCAGTTCTTTTAAAACTATTATTACATAGTTTCCATGAGTTCTTCTAATAACCATCTAGCTGTTGAATTTTGCATTATGATGGAGTCACGTAGCTCTACAGTTATTTGGCAATTACCGACATGTAATTGGCCAGATTTTCGAGGTATGGGAGTAAGTGACAGACTAGCCAAAGCTCTTCCAATCTATTGAGTTCCTGTGGGCTTCCAGTAAGAGATGAGTTCAGAAATATGCACTTCCTTCTTCAAAGAAAAGTGCTATCCCATCCAGGAAGGCTACTTATTTAATATTATATACTTTATTTTCTACACTCTATGTATTATGAAAATTAACCCTTTGCATCCAGCAACCAGAATTCCATAACTTTTGGAAATTATGCACCTTTAGTATGTGATTTCTCATTTGTATAATTTACTTAGTTACTGGAAAAGGCAAATATCTGTGCAAAGCACCACAATCAATAAATGGACAGCTTGTTCATCCACTTCAGATGTTTGTGCTTATTACCCCCTTTTTGAACTGCTAGGTTGGCAGAAGCTGGGGCTAACAGCGGGAGCTCACCCCGCTCCCCGGATTCGAACCACCGATGTTTTGGTGAGCGATTTCAGTAGCTCAGTGGTTAACCCATTGCACCACCGGGGGTTATATATGCAACATTTAATGGTAGTGTTTCTTGAAACTGAGCAGAGCTGCTTTAAACTTTTTAAAATGGAACATTGTGTATGTACAAGCAAGCACACATTAGGGACTGTTTACAGATGAAAACACTGAACAACATAGATATGACCCTGGTCTCTCTATTATTGTGTGTTGTGCTATATTTAGTAGAGCAAGGGATGACAGTAATATTTTTTAATGTTTACAACTTCTTCTTCTTTCTTCAGATCTCTTTTGTAGACTACAACCTCCTCGACATACTACAGTTGCATCTCGTCCTGGCACCGAAATGTCTGGATTCCTTCCCTTTGCTGGCTGCCTATGTGCAGAGGCTCAATGCTAGACCACATCTCAAGACTTACCTGGAATCTGAGGGCCGCAAACAGCGTCCCATCAATGGAAATGGCAAACAGTGAATGAATTCCTTCACAGTGAGGCAGCTTTTGTGATGTCCCGTGGAATCTTTGTAGAGGTTTTTTGTAGTATGGGCAAAATAAATGCTAGTTTCAGTAAAATATCTTTTTGCCTTTTTGATGGGGAGAAAAAAAGGGTATAAGTCAACAGAAGTGCTAGGAATCTTTGAAAGGACCCAGTAAACTAGGATGGTAGCTCTCATTTAATAATAATCATCATCAACTTTATTTATATTCTGCTCTATCTCCCCGGCTTTTCACCAACAAAGGTACAACTTGGGAGGCAGTTGACATAATTGTAGAAGAAATATTAATCAGATATCACTCTTTCCAAAAAGGATAACTTCAGCTGTTGAAGCATATAACTTAGAGTGGAGCTATAGCACAAGGTATTGGGCTAAGCACCCCATGCTTCTCTGACAACAACCCAAGTTGTGTTTACCCTTTGAAAACCAGGAATGAGCCAATCGTAAAACTTTCAGCATCTTTTCAATGTGGACTCTGGCTTTATGCTTAACTAAAACTGTACTTTCTTAGGAGCTGAATAACACTAAAAGGTAATATAAAAATACTTAATCTGCTGGGGCTGACATATTACATGGCATTTGGTGACTGATAGTGTACCATGGCTGGTCCCCACCTGGGTACACTATTCACAGGGTCTTCTTGGGGAACAACAGGTGGGCAATCCTTTCATACCTGCAGGATGAAGCTCACTGAAAAGCTTTGAGCTAATTGTCTTCTGGGCTAGCTAGTTCTACAGAGTTGTCTTGTAGAATACTGATAACAGAAAGCTAATCTGGAGTGTACTCCATAGCATATGAGAGCAGCAGGTTAACAAACAGATTAGCATGGGGGCTCAAGGCAAATCGCATGGCAAATTACATGGCAAACACAAACAAAAGGTATAACGCAGCATTAGCAACAGCACCCATGGGCATAAGGCCAACAGGACAATGTTTGCATCTCTGCCAGGTTCTTTCCCCAACTATTTGTAATGTGCTGATCAGGCAGAGAAGGATAGTTACTTAATTGGAGGATTTAATCAAGCTTTAAGAGTTTAACCCAGTGGTTCTCAGCCTATGGGTCTCCAAATCTTTTGGCCTATGATTCCCAGAAATCCTAACAGCAGGTAAACTGGCTGGGATTTCTGGGAGTTGTAGGCCAAAACACCTGGAGACCCACAAATTGAGAACCACTGGTTTAACTAAACTGCTAGATCCATCTCAAGATAGGTTCATCACCTTGGATAGTGCCTTTAAACAATACAAAATTTGGAGTGCATTTACCACCCCATTGACATTCGGAACCAGCAACTGCTACTATCCCTGATGAGAAGACAAGTGGGTGAGATGATCCCCTTGCCCACCGAAGACCAAATAACAAGCACTGGAGGCACCAATACAGTATGCCAAGTTCAGAAGGATGGGAATGTTTAGGGTGATTGGGTGAATCTGGAGAAATGAGTAGAAGGGCACTGTTGTAACCACTATCCCACATCTTAACCATGACATATGAACAAGTTGTCTCATTGGGCCATTTTGGTATGGCAGTGTTGGAATGATCTTAAACAAATCTTTCCTTGGCATTTTGGAACACTTCCATACAGTTGTACTGGAGGGGTGTTGCCCCAACAGCACATCCCAGTATAATGGGATCATCCTTCTCAGGCCAAGAATCAATAGGATCAAAGAGATCAGCAATGTAATCCTTCTCCTGGCAGCACAGCTCAACAGCTGTTTGAAAATGAAGCAAACTGGCAAAAGCAGGATGTTCTGGGACAGAGAGAAAGAGGGCTCCGGAAACCCCAAGTCCTCTCCCTGTTGTCCTACACCTTTTGTCACTAAAGAGATGCCACCCAGTGTCTTGAAGAATAGCCAAGCATCTGAAATGTCCACAATTGCACCCTGATTGTGTACCTTTTACATAAAGTAAAATCAGTGCAAAACAAGATTTTGAAAGAGGTAAATAAAATGATGCAGATGGCATATTTTTTTCTTGAAAAGAAAAAAAGCACTCTTGGATGTTTAGCTTAGAAAACAAATAATGGAAAGGAAGATAAATTTATGAAATCATTTACAATAAGAATGGAAGGTGATTAAAAAAGGAATATGGAAACAACTTCTCCCCTCCTTTCCTTCTTGTTCCTCTCTTCCTTTTTTTGCCCTCCTTTCCTCTTCTTTACTCTAAAAGAGACTGATGTGGATACTTTAAAAGTTATGAAAATGAGAATTAATAATCTCAGAACACTTAGAGGGTGGGGACACCGCATAAAATTTGGATCAAGGTACAGAGATAAGCATTTCCTCATATGCTACAATAAACTGATTTATTGTTGCAGAATATTCTGACAAGCCATAACAAAAACATTTTAAAGGAATAATCTTGAAAAGATTAACAATGAGAGAAACATAGAAGTATCCCCTTTGATGACTATATATTGGTGATCTGTAAATCCACAAGCAAGACAGTTTAGGTATTTCTTTACTGGATTATTTCCTCGGGTTAGTTAGGATTTCTTCTTATGTTATATAATAGCAAAACCTATCGTTTCTATTGGCCTGTGTCTAGCATTTAGGCTCTAAATCAGGCAGAGAGTTTGGCCAATCCCAGTTTTTTTTTTTATAGCAAGGATTTATCATTATACATTTGCTGTGTTTACGATCTCATCTTTAATTGTGTTCTTTTCTGAATACTGAATAGTCATGGCCTAAAAATTGCTCCTTGCAATTTCTAGAAATTCCACCATGAGGAGCCCTTTGCAAGGAAAAACTGCTATGACAATTTTGCAAAGCCAAATTTAGCAAATATTAGTGAGATAAACTGGAGAGAGGTCCTAAATGGTAAACATACACTACTAACAAATCTCATTGACATGAGAGCTGTTGAGCAGTGGAACTCTCTGCCTTGGAGTGTGGTGGAAGCTCCTTCCTTGGTGGCTTTTAAACAGAGGCTGGATGGCCATCTGTTGGGATACTTTGATTTTGTTTTTCCTGCATGGCAGGGGATGGACTAGATGGGCCATATGGTCTCTTTGAACTATTACTGTATGATTCGATATCTTAAATACTAAAATTGGCGTAACACTTTAAACAGCTCTGGAATCCACGCCCTGTGAGGAGTAATTTAAGAAGCTGGGTGTGTTTAGCTTGGAGAAGAGAAGGCTGAGAGAAGGGGACATGAGAGCCATGTTTAAGTATCTGAAAGGAGGGTCACATTGAAGAGTGGGTGGCCTTGTTGTCTGGTGCTCTGGAGACTAACACACAATGGAGCAATTTACTCAAATTGTAGGAAAACTTATTCCACATTTGGAAGGACTTCCTTACACTAAAAGTAGAATATGCAGCAGATACTGTGGGATTTTCTGCCTTGATATTCTGGGATATAGGGCTGTGTGGAAGGGCCCTCAATTACTTGAGCTGAAACCAATTTTACTCTTTGAACAATTTGCAGCAACTGATTAAATAAATGAGGGAAGTGGGAGAAAGAAACATCGGGGGAAAAATGGAATAGCAAAGGGTTAAAACAGACTTACATAATGTGTTGTGGAAGGCTTTCACTGGGTTGCTGTGAGTTTTCTGGGCTGTATGGCCATGCTCCAGAAGCATTCTCTCCTGCCTGACATTTCGCCCATATCTATGGCAGGCATCCTCAGAGGTTGTGAGGTATATTGTATTCTAGGCAAATGGGGTTTATATATCTGTGGAATGTCCAGGATGGGGGAAAGAACTGTCTGTTTGAGGCAAATGTGGATGTTGCAATTGCCCACCTTGATTAGCATTTAATGGCCTTGCAGCTTCAAAGCCAGGCTGCTTCCTGCCTGAGGGAATCCTTTGTTGGGAGGTGTTAGCTGGACCTGATTAATTCTTGTCTGGAATTCCCCTGCTTTTTTGAGTCTTGCTCTTTATTTCCTGTCCTGATTTTAGAGTTTTTAAAAAATACTAGTAGCCAGATTTTGTTAATTTTCATGGTTACCTCCTTTCTGTTGAAGTTGCTCACATGCTCGTGGATTTCAATGGCTTCTCTGTGTAATCTGACATGGTAGCTGTGAGAGTGGTCCAGCATTTCTGTGTCCTCAAATAATATGCTGTGTCCAGGTTGGTTCATCAGGTGCTCTGCTATGGCTGACTTCTCTGGTTGAAGTAGTCTGCAGTGCCTTTCAAGTTCCTTGTTTCTCCCAGGCAGCAATCAGCCAGGCTTTGAAGCTACAAGGTCATTAAATGCTAATCAATGTGGCCAATTGCAACATTCATGTTTGTGGATTTCAATGGCTTCTCTGTGTAATCTGACATGGTAGCTGTGAGAGGTCCAACATTTCTGTGTCCTTAAATAACATTGCAGGTGCTCTGTTATGGCTGACTTCTCTGGTTGAGATAGTCTGCAGTGCCTTTCAGGAAACTCATGCGGCTGAGGGGGGAAAAGGAAGGGGCCTGGGGCTGCTAGGAATGGTGGGAGTTGAAGTCCAAAACACATGGAGGGAGGGCCCAAGTTGGCCTATGCCTGTAACAGCCTCCCTGTGGATCCTTGCCAGGCAGCATCCCTCAGGCACGGAGGACTTTTCCTCATTGGACTACAGCTCCCACAATGCCCTGCGTCGAAGGCAGGAAGTGACGCATTTTTCTCAGCTCTGGCTGTGCCGGGTGACATCACTAAACGTCGCCCAGAATCCCTGCGTAGCCCGGGCGAAGGTGACGGGGGTCGCTGAAGCGGTCTTAGGCGGGGAGGCTTGGCCGCGATGTTGCTGGCTCGGCCTCTCTGGCTCCGCGGGGCCTGCGCTCAGGCGCGCTTCCTCTCCGCCGCGGCCTCGGAGTCGGTGAGTCCGCGCTTTCTCGGCGACCCTTCCTCTCCTCCTGTGGCCTGGAAAAACAGCTCCTCATGCATACACCCCTTAACGCCTGGTGGTGTCTATGGCGCTTATTTGAAGGCTAAGGAAATACATTTATATCGAGGGATGAACGTTACAGTTATGATTTAATCAGAGTTAGGACTGCCATCTTAAATTACAAGGTTATGTAAGGTGTCCACATTGCCCTGCGCAGAGTTACAAAACTCCCCGGATCCTAGAGTTGGAAGAGACAACAAGGGCCACTCAGTCGCTTCTGCCAGGCAGGAACACACAATCAAAGCACTCCCAACAGATGGCCATCCAGCCCCTGCTTAAAAATTTCCGGAGAAGGAGACTCTACCACACTCTGAGGAGGCAGCATATTCCGCTGCCCAACAGTGTCTCTTCCTAATGTTTAGGTGGGATCTCTTTTCCTGCCATTTGAATCCATTGCTCCACTTTGTGCCAGAGCAGCAGAAAACAAGCTTGCCCCTTCCTTAATGTGACAGCCTTTCACATTAACCATGGCTCTCATGTTCTCTCTGAGCCTTCTCTTCTCCAAGCTCACTTAAACCTGCAGTGGTAATTTCACAACAGACCTCACAACCTCTGAGGATGCCTGCCATAGATGCAGGCGAAACGTCAGGAGATAATGCTTCTAGAACATAGCCATACAGCCCAAGAAACCTACAACAACCCAGTGATTCCGGCCATGAAAGCCTTTGACATTACAATTTCACAAAACTTCTCTGCTGTTGTACATATTTAGATCTATGGTTCTTACCCTGTGGATCCCCAGATGTTTTGGCTTTCAATCCCCAGATATCCTAACATATGGTAAACTGGCTGGGATTTCTGGGAGTTGTAGGCCAAAACTCCTGGGGACCCACAGGTTGAGAACCACTGTTTTAGATGAAGAGACTACAACCAGACTGCTGATTAGAAATTATCAATGTATTCGGGCCTTGTTAGACCTTATTAGTCCATTTAACATCACTGGTCACAACGCACACATCTTTGAACCTTCATTGGCTTTTGTAAAGTAATCCAGATATCTTATGTTCACTTTTCATGTTAGTTATAATTTTTGATAGATTATGTTTTTATCTTAAGATTTAGATATCATGTTTAGCTGTCCTTTTATGTGGGATTATTCTGGGTTATTACACTTGTACTTATTATTATTGAAGCAGTGAATGCCTTTTTTCCTGACCATTGTGGCCAAATGGCTAAGGCTTATGGGAGTTGAAGCCCGAAGAATCAATGTTTGGTAACTACTGCTGTGGACAGATAACAAAAGCTTGTGTATTAGATCCCACTTTTATTGCTACAGCCAGCATGATTTCCTGACCTCTTTTGACAAGCATAGACGTTTCTCTATGTTTATTATGAAGCTCAATTGTTGTTGTGCCCTATTTCAAAAGAGTGCTTGGCCTTTCTTTCCTTCTTTCACTGTTGACAAGATAGGTCCTTCTGTCCATCCATCCTACAGAGACTGATGGTTGCAGTGTCTAGTTTCCAGAAGCATCCTTAGCCTTTCTCTTTTTTTTCACCTGATAAGATATAGGATGAGCTCACGGCAGGTGAAGACTGCCGGACTTCTGCTCTTCTGTTCTGTTTTTTAGGCAACTCCCAAGAAAACACAGTTTGGGCCCCTCAAGGATGAGGATCGTATTTTCACAAATCTTTATGGCCGGCATGAGTGGAGGTGAGGTATTGAAAGTGTGTTGTCAATTGTTGAAAACAAGTAGGGATATACAGGCTAGCTTTAGCATTGTAGAGGAAGAACAACAACGGGAAGGATTCTATGATTCTGTTATTCTAATCCAATTAGAAAGACTTCATTAAAACAATAACAACAGGAATCTAACTTTTCGTGAAAAAATAGTGAAGAGTCTAGCAACACCTTAAAGACTAACAAGTTACATTTTGCTTGCAAAAAAACCTTGATTTAAATAATCTTTCTTATACAATCTTTTTGTTATCTCTAGATTAAAAGGAGCTTTAAGCCGTGGTGACTGGTATAAAACCAAGGAAATTCTTCTAAAGGGTGTCGACTGGATATTGAATGAAATAAAAACTTCAGGCTTGAGAGGCCGTGGGGGAGCTGGTTTCCCCACTGGCCTCAAATGGAGCTTCATGAATAAGCCTCCAGATGGCAGGTATGATAATGGCAACAAACTGGTCCGGTTTCAAATCGGAGTCTCTATGCGCCTACTCCTTGAAAAACTGGCTGTGATATAAGCGTTTGTCCTTTGATCTCAAAAATGTTGGCATAGAGCATGCTGGTGTATGAAAAAGAACTTGGAATCCTGGTTTCCTAGGTCTCTTACACAATTTCTTTGCATAGTCTCATGTGTCTGCTTTTTCTTTAAGAATCTGCCTTTGTAACCAGACTTCTATCCTCCCCCACAGGTATCTGAAATCATGGGTTGGTTTTATTTACCAGAATTCTTGTTTTTGGTTACAAGAATTGCTGTTATGTAATTCCTTTAGCACAGTGGTTGGAATTTGGGTTTGGGCTTTAGAAGTTTGGCTTTAAATAACACTTCATCGGTGAATTTACTGGGCAGATCACTAATCACTGAAATGTTGGTTTGATCTACCTCAGAGATGTTGTAGAGCTATAAAACATTATGTTTTTGAGGACTACAGATGTCACTATAAACAAAAATGTTGACTGGGCACATCTGAATACTGACAGGTTACTCCTTGAATTGTGTAAGCCTGAAGCTTTAATATGTTCATTGTGGATTCAGTCAGAATGTGAAGCAAGGGGTATTAGCATCCAGAGTAATGGGTCTGTTTTTAGCTTTTAGAATTAAATAAAATAGTTGGATAGGCATAATGACTTCAGCCATAAGAGGTGTTTCCTCAATAAAGTAATTGTTTTCTAGGGATATTTTTGTTTCTTTTTGAGCATGATTCTTCATGTGTTTTAGGCCAAAGTACCTGGTGGTGAATGCTGATGAGGGGGAGCCAGGGACTTGCAAGGACAGGGAGATCATGCGTCACGACCCCCATAAACTGGTGGAAGGCTGCCTTGTGGCAGGAAGAGCTATGGGGGCCCGAGCTGCCTACATTTATATCCGGGGAGAGTTCTATAATGAAGCCTCAAACCTGCAGGTGAGCTCCAACTGTCTTTTTGTAGAAGTGAGACGTATTCCTTCCCTGTGTGAAAAGTCCCAGGGAAATTATTTCATCTCCCAGGCTTGTCTTGTTCATAGTTTTTACATATGATTTTGTATGTCTGCTTGCATTTTTCTGTAGTTGAAAAACAACTGAACATATTTGGTGAGCTGCTTTTGTGTTTTTTCATTAGGTGGCAATCCGAGAGGCATATGAGGCAGGACTGATTGGGAAGAATGCTTGTGGCTCAGGCTATGACTTTGATGTCTTTGTGGCAAGAGGGGCAGGTGCTTACATCTGTGGCGAGGAGACAGCACTTATTGAATCTCTTGAGGGCAAGCAGGGCAAGCCACGGCTCAAGCCTCCCTTCCCAGCTGATGTGGGTACGTCATCTTAAATGCTTCGAGAGGGATAGTGGATGTGGGTACAGTGTTTTCTTTTGTTGCCTCCTGTGGTCCAGCATAGCACATTCTGTCAACTTAGGCATAATGATAATAATAATAATAATAATAATAATAATAATAATAATAATAATAATAACAACAATAACAACAACAACAACAATAGACTTTGGCACAAGCCAATAAAAGTGGTCCCAGTGGTTGAAACACACTAAAAATAAAAATATTAAAAACCAATTTCATTGTAGCTCCAAGTCGCTTCTCAAGTTTTTCAAGCTGCTCCTGACATAATATATATGTGTGTATATTGTAGCTCCATCGGTAGAGGTTCAACAAACCAATAGCCAAGATTACAAAATGAATATGGACAACTATAAAAGGGATAGGGATAGTGTAAACAGCATATTGTAGGCCTGGGGAAGTATAGAACAGGTTGCTATCTGGTTACCTAGGGACTGGGCCTAGGGACTAATCATTCTCGAAGATTTGCTCAAGATATGCCATCCTTGCCCCTTTAGGATTTTTGCAGTGTCTTTCTTCATTTTTCCCTGTAATATTTTAAGAGTACAGGCATGAAAATATTTCCTTAACATTTATGACATGACTTCTACATGCTGGAAAATTTTCCTTGAAATATTGTGAAATCACCATGGCAGCTGTAAGTGCGTCTTGAACTTCCAGTACTGATTGACACACACACACATACACACACAATACATATCTCCATCTTTGCCCTTATCTTTATCCAGCAGCTAGCTTGAAAGATTTGAAACATGCCTTGTTTTTATTTCTGCCTGTAGGGGTTTTTGGATGCCCAACCACCGTGGCCAATGTAGAGACGGTTGCTGTGGCACCTACCATCTGCCGCCGAGGAGGTTCCTGGTTTGCTGGCTTTGGACAGGAGCGCAACTCAGGCACCAAGCTTTTCAATATCTCAGGCCATGTCAATACACCATGTACTGTGGAAGAGGAAATGTCAATTCCTTTGCGTGATCTGATTGAACGGCATGCAGGTGAGAACCAGCAGTCTCCATTGTTGTATGAGAGAGGAGTTGAGTTTCTTTCCGATATCTTGTGTTAGTTGAGAAAGCTCTGTGTCATTTATTGCTTTTTATGCTGTGCTATGATATGGACATGTAACCCATTAAATCAGGTCTATGTCTCTCTTAACCAGGGGGTGTTACAGGTGGTTGGGATAACCTGCTTGCTGTGATTCCCGGAGGCTCATCCACCCCCCTTATCCCAAAGTCTGTATGTGAGACAGTGTTGATGGACTTTGATGGCCTGATTCAGGCACAGACGGGACTTGGGACAGCGGCTCTCATTGTCATGGACAAATCGGTAAAGGCAGATCCTTGACCCCTGCTGCTCTTTGTCTCTTTTGAATGGGTTTTGACCATCTTCTTCTTTTCCAGACAGATCTAGTTCGAGCCATTGCCCGCCTCATTGAATTCTACAAACATGAGAGCTGTGGGCAGTGTACGCCATGCCGCGAAGGTGAGTGTTGATGCCTGAGGCTTTTCTGACTTCCTCCGCAGAATAGGATTCAGGATGGAGGAAAAAGCAAGGGATTCGTGTAAAATTCCTGACTTCCTTCAAGTATGAGGACTGGTGAAAACGCCGGGAAATTAAAAGAGTGACCTCTGAAAGGGAAATCTGCAAGTGATCACAGCCCAAAGATGCTGCCTATTTCTCTTCCTTGTGGCTATTTGCTTTTATTAATCTTGGTGTTGTATTATTATTTTTTCCCCATGAATTTTTGTTCCTGCAGGTGTTGACTGGATGAATAAAGTGATGTGGCGTTTTGTGAAAGGCAATGCACAAGTGGCAGAGATTGATGCACTATGGGAAATTAGCAAGCAGATTGAAGGACATACTATCTGTGCCCTGGGCGATGGGGCTGCCTGGCCTGTACAGGTAACTTTCTGATTGTCAGAGCATGGAAAAGTAATTTACCACCATTTTTAGTGAATTGCATCTTGATTGAGTCTGAATTGATGTTTTTATATGCTTGTGTTTTATTTTATTGCATTTTATATTGTGTTTGTTTTTAGGCACTTCGTGCCATCTGTAAGCTGCCCTGAGTCCCTTCAGGGAGATGGTAGCGAGATATAATAATAATAAAATTATTATTATTATTATTATTATTATTATTATTTAAAAATAGAAGCATCTCTTGACTGTACTGGTTGTAAGATTTAGAGAGGAGTTATCTACAAAAAGGGATTTTTCTAGGCTCTGTTTTTTATCTATTTTGTGAAGAAATGTAGAATTATTGTGGAGTTTTTTTCAGATTAGCTATGCTACTGTTAATTCAATACTATGAAAAAATAGTTTATTTTAATTGTTAAAACTATTACGATAAAATTGTGGCTATATTATGTTTTAATCTATTATCCATCTTGGGTTCTGCACTGTGAGAAAGATAGGATGTCAATAAAATAAGAAATACATAAAAATAAAGAGTTAGAAATGAATGAATCTGGGTAAGTAGTGAATAGGTTGGTGCGGAGGCAGTCATATTGCATTTCATTCTTTTAAGTCTTAGCACCTGATTTATTTTTCTAGGGACTGATTCGGCACTTCCGTCCTGAGTTGGAGGAACGGTTTAGACAATACCATGAAACTAAGGCACAGCAGGCATCTGGATGAGCAAGTAGAAGTCCGACTGCATTCAGGTTACTCCTGTGACTATTGGGAGGAATTTCTTCATAGACAAGATATTTCTGCTTTTGCTTGAGCACTGCAAACAGCATACTCACTTGACAAGGCCATATGGGTGGCAACCTGCCTCAAACTGTTTTGCTCCTTGTTATCTTACAGGGCAAGGTATCTATTAAATGTTTGTGACTGACTTCTGCTTTGGACATTCTTGTTTAAGGGAAATAAGGTGAATCTGTTCATGTTATTTGAAGTACTTTTGTGTTTCTTTGATTAGTTTGTAATTAAAAGGAAGAAGCAAGGGGCAAACCTACTGTTTTTATTCCCTTGTTGGACAGTATTTGGGGTTCGTTTAACACACCTAAACTCTTTTCAGTCCCTCAGGCAAAGTCTATGCTTCAAAAAATAAGATGTTAGAATAGGCTATATAGCAGGAAGCAGAAAACATACTACACAGACAAATGATATGTCCCTGCTCATTGCATATAAATCATATAAATCATACAATTCCACATTGGAAGGGGCCTTGTGGGCCATCAAGCACAACCTCTGTTTAGTGCAGGTACCTGCTTAGCCTGTTTTGGAAAACTTTGAAAGAAGGGGGCCTCACCACCTATCTAGGCAACTAGTTCCATTACTGAACCTCTGTTACTATCAAGAGGTTGTTCAGTGAAAATCTGCTTTCCTGTAATTTCAAAGCATTAGACCTGGTCCTACCCTCTGGAGCAGCAGGGAACAGGCCTGTCCATTCCTTTCTGGGGCAGCCCTTGAGGTATTTAAAGAGTAATCATGTCGTCCCCTTGAGTATGCTAATAATCATACTTAACATGCCTAACTCCTACAATCTTTCCTTTTACAGTATTCTCCATATATCTCGTCTTGTTGCCTTTCTCTGAACCCACTCCAACGTGTCTATATCCTTCTTAAATGTGGTGCTCAGAACTGAACACAGTACTCTGATGCACAGTATAATGGAAACACTAGTTCCATTCACTTAGAAGCACTTTTGAATACCTTAGAGCCTTGCAACTCATTCATGTTTCATTCTGTTGCCTATGTAGTTGCTAGATTAAGAGATAAACAACAATGTGTACTCAAAACAGTATATACCCGTAGCCCTTCTTTATGCTGTCTATACATCTATCACCTATTGCTCTTGAAACATTACAAAAAGAAAAGCATGGAAATGTCAAGAGACTCAGACTGATTCTCTTGAAAGGAGATCCCATCTGAACATTAGGAAAAACTTCCTGAATGTGAGAACTGTTCAGCAGTGGAACTCTATGCCCTGGAGTGTAGTGGAGGCTCCTTCTTTGGAGGCTTTTAAACAGAGGCTGCATGGCCATCTATGGGGGTGCTTTGAATGCAGTTTTCCTGCTTCTTGGCAGGGGGTTGGACTGGATGGCCCATGTGGTCTCCTCCAACTCTATGATTCTATTATACTGCAAGTAGTAGCTTCCTATATTCCTCATAATGTGCATATTGCTGGTGTTTAAGGCATTCCCCATTTCATTTTTGCCACATGAAGAATTCATATAAAATGCTGAAATTAACCATAACTGAGTGGTTTTTGCTCCAGGACCATGATTGTGTGGGTTGAGTTCATCTACCATAGCAAAATGGGGAATGTTCATTCCTCCTTGGCGTAAGTTAAATCTTTGCATTTGTGCTGCGCAACCTGTAACTTTAAAGATTCCCTACTGCCAACATACCCTGTTCCTGTTTTTGCTGAGACGAGAATGTGACCGGCTGGAAGATACCAATGGTTCTGTCTGCTGCTGGCAGTTTACATGAATGGAAAAGTGGTTCCTGATAGACAAAAATATTTGCTGAAAGGTGCACTACATCATGTTGCATGTCATTTTTATTGTTATAGTTTCCGAAGTTTAGAACCCATAATTTATTTTATTTATTTACAACATTTTTACCCCGCCCTTCACAACCCCCGAGGGGGGACTCAGAATGGCTAACACTGGCAACGATTTGATGCCGCAAAACACAGTATAACAACAGTATAAAACCATAAATACACAATAGATTCAAAAACAATAATTTGTAGAGATGCTGCCATATTTTCATTTTAATAACAGTAGACAAAATAAGCACAGATGAAGTGTTGCTGGTGTCGCCTCACACAAAGCTTAGCTTGCTACAAATGGCATCTTTCTGTACACTGTGATCCCCACACCCACAAAATTGCTAATACAACTGTAGTTTGATATTGTTAGTACAATTGAAGCGAATTAAAATCCAGGAAAGCTCATGCTAGAATAAATTTGGGAGATCTCCCCCCCCCCCCCAATTTTATAATTAGTATAATCTGGTGCTTTATAAACATCCTTGAAAAGTGAATCCAATGGGGATGCAGAGCTGTTTTTGTGTGACAGTCATTCCTGACTCACGGCAACCCTTTCACAAAGGTTGCTTTTGCTTTCCTCTGAGGCTGAGAAAATGTGACTTGGAAGATACAAGACTGCTAGACTACATTTGGAAACAGTGATTGTTAAGTGCCTTTAAGGGTCCCTCCGGACAGGCCCTATATCCAGAATCCGATCCCAGGTTTTCTGTTTATCCCAGATTATCTGGCAGTGGGGACTCATATCATCCAGTTTAATGCAGAAAACCTGGGATCAGACGCTGGGATATAAGACCAGCCTGGAAGGGCCCTGAATCATCTCCAATGTATGGCAACCCTTTAATTGGTCAGGTTTATTCAGAATGGTTTGCCATTGCCTTCATCTAAGAGAGCAATTTGCCCGGTGGGTTTCTATAACTAAGTGCAATGCCAGTGGTTCTCAACCTTTTGCCCTCTAGGTGTTTTGGACTTCAACTCCCAGAATTCCCGGCAATTGGTCCTACTGGCAGGGCTTCTGGGAGTTGGAGTCCTCAACACCTGGAGGACAAAAAGGTTGAGAACCGTTGCATTACATCATACTGCCTCAGAGTTTACAGACTAATGATCCATTTGGCTTGCTGCCTAGTTCAAGATCTCGCCTCAAAAATAATTGTATGTTTTTAAAATTAAATGGAGAATTTAAGAGGTGAGGTGACAGCAACTGCCGACAAGAAAGAGAAGAGTGACTAACAAATAGAGAACCGCGCATGCGCATGAGGCTAGCAGCCGCCTTCGATTGGTGGCCAGGGGCGGGGCTTCGGGTTTCCGCTGTTCCCATTGGCTGAGGCGGGCGCCTCCGTCGGCATTCTCCTGCCCAAGTTTTCAGGAGGACAGAATCCCGTCTTTGGGCTGAAGGGACGTTCGCCAGAGCGCGGAAAGGTGATCTCCATCTTGTTACCGGGCGGAAGTGTGCTTTCTCGTTCAGATGCGTTGAGGGGAAGCCTGGCAAAGTCCTGCTGGTTTGGGCTCGGCTGTGGGGAATCAGGGGAAGCCTTAGGGGCCCTTTTCCTCCTCCTCTTCCCGGCTGCCATTCCCTGGGGGCTATAACAGAACTGGGCTTTCTGAGCCAACTGTGTCAATGGGCAGACATAGCCAGGGCAGGACATTGCAGTCAATGGCAGAGCTTGGGGGTGGGGGGTGGGGGTGGGGGTGTCACACTGTCTCAGCCTCAGAGCAGGGCAAGGATAAACCCCCTCTCTGAATAAATCTTGCCCAGAAAACTATTATATCGTCCCTTACATTGGAAATTACTTGGGAAGCCCTCAAACACAACCCTCCATAGAATGAATTTCCTTCTCTGACACGCGAGCGCATCCTAACGTGTGCCTGGCTACACGCATGCCACCCGCGGAGATTTTTCAAGATTTTTCCAACACCAGGGCAATTCCCTATGTCATATGAAAGAAGGATTGGAAACTTATTGGGTGATATTGGAAGATAATTTCGTAATACAGTAGACTCTCAGTTGTCTGGAACTCAACCAACCAGCAAAATGTTTTGACAAAATAATATTTTAAATAAAAATAATTTTTTTTAGCGGAAATGCAAGTTGATGTGCTGTGCTTTTACCTACCCACTCCATTTAAAATATGGTAAAACTATTGTGGACATTTATTGCTTAATTTGCTTTATTCGGTATCAAATCAATACACCGTTTATGGTATGTCATAGTATGGGGTATAGTATTAGGCGATTTTAGTGGTAAATTCCAAGCTACCAGAAACTACATTTATCCAGCATCTAACAATCCCCACGGGTGCTGGTTAACTGTGGCCCCATCTACACAGCCATATAATCCAGTTTCTGAATCCATATTATCTGCTTTGAATTGGGTTATATGGCAGTGTAGACCCATATCATCCAGTTCAAAGCAGATGATTCAAATTCAGAAACTGGAATATATATATGGCATTGTGGATCCAGCCTGAGAGTCTACTGTACTTGTGGGTGTTTGCTCAAAAAGCCTGCCAAAATGTTAACATTCGGATGGCTGGGGAACAGACTCCTTAATTTAATTTCATTTTAGTAATTTCGGATTCTGAAATGGCACAGGTTTGTTCCCTTGGACATTAAACATTAGACAAATGCATATACAGTTCCGGCGCAACATACCTGTCCGAATGTATCTCCACCTACGTCCCACCTCGGAGTTTAAGATCTTAAGTTTTTGGGGAGGCCTTGCGCTCGACCCCGCCTTTGTCGCAAACGCACTTGGCAGGGATGAGGGACAGGGCCTTCTCTGTGGTGCCCCCCCCCCCCCCGCTTGCGGAATTCACTCCCCGGCAAAATTAGGTTATCTCCATCCCTCCTTTCCTTCAGAAAGAAGTTAAAAATGTGGATGTGGGGCCAGGCCTTCGGGTAATCATGCTGACAATGATAATAACAATGATGAGAATCGCTATGGAAATGGACTATGGACAAGCTTGATGGAGTCTCTAACAACAGAAATTGGCTTAGATAAATATAACACCAGGCTGTTATATTTAAACATATTTGAATTGAATTGATTTAATGTTTTAACTGTATGCAATTATTGGGTTTTATTAAATATTTTACTATGTGCACATGGAGGTATTGAATTGTTGCCGGCTGGAAGCCACCCTGAGTCCCCCCCTCCCCCAGGGGTTGAGAAGGGTGGGGTACGAATAGCTGAAATAATAAATAAATAAGTTCACTCTGATTTTGTCACATTTCCGCTTCTTTGCTGAATGATGCACATTACTAATAGAAGTTCCTCTCTCTTTCCCCTCTTGTGCTCTAGCAAACTATGTGCACCATCATCCAGCTGTAGAAAACACTGCTGGGCTGGGCTGAGCAGCAGGAGGCGAGTTCATCTAGTGGGCAGACCCATGTAAGTGTTAACTTTGTGCCTCATCACACTACACCTTAAAGAGCAGAGTTTACTTTAGAGTGCATCCCACTCTACCTCCTGCAAAATTCTGGGATTTGTATTTTAGGATGGGCCTACAACATTCTCAACCAGAGAGGTCCTGAGCCTCACTAAACTACAAGCCCCAGAATTCTGCAGAAAGCTTTAAAGTGAGATGAAGTGTAGCATGATAAGAGTTTACACTGATTTATTACAGTTTCAAACACTATTGAAGAAAGTAGTTTCCTTTGGCTGTTTGAGTTGCTATGGGAGGAAATGGCTAACCCTACCCATAGTTTCTCCCTCTTTTTCCCCCCTATAGGGAAATATGCGCCTAATTCTTCGCTACCTCTGCCAGGGTATGACCCCTGTACCCATAACCAACATATCTCCAGTTCGTAGGTACTTGTCTTGGGAGAATGAGCAGCGCTGCAGAGGGCTGCTGGAGGCGTCCAAGAACCGGCACAAGCAAGAGGATGTCTCAGCCGCTGTCCTGGTCTCCCTGTGCTCCGTGGCTGGGGAACCCGCCATCCTGTACACCCTGCGCTCCAGCACCCTGTCTGGTGTGCACAAAGGAGAGGTCAGGTACTGCACAGCTCAGTCCTGTTTTTTGGACAGGGTTTTTTTTTTATTTTTTGTGTCAGGACAGGGTAAAAACAAACAAATTATCCCCTCTAAAAATCTGTATGACCTTGCCTGAACTCTTGAACCCATTGGGACCATTTTCCATTGCAATGTATATCCCCTCTGGGTTGTTATAGGTTTTTTGGGGGCTATATGGCCATGTTCTAGAGACATTCTCTCCTGACGTTTCGCCTGCATCTATGGCAAGCATCCTCAGAGGTTGTGAAGATACTTGCCATAGATGCAGGCAAAACGTCAGGAGAGAATGCCTCTATAAAATGGCCATATAGCCCGAAAAAACCTACAAACCCCCAGTGATTCTGGCCATGAAAGTCTTCGACAATACATATATCCCCTCTCTTTATTAGGTTAGACTCTCAGAGGAGTGTAGAAACCAGTGAAAGCTTGGAATGTTTAGCCTTAACATCTGATTAAGGTCTTTTAATATCTAAAGGGCTGTCCTGCCAAAGAGAAGGTAGACTTGTTCTTTGTTTGCTCTGGAAGCCAAACTAGGATCGGTGGGTGAGAACTGCAGGGATGAAAATTTCAGATTAACATTAGGAAAAGCTTCCTAACATGGATTACTGTCTTAACAGTGGAACAGACTGCCTTGAGATGTGATGGGCTCTTCTTTGGAGGTACATGTTGAGCATCCTTTATCAGGAATTCAGAAATACTCTAAAATCCAAAATTGTTCACATGAGTGGCTGAGATTAGTGACACCTTTGTTTTCTGATGCTTCAGTATACACAGACTTTTTCATACATAAATTATTAAAATGTTTATGCAATTTCCTTCAGACTATATGTATAAGGTATACATAAAACATAATTACATTTTTGATCCCATCTCTAAGATATTGCGTTATGTACATATATGTCCAAAATCCAAGAAATAAATCTGAAATCCCAAACACTTCTGATTCCCAAACATTTCAGATAAGGGATATCCTACCTGTATTTGGAGACATTATTTATTTATTTACCATATTTATATCCCGCCTTTCTGGAGGGGACTTAAGGCGGCCTTACAACAGGCAGCAATTTGATGCCATACACAAATATATATCAAATAAACAATTACAATTTTAATAAGTTGCATGGCCAATTATTAGGAATGCGGTACTAATATTCTGCATTATAGATCCTGCATTGAACAATGCATTAAAACTAAATGACCTTCAGTGTCACTTCCAATTTCTCAGTGACATGAGAGACCCCTGGCTTTCTGGTCCAAAATTTCCCTTTACAAAGAACCTTGATTTGCTCACACAGCTTCCCAGGTGGCAAGTGTGATGACTCTGACCGGGATATCGTCGCCACGGCACTCAGAGAGACTCGAGAGGAGCTGGGTCTACACTTAGGAGAGGACTGTGTCTGGGGCATCATGCGACCTTTGCCTGACAGGGTAATGTTGTGCTTAGATCCATAGATTTTAGGGAGTCCTTTAGAGGGCAAAACTTTTATTTTGTCATGACAAGGGGATCCACATGAAGCCTTGTCATGAGAAAATGATGGACTGTTTTGACTATTGCTGTGGATTGGTTGTTAAGATGTTTATTTCTCTGTGTTATTACAAGGCAAAGCATAAGGAAGCCAGGGAGTCATAAGCATTTAATGTGTGTTTCGTTTTCAGACCAAAATAATGGTTGTTCCTGTGCTAGCGAACCTGGGTCCTCTTGAGCAGCTGATTCTGAAACCTAACCCCCAAGAGGTGAGGCAAATAGTAAAAGGAACACCGTGTTAAATTATGAGCATCCCTTTCACTGGATAAGCTACCAGAGACATGTATAGGACAGGGCGGGTTTAGTGATATGTTCCTGTTGAGGTTTGTTTAGACCCAGAACGCTGTAGGAAGTAGGTTTGGGTGGCGAAACTATTTCTCTGGGGACATGATGATCTTTGCTGTTTGACTTCCAGGTTGAAGCTGTGTTCACACTGTCCATCTCCCACCTGCTGAAAGAACAGAACCAGGGCTATACCCACTTTTGTAAGAACGGTGTCTATAGCTACACGATGCCTGTCTTCCCACGAGGCCCTCACCGAGTATGGGGTCTCACAGCCATAATCACTGAATTGACTCTGGAGTTGCTGGCACCCGGGAAATACCAGAGACGGACTCGTGTGGTGGGCAGGCACTAATGTTTTCTAGCTAATGTCCAAACGACGGCTTCTAAGCTCTGGCTCCTGCAACCCCACCAAAGGACTTGAATGCAGGTGAACTGTCAGCCAAGTGTTCATGTCTTTCCAAGACACCATGGTCTTTAAAACCTCGAACCACTTCTTGCTCAGTACACACAACCCATGGTGCAGTTGTGTTGAATTATTCGCGATGGGGGAAGAACAGACCTATATTGTTTTGTTATCAGGTGGTCTAGGATTTATTTTTGAATAAAATAAAGCTTCATATTTGAAATCTCATGCAGGTTTTTGTTTCAGCATAAATGAGTACATTGTAGACAAAATATGAAAATTTTGAGCTAAAAGAGGCCCCACTGCATCTATTTTGTGTTGTTGGTTTTTTTTTAGAGTCTACAAGCTTTTGCTCATTAATATTTAATTGCCAGGCCACATTCATCATTATCTGGTAAAGGGGGCACATACCTTTCTGATGACTGTATTAATAGTTGCAGTCTATTCAGGATTGATCTCTACCTCGTTCATGGCGTCCATTCTGTAGCAATCTTCTTGTGTTTCAGATTATTCATTCACAGCATTTTCTCCACACTCATCACAGCTGTGAGTTTGTTCCAGTTTGACCAGGTAGCTGCATAATATCCCAGTCATTTGCTTTTCACATTGAAGTTGGACTTAACATCTAACATGTGGATTATGGGTGGGGTGTGCACAAACAAGTTTCATTTTCTTAAATATGGGACATCAACACATAGATGTCGGTGATGGACGAAGAAGCCATCTCGGTGGAAAGAATTGCCAGATGTGTATCTCTTGTGCCTCTTATGGTGCATGTGGTTTAATACATGAATAGAGCTGATGTGGTGGGTTGTGGGAAGTAGATCTAAAGTTGTGGTGTACTGCTTAAGTTACAAACCTATGGGATAAAAATGGTAGAGCATTAAATGGCTTAAATACACATTTACCTGGTGCCTTTTAGCCTTCCCCAGTCTGATGACCTGTCGATATTTTGAACTTCAGTTCCCAGGCTCTTGACCATTGGCCATGCTGGCTGAGACTGATGGGTGCTGAGGTTAAGAACCTCTGGAGGGCAACAAGTAAAGGAAGGATGATATATTGATGCCCTTCATCCATGTAGAGTTCCTGATAGCATACTACTCTTTATTGATGCCCAGTGTGATTATTTTTAAATCTTGCATGTTTGACAAGACTGAACTAATTTCTGCAAGTAGCCTTTGAATAGCTGGTAACTAGCTTTCTTTCCCTTTATCACAAAGACATATTATCGAATCTCAGTCCATTTCAGAACTAAACTCTTCAGAGGAACACCCGTCAGAAAACAAGAGCAACCTGAACTTAAATGGATAGCGTTCACCACTGAAGGGATTCAGCCTCAAAACTGGCCTTCTATAAGTTCAATTGTGTTTCACTTGAGTTTGCTGTTTGTATCCCAGACAAAATATCTCTCCAAAAGTGCCACTGACCAGGGTACTACAAAATCCACAAGAACCTTTATTGATGAAGCAAATACAAAAAAATACATCATGTGTGCTTTCAAATGTTCACTGGCTTCTTCATCATGCAAGCAGTGATGTTGGAGTCACAGATTTAAATTTTATATAACTTCTATTGTCAGTTAAGATGGTGATAAATATTAAGGTAGGCAGAGGCTACTTTGGAGCTGGTGAACTGAGACTTAGTTATTTGACGTTTATACTTTCAACAAAGGTAAAAAAAAAACCATTTGGACTTCAAGTTTTACCTATACAGCACTTGTTTTCCCCCAGGTGTACGGGGACGGTTAGAGAAATCTCAATGCTCTTTACTTAAGAAAGGGACAATTAGCTTTGCACAAGGTACTCTGGATCTCAATGGAAGTTATTTTTGTCTTTTAATTGAATTTCTAACAGGGCCTCCCAGTGGCACAGTGGGTTAAACCGCTGAGCTGCTGAATGAAAGGTTGGCGGTTCAAATCCGGGGAACGGGGTGAGCTCCCACTTATAGCCCCAGCTTCTGCCAACCTAGCAGTTTGAGAACATGCAAATGTGAGTAGATCAATAGGTACCGCTTCTGAGGGAAGGTAACTGTGCTCCATGCAGTCATGCTGGCCACATGACCTAGGAAGTGTCTATGGACAACGCTGGCTCTTTGGCTTAGAAATGGAGATGAGCACCACCCCCCAGAGTTGGACACGACTAGACTTAATATCAAGGGGAAACCTTTACTTTGACTGAATTGTAATTGTGTTACCTGTTATTTTATTGCTTTTTCTCCCTAGCCCCCACATGGCCAAGAAAGGGAGTGACCTTTGCTTGCATTGATATCATCAGTGAGGCAAAATATCATCCTGTGAGTAATATTGTTACATACTTCTGTGGATGCTTGCTATAGATGCAGGTGAAATGTCAGGAGAGAATGCTTCTAGAACATGGTCATATAGCCCGAAAAACCTACAACAACCCATTGTTTCTGGTCTTCTGCTGTATAAGTTTAACATCTTCCCCTGATGAAGAAGCCAGCAAAGCTTTGAAAAAATGATGTATTTCCTGCATTTGTTGTTCTTTTATGGATTTTGTTGTATCTTGCTACTGTAAATATGTAATACAGGATACTGTTTGCCTCATTTTCACATGTGTTTCCCCATTCCATCACAAGAGCAAAAAGTTATGGTCTTTGGTCACTAGATGGCACTGCCTCTTTAAAGAATCCAGAGGTGGCTTTTGTGGATGATTACTGGTCTGTAACTTGTTGGACTTTGAAGCTCCCCATTAGGATGACCGCCTCTGGAGAGAGCTGCCTTCTCTTCCCAGTGACATTTTGCGGCTTCGAGGAATGCAAGACTTGACTACCTCCTGCTAGCAGGCTAGCCTTCCTGTTTGGATGAAATCGCTGGGGCAGAAAGTCAAGGAGGCATGTCTCTGGGGAGGCACAGTAATGGGAATTCCCTGCCTGAGCCATGGTTGAAAACTCACTGATTCATTTCAAGAATGGCTCACAAAGAGAGGACCAAACAAATAATCAAATACTGAAAAGGTCTGGAGAAAATTGGATGTTATTTCTTTTAAGTACTGAATGAACTGTCAAGAGAAAGCCCTACTAACAAATCCAGTAATTTCCAGCAGTTTAAATTTCCCTACCATTTTGAGCTAATTAAATAATTAAATAGACATAAACTAGCTGATCGGCCTCTATCCTGAATGGACAAAATGCTGCCTCCAGATATTGTTAGACTGCAACTTCTGTCAGCTCTAGTTAATATAGCCAATAATGAGCAAAGCTGGGAGACATACTCCTACAGTACCTGGAAGACTACACTTAGCCCACAATCTATTTCTAGTTCCAATTAGAAGAGACCAAATGTTTTGACTTAAATGAGTTTTAGATCAAATCAAGACTGGCCTCTCCCTGGAATACAGTGTGACTAAACGGAGACTATTGCACTTTGGATTCATCATGAGGAGCCATGACTCACTAGAAAAGACAATAATGCTTGGTGAGACAAAGGGTAGTATGTAAAGAAGACCTAATTACAAGTGGATACACTAAATAAAAAAAAACACAGTCCTTAAGCAGTTTTGTTGAGAATAGGGTGATTTGGAGATCTCTTATTACTGATGGGGATGCAATATCTTGAAGCCAACATGATAGTGAGTCCCTTTTACTTGGGACTACACAATTGTGTTTCTTTGTAGTGATGCACTGTGGTTTCCTCTACCCACTCCTTTCTTTGTTACCTGTCCAGATGTTAAATCGAGAAAGCAAGATTTCTAAGCCAGGAAGCTGCCTTTTCCAGAATTTGCTACCAAAAACATGGACCTTCTGCAGTCTTAGTAGTGTGTGCTCACTCATGGTAGTAAAGTCTTTAAATTTTATCAAATATCTTTTGAGTTATTGAGTCAGTGTTGTTCGGAAATTGAATGTTTTGCCCTATGTTGGAAACTGCCTTGAGTCCTCCTGCGGAGATAGGGCAGTACAGTGTTCCTTCGCTTTTTGCGGACTCGCTGTTTCGCGTTTTTTTGTCTCCTGGCAACGATGGATGTAAATCACAGTCTTATAGCCTCTTCCTTATAGCTAGCAAAAAAATGTGCATGGCGCCTTTAAATCTCTCCTTGCTTCTGCCTCACCCTCGGAATGCTATATATATGTGTGTGTGTGTGTGTGTGTGTGTGTGTGTGTATAGCATCCCTACTTTGCGGATTTTCACTTTTCGCAGGTGGTCCTGGAACGTAATGCCCGCGATGAGTGAGGGAACACTATATATAAATAACGTTTTATTTATTTGTTTATTTATATTTGGTTAAGTCTCCTTACAATGTTATCAAATGGAAAAGCCATGTGGCAACGCTGTGGTATTGATCAGTGCATGGAGCTGTGCCAGTCCCAAAAGAGTTCCACTGTCACAGGTCCTTTCCCTATATTTGCTCTTTTTGTTATTAATGGGAATTGTGAAATTGCAATAAAAATGAAAATAATAGGAAAAGGTATGCTACATTGGATGTAGTGCAGGAAAGTGAGGAAAGTCTGTTTGCAGGACCACAGCTTTGCAAATCAGCACAATCGTGCTACTGAAGAGAGGTGTGATATCAAAGATGCTCAATGCAATATGTATTCATTATCCACACAGATGTGACTATTGCAGAATAGCAGATTGGTGTGATAAAGTCCCAAGATGAAATGGCTCTTCATTTTTTTCTGTCAGACTGTGATATATCTTAAAAACAGATCTGCCCAAAAGACACAGTGTTTTTATCTTAATTCTTTTCAATGCTGGCTAAAAAAATCCCCTCAATCTAGCACAGCTGTCAGTGTGTGAAAAATGAGGAGAGTGTATTTGTGTGACTCTTTGTAACCCACCCACTCACACCCGGGCATACCTTCTTTTTGCAAGAAAGTGCTTGTCTTCTTAGCCTGGGAATGTGTAGATGCAAACAGGGCAAATATTTACTTGCTTGGATCTTGCTTATTTGGAAAAGGAGTTGGGGGCTGTCAACTACAGCTTGGAGTGGAACTGACATGATATCCCTGAAGGCTTAAAAGCATCCACATCACACATTCCTTGAAGAAGGGGGATTTAGGATAACTTAACACTATCAAGAAATTTGGATCAATTCCACCTGCCCTTCAAGATACATTCCATGCATTTCCCCCCACAAAAAGCTGTATTACAGATTCCTTGGTGTTTTGTTAAGCATATGTATAAATATTGGCTATTCTTGTTGTTAGGGTTGAGGAGTTTTTTTGCTCTTCCATCATAGGATGTGTGCATAAGGTTTAATAAAATGACAATCCTGCAACAAAGACAATCGGTTCTGCAAGATGACCAGACTGAATAAATTTACTAATAAATTACATTGGCTATTCAGGTATTTTACCTGGTTGCGCAGTGGGTTAAACCGCTGAGCTGCTGAGCTTGTTGACTGAAAGGTTGCAGGTTCAAATCTGGGGTGCGGCGTGAGCTTCCGCTGTCAGCCCCAGCCCACCTAGCCGTTCGAAAACATGCAAATGAGTAGATCAATAGGTACCTCTTCGGCGGGAAGGTAATGGCACTCTATGTAGTTATGCTGGCCAGATGACCTTGGAGATGTCTACGGACAATGCCGGCTCTCCCAGAGTTGGACACAACTGGACTTAATATCAAGGGAAATCATTACCTTTACCTTAAAAGTTAACATCTTCCAGCATCCCTTATACAGCCAAATTGGGCTACCCACATAGAAGAGGAAGACATAAAGAGGATTATGTATGTGGCACCAAAACTAGAAGAAGAATCATTTTTAAAGAAAAGATTTCTGAAAGGGCATTTCAAAATGTGCTATAATGTTAATCCTACAAGTTTAATTATATTTTGAATTCGCGTATGATATGGATTTTAGAGCTGCCATTGCACCATGGCAGTTCAAGTGGTATCAGACTGCATTAATTCTATAGTATAGATCAGGCATGGGCAAACTTTGGTCCTCCAAGTGTTTTGGACTTTAACTCCCACAATTTCTAACTACATACCAGCTGTTAGGAATTGTGAGATTTGATGTCCAAAATACCTGGAGGGCCAAGGTTTGTCCATGCCTGGTATAGATGCACTCTTAATTAAGTGAGGTTGTGATGAGAGCTTGTGAGAGGGGTTTTGCTTCTGGCTATTGTAGTCTTATGTACTAACAGAAGGGTTCATCCATTCATGCCCTGATTGCCAGCAGAAAAAAAAACTCCTTTTCTTGGAGCAGCTGGTTTCTGGTAAAGTTTGGTGAAGTGGCAATTATGATAGTGGCAAAAAGAACCACAGGGCCCTTCCGGACAGGCCTTGTATCCCAGGATCTGATCCCAGGTTTCTGCTTTAAACTGGATTATATGAGTCCACGCTACCAGATCATCTGGGATAAACAGAAAACCTGGGATCAGATCCTGGGATATAGAGCCTGTCTGGAAGGCCCACAGTCATGACCACACGGGAATTGAGGAATACAGAACTGTTATGGGCATGTAATTCTAGGCTGATATTGCTACAATAGAGAATAGATCATCATCATCATCTCATCATCATCATCATCATCATCATCATCATCATAGTAATAATAATGGAGACAAACCTAAAGGGGCATCCCCAACCCCAAAAGCATTCTCAATAGCCACAGAAAGGCACTATTTGGGTAGAATCATAGAATAATAGAGTTGGAAGAGACCACACAGGCTATCTAGTCCAACCCCCGGCCATGCAGGAAAAGCACAATCGAAGCATCCCCGACAGATGATCATCCAGCCTCTGTTTAAAAGCTCCAAGGAAGGAGTTTCCACCACACTCTGAGGCAGAGTTTCACTGTTGAACAGATCTTATGGTCAGGAAGCTCTTCCTAATGTTCAGGTGGAATTGCCTTTCCTTAATTTGAACCCATTGCTCCAAGTCCTAGAATTTTTAGTGTTCTAATTGAATGTGAGATTAGCAGGAACCCTAAGAGGGAGCTTTATATATAGGAATTTTGTGTTCTAGCTTCTAGTTATGTTGTCATAAGAGGCTCAACTATCTGATGTTTTTTTTTATTATTTTTTGCATGTAGGCACATGCACATAAAGAAGATATCAGCAGGATTGTGGAAATCTCAAGGTCTATAGAAGTAACTTTTCTGTACCTATAAATTTATTACTGTACATTAACCACAATAGAACGTGAAGGGAGTCTAACAGATCTATTTATTAGACAGGAAGAATGGTTATCAGCCAAATGGGAATCAAAATGAAATGGAATATCCACAACAGGAGCACCCTACATTACAACATTTGTGCAGGTTTCTCATATTTGGCCAAGTCCTAATTGAATTTTAGTATCTCCTTTCACTAATACAGGTGCTGATGCAATCTACCATATAACGTATTAGTAACTGTTGCTTTATGGGCATATGATATCCTCACTGCAAAATAAACATGGAAGTAGAGGAGGAAGAGGAGATAGCATTTTGCATACCTGAAACACTTGCTAGGTTTGGAAGTTGATGGAGAGTAGAAAAGCCAATCTGTTTGCTCAATAACCCTTCTAATCTGTTCCCTTTTATTTGATCCTTAGTAGAGGCTACCTATTGTATGTTTCTCTCTGTCTCTCTTCCCTCATAAGTGCTAGAAATGAGTGCTATAGAAATGACAGCTGCGATTCTCAAGAATCTGAACAATGCTCTGAAAGTGAACTTCTAGAATTTGGGGCCTTGTGGAAAGTACACAAGTCTGGTATTAAAATCCTACTAAACCAACAGACAGCATATAGTCTAGACATGATTAGTTCTAAGAATATGACCAATAAATTATTGACACAGAAGTTGATGTTGATAGCTAAGGCTAAGATGATCCTATAACCTTTTCTTTTTTAACAAGTATTTATTATTCAAGAAAGAAAAAAAGATAAAACGATTATAGAACAAAGTATTTTTGGTGATATATGGCACTAGGGCCCCCTGGTGGCGCAGCGGGTTAAACCATTGAGCTGTTGAAGTTGCTGACTGAAAGATTGGTGGTTTGAATCCAGGGGGTGGCGTGAGCTCCTGCTGTTAACCCCGGTTTCTGCCAACCTAGCAGTTTGAAAACATGCAAATGTGAGTAGATCAATAGGTATTGCTTCTGCAGGAAGGTAATGGCGCTCCATGCAGTCATACCGGCCACATGACCTTGCTCTTCAGCTTAGAAATGGAGATGAGCACCAAAAGTTGGACATGACTAGACTTAATGTCAAGGGGAAACATTTCCCTTTCCCTATGACACTAAAAACCACACAACTATACTCTATCTGCTACTACAAGACAACAACTAAATTAATATTTAAAATAACAGAACAAAAAAAAACCTAACACATATACAAAAAAATAAACCAACAAAATGACAGATCTGCAAACATCCCATTCACTAGCTATTAAGGTTTTTATCCCTTAATAGTGTAGTCTCTTTAAGTAGTCTCTTTAATCGCAATTCAACTTTTGATAGCATCCTTGCCCAGTTATGAGGACCATTTACGACCCTAACTATTTCATTTTGGAATTATACATGTTTTTGGTCTGGGGGGATGGGACGGGGTGGGGCAGAGAATTGTGCAAGTTGTATGCCAAAAATTGATATTTTCTACGTTGCTCATTGTCAGTAACTGAACAGTTAGTTTCATTTGTTTCCTTGCTGCTGTGAGTAAGGGTTAGTCAGCAGCTCAGTAGGCCACCTGCCATTGCATTTACAGACACAAGTCTGTAGACAATCTATTTCTGGAATTCACAGCTGAGGCTTTCAAGTGAGAAGACATTTTTCTTTTTCAAATTACTCCGGTGCAACACATTTAACAATGAAGGATAACAGAAGGAAACCCGAAGCTGTAAATCAGAAACGTTTCCCATGACAAAGGCTTAGATGAGTGTAGTCATGGGTGGTCAAGCTTAAATTCCTTTTTTTAATGGCGGGATTAATGTTCATATGCATCACTCATTAAGGGTTGTTGTTCTTAGATATTATGGCTGAAGAAAGAATGCTGGGTGCAACTCCATTGCTAATTACTAAGGTAAGACAGAATTCAGATACAGCACCTCAAAATCTGCAGTGTCCTGCCTCAAAAATGAATGCTACTTGAATGTCCTAGAACTGAAATATTTACATGTCTGTCACTAGAGGTTATTTTGAATTTGGATATCCATTTGAATATTGTGATGGCTCTACAGTCAACCTGGGCATTAGTCTGGTTTGAGTTCACAGCAAGCTGTCAGCATCCTAGAATGACCTGCCCTCACCGTCCCTCCTTCCAGTCCCAAGTCAAGATGCAGGTTATCATCTACAAAGCCCTAAATGGCTCAGGACCTGCCTATCTCCGCAATCACATCTTCTCCTATGAACCAGCATGAGCCCTAAGATCTTCCAGGGAGACCCTTCTCTCGCTTCCATCTCTGCCTGAAGTGCAATTGGTGGGGACGAGGGATAGGGCTTTCTCAGTGGTGGTCCCCCAGCTCTGAAACTCTCTGCCTTGGGAGATTAGACTGGCACCTACCCTGTCCACCTTTCGCAAGGACCTAAAAATGTGGATGTTCCACTGTGCCTGTGACTAAGCAGTTCACCAGATAATTGGACCTGAACTTACCAAAGCTCCTATGCTTTAGTATGGCCCTCCACCATATATTCCTGACATTTTAATGCCAAAGGACATTACTCTCCCAGCCCTACCTTTATCGAATTTTGCACTTTCCCTTAACCCTATCCAGAAAGTATTGCACAAACTCTGAGCCTTCCAAACTTGGTATTTATTACTGTTCAGCCATGGGATTGCTTTTATGATGTTATTTTCTGTTATTGTGATGTGTTAATTTTATCTTGATGTGTTGATTTTGATTTTATTGTGCTATGTTTTAATCTGTGTTTTTTGGGATTGTCCCTTTGTAAGTCATCCTGAGTCCTTCAGGGAGATGGAGGCAGGGTAAAAAAATAAAGTTATCATCATCATCATTATCATCTTATATTCTGATGACATCTGCTCTGCAAGTGAAGTACAACGCAGTTTTGTGCAGGGACACTTTACAATTGTACTATGCTCTAGGTCTCCTTTTATACAAGTAATTCTTTTCTATTATTTTCTGGAGAAATAATTTGAAAAGAAGCAGATGGTGAAAGGAATGTTTACCTCAAATGCTGTGAAGGGAGCCTTTATCTTTTAATGTCAAAGAATAGCAGTCTGTAGGATCTTCTGATGGAACTCAGCACGTGGTATGTAGAACATACCACGTGCATAATTTCCACAAATTTAAGGAAATATGAGAGAGATTTTTCTTACATGTTTACATGTGGCAATACACATCAATTATGGAGATTTCTTTATGACACTAACATCTCTCTGTTACGATTCATCAGATCGCTTTGCTTTCATTCATTCCTTCACTTTTTCTTGATATTGAATTGTTGCCCTAAGTGACCAAATTAATATTTTGTATAAGTCTCTATATTGAATAGTTATTGCATATGAGGTAATGTTTTTGATATTTAGTTCATGACATGAAACTCTGAACTAAATTTCAAAAAGACACACACACACATACATTACAGAAAGCTTGCAAAGCATTGTGGAATAGGTATAATCAGAGACCTCTGCAATTCTCATATAGGAGGTTCACTAAAGTAACAATGTGCCACTTTAATAGTAACTTCCTCTTCTAAGTGTAAGCTAAAAACATTTATCTCTTGAACCAAAGATTCACCAAAGGTTCATAAATAATCTAATGTCCACTCTACATCTAGAGCAGTCTGCATATCCCCGATTGAAATGTTGCCTTTTCTTAAGGCACTCAAGTCCCAGTCTGGAGGAGAGGCAGGGAAGGAAGTGGGTCAGTTTTGTGCAATACTTTAAAAAGCGTGCACAAGAGGAGCTCTTGGTAGGGTACTTCATTTTATACTTGATTCTAAAATGGGTAAGTGCTCAGATTCTGTTTCCCACAGGAAAAGGCTGTAACATATGGGACTTGTTAGTTAGACGAAGGACATCTGAGAGAAGCATGACCAAAGATTAGACATCTGGAGAGAAAGTGACCAGAGAGGACTTTTCCCTGCTCAGAACACCAGAATCAGAGGCCCCTTGGTTAAGCACATAAGTATTAGAGAGAAGATACCATATCTCTTCACAAAATGCACAATGAAAATGTGGAATTTGGTCCTACATGATATAAGGAAGGCCACCCATTTAGGGTGCATCTACACTATAGATTTAATGTAGCTTGACTCCACTTTAATGATTCAGCGGTATGAAATAATGGTAACTGTAATTTAGTGAGGCATCAGCCCTATTTGGCAGAGAAGATTAAAGATCTTGTAACACTACAAATCCCATAATTCCATAGCACTGAGCCATGGCAGTTGAAATGGCATCGAATTGCATAAATTTTCCAGAGCAGATACACCCTGTGTTGGATTTTGAGGGAAATAGACATGTACATGTGCATGTGTTATACTGCTTCATTTCTTCTCTGTCATTCTCCAGTGAGATCCAGGTAACATCCCTGGCTATCATCTTCCACCTTTACTCTCAGAATAGTCCTTTGAGGCAGGTCAGGTGATTGATAAGGACCATCTAATGTATTTAATATCTCAGTGGGGACTAGATCTCAACCTCCCAAGTCCAATCCCAGCACCAGCCATTACCCTCATACTTGCTCTATGTAAGTTGACCTGTTTGTCACTAAGCCTGTCTCCCATGTTTGAAGAGGGTGTTCATTATGGCTGCAACCTACTGATTAGACCTGATCTCTGCAACTTATGTGGGCAACTGCAACACCTGCCTCAGCAATATCTATTGCTTTAAAAATATATATTGGTACATATGGAATTGTCCCCAGTGGCGCACCTGCTGACTGAAAGGTTGGCGGATTGAATCTGGGGAGTGGGTGAGCTCCAGCTTCTGCCAACCTAGCAGTTCAAAAACATGCAAAAGTGAGTAGATCAATAGGTACTGCTCCAGCAGGAAGGTTATGGCACTCCATGCAGTCAAGCTGGCCACATGACCTTGGAGGCACCTATGGACAATGCTGGCTCTTCAGCTTAGAAATGGAGATGAGCACAACTTTCCAGATTCGGACATGACTAGACTTAATGTCAAGGGGAAACCTATGGAACTGTATGATCAAGGTTGGACAACATACTCCAGTGGGAAGAATGGGAAGTGTAAAACATTACATTATATTGTAAATGTTATTTTTTTCCTAGATTTTCCAGAATGTTTCTGAATTCTGTGAATAGTATCTGTGGGAAGACACTGCTTCTGAACATAGTAGTCTATTCTTGAAAATGCCAGATGGACTGTTTGACAGCTGACCCAACCAGAGCAGGCTGTCTCAGAACCTAAGACTATGTATAGGAGGAGTCACTGCATCTGCATTCTTTCCTTGAAGAAACTTAAATCTGGATGGTGTCTTATCTCCCTGCTTCAACTGGTTATTCCATTTGAAACAGTTCACGTGTTTCTGGCCTGGGAAATGAAATATGCTTTATCAGGGGGTCTTGTTTCCAAACCATCTGCCTCTTCAGGTTGGGCCATTCACAACTCAACTTAGCAAAGTGTTTTAGCATCTACATTATGTAATTTTAATCTTGGAAGCATTCTGTGGGATTAGTGCAACTAGTTATATTTAAATGTATGTATTCTGCTGATTCAGGAACTCTTTACCATTTGTTCAGCTGGAACAGATGCTCATAATAATAACCTCTACAGATGATTTCAGCCAGCTTTAAATACTTAATGCTTTTTAACATTTTGACATCTTTATCCTATGTTCCTTTCAGACTAGAGTTGGGATCCACTGGGAATTTCCTTTTGACCCAAGTGGGAAAGCAGGCTTGTTCCTAAGCCTGCAGGATGTTTCAAAAGCATTACATTTTACAGCTTGGTAAGCAGCCAGAATTTTTTGCCTAAATTAGATTGTTCTTATACTGGGAGTGATAGAAGGAGAGAGTGAGTGGCATTGTGCTACAGTTAAGGGGAAAAAACATGGTTCTGAACCAGAAAATTATCTTCTTCAAAGCTGGTTTAAAGTTGCATGCAGACTGCCCATTGGAGTCCTTGGAGAGGTTTTTCATGCAAAGCCAGTGTGATGTGCTTCATGTAGCACAAAGCTCTGTCTCATGCATATGGATCCCTTCTTTTGATATCCAGCTTCAATTTATAGCCTGACTTCAAGTTATCTGGTGACTCCATAAGAGCCCAGACTGCTCGATAGGTATGCAACATAGTGAAAGATAAGAGAATTACTCCTATCTCATCTTCTTCTTGATCTGTTCCAGCCTCCCCCAAGTGATACCCTCCAGATGTTTTAGCCCACAACTCCCATAATTTTCAAAGGAGATGTCCATTAGAGTTGGAATCCAACACATTTGGATAGTGCCAAGTTGGGAAAGGTTGCTTTGATCATTATTGATCTATTGGTGCCCACGTGTAAGGTATAATCTAGCACTTGGTTTTTCTCTTAGTTAATGTAAAAACTCTGCCTGCTGAGATTCTGCTTCTGACCATCGTGCCTGAACCCGATAACTTCGCCTCCTATTGCATCCTTCTGACCAGAAACAGAAGTCCCCCTGAGACGTAATTAGACAAAACCTCCTTCCTCAGCCTTCCTGATGTGTGCTGGATTTTTAAAAAACTTCCTTCTTGTAGAAATGGCACAGCTTTTCCAAAATGAAAAGCTTTGACAGTCAGTCCCTCTTTTACATAACAACAAAAAGGTACAGGCATGATCTGATAACTAGTCCTGGGAGAGGCAACTCAGGGCCCTCCAGAAGTTGTTACCCTGCAGTTTCCATTAGTTCTGGCAAACATTATCGGAGAAGAGGTATAACAGGAATTCAATATTCAGAGAATGCCACTAGTTGTTTACTGTTTTGTACTGAAATTTGAAGTAGAGAAAATAATTTGTATGTATTGAACAGCTAGAATCAATTAAAGTCAATCTTTTGAATTCATAGGATTTATATGAATTTTGACCTGCATTTCAGTCAGTGGATCTTCACTAGCCAGAACTAGCAGTTGAATTTAGCCCAGTGCTACTATGTTTTCCTTAATTTATGCTGCTGCAGACTTTCCCATTAACTTTGTGGCCACTTCTATGTGTGGCTAGGTAGTTATAAAGCAGGCATGGGCAAACTTTGAACCTCCAGGTGTTTTGGACTTCAACTCCTACAATTCCTAACAGCTTACCAGCTGTTAGGAATTGTGTAAGTTGAAGTCCAAAACATCTGGAAGGTTGACGTTTGCCCATGCCTGCTATAAAGAATGTGGTGCATTAAATTGGCGTTATGTGACAATCAAAAGCAGTTCCATCTTTCCAAGTAAAAATAAATGGGCTAGAATCTTGTTCATGTCTTACACATGCATCAGTTGCTGCAGAGAAGTAGGTGGATATTGTTGTCTGATATGGAACGGTAACATTCAGTTCAAGAGAGCAGAAGGAAACTGAAACCTGCACCATCCTTGTGTGTTGAAGTGTTTGCACAAAGATGTGCATTCTACATCCCGCATAGGTTTGCAGGTACATTTCACAGTGCATTTTGTTGCATATTTGTAATCTTGCTTCAGTTTTGCAACATTGCATAACTCTACATGTGGAGATTTATGTTGCTCAATTGTGATGTAGGGTTTCAGCCTTGGAGTCTTATCCAAGCCACATACACACACGCATCTGATGTAAATGAGGGGGTGAGAAGGTGAAAGAAAGTACTTCCACATAATATTTCATCCTTCTGTAATAAAAGGTGTACATTTTTACCATTGGGAAACAGGCATGATTTCATATGGCTTTTCACAATTATTCTTTTTAATTGGCTTATATTTGGCTTAAATAAACAGTTTGGCACAGACATTAAGCATGTAATATTTCATTGCTATAGCAGCATGTTAAATGTTTCCACATGTCCTTTTTTTGTTTTGCTTGTTTGTTAAAAATGGTGTGGAAAACCAGAAGCAATAAGGGCCACAAGCTGAACATTAGGAAGAACTTCCTGACTGTGAGAGCTGTTCAGCAGTGGAACTCTCTGCCCTGGAGTGTGGTGGAAGCTTCTTCTTTGGAGGCTTTTAAACAGAGGCTGGATGGCTATCTGTCAAGGGTGCTTTGAATGCGATTTTCCTGCTTCTTGGCAGGGGGTTGGACTGGATGGGCCAAAAGGTCTCTTCTAACTCTATGATTCTATGAAATACACTATAACCCCAAGTCTTGTAGAGACAGAGCTGCGGTTCTGACAAGAGAAAGCACAATAATGAACTGAAGCCTTCCATTTGTGGTGCCCAATGAAGCAAGTGTAGGATAAGCAGAAATACATATTTTCAAGACTTACTTAATATTCATACACTGGAACAGAACAGTTTAGTGTCATTTTGTTGCAGAATAGACACAGCTTGACCTACAAAATAGGCCTTCTACAGCAGTAGATTTTAATTGTTGGTCATCCAGGTGTTTTGGATTTCGGCTCCCAGAGGTCCCAGCCAGCTTGACCAGTAGCCAAGGATTACATTGCCATCACTACTATCAACAGTCATGCTATGGCGTACTATGTAAATAGCTGCCTCCATCCACTTTGCTCCACAGCAAAACCTACGGCCATAGACAATACTTACACCATTGTTGTTGGCACTGACATGCCAAGAATAAAAGATGTACCTAGAATGCAATGTATTTCCAACAGCTGGTGCGTAAACCAATTTATTCTCATTTATCTAGGTATATGCCACCTTGATCCCAGTGTGGATTTTGAGATGGCTCATTTACCTAAAAAGCTCTAGACCTGGCAATACAAATTAAAACACATTTAAAAAATATCAGATTACAATAATGCCAATTCCTGTTCCAGATGTTGATTTCTTACCCACCCAATATAAATACCGAAAACTATACTGATAATCAATATGAATAAGGGCCCTTCCACACAGACATATAACCTAGAATAACAAGGCAGAACAACCCACAATATCTGCTTTGAACTGGAATATCTGAGTCCACACTGCCATATATTCCAGTTCAAAGCAGATAATGTGGGATTTTATTCAGCTCTGTAGAAGGGGCCTAAATAAAGACTTATCAGTGGCAAGTTGCTTTTGTCTTGACACCTCCTGATGTTTATATTCTGGCAGAGAACCAACAAATAGGCTTAATCAGCACTGAAGTCCTGAAGCATTAAAAAGGAAATGTGCTCCAGATGTAATACAGATCAGCAGGGACACCCACATCAAGTGGATGAGCTCAATCTTCTGCTTTTGATTTGCCAGTTTCAATATGATGGGTGAGTGGGAAACTTTTCTGTTTCCTGTGATCTCTTTTGTTTATTTTTCAAAGCGCCAGTGAAATGCACAGCCTCTTCTCTCTGGTAATTGTAGGATTTTTCTCTAAACTAATTGGATAGCTTTTATTTTGAATATCCAACCTTCTTCCCATAGCATTACCATGACTAGGTGTCACCAACAGAAGATGTCAAGACTCCCAAAGGCTACTCATAGACTAGAATCAAATCCATTGTTATTTTGACTATTTCCAATCAGCAGCAGAAGAGCTGAAGGAAGCTTGCTTCTCAGTCTCCGGCCCCTCTGCCAGTGTTGGACTGTAGAGGTGGAAGACTGTGAACTCCAAAGTAGCCCCTCTTAACATGGCTACTGGGAGTTATGGTACAAGCTCTGTCTGGTGTACATTCTGGTCCCATCCATCTGTCTGATGCTTGAAGATTGGTTGTGGTTGGTTTCTAATGTTTTACAATCTACCTGTTTTTGAAGCAGGCAAGGCAAGGGGGAAAGGATCTGGGTGGTGAGGAAGATGAGGAAAAAAAGGCTTTTGGGCGAGAAAGGGTGGAAAGGGGCTTTTGGGGATATGGGAGGGGAGAAAAAAAGGCTTTTGGAGGTGAAGTCGGCGGAGGGAGGGGAGGAGCAGGAAAGAGAAGGGAAAGCTTGGAGAAAGGGGGAGGAGTGTGGAGCCCCTCAGTATGCTGTGCAGAGCCCCAAGGGCTTTGCGGAGCATACTTTGAGAACCATTGATCCAATTGATCCAGTTGCTGTACTCTAGCCTAAAATGACAGTAGGATCTAGGCCATAATTTAAGAACTGGCCGTTCCTATACAATGGGTATTATTGGAATGACAGGGACATTTCTCCTGGAAATTAAGCCAATCAGGGCCTCCTATTGTCATTTATCCCACTCCCAATCCTTTTCCTGACAACAACAATGATGATGTTGGCAGCAGTAGTGTGCTATGGAGCTGTCATTTGTATTTCTTGCTCCTTGACAACACTTCCTCCTGTATAAACTTAATGAGTTCAAGCTCTGTTCCACTGAAATCAACACACCTGTCAAATATATTCCATCTGGAGCTGCACCCATTATCTGGCTATTTCAAAAGCTCGCCACATTTAACCAGCTGTTAAGATTTCCTACAGATGCAGCAAGGAAGTGGATAGGGATTTGTTTATCCACACAGCTGTACAGCAGAAGGAACCAGCAGCGTGCCAGAGGTTTGTCAACCTAATGGATGATGGATGCACTAAGAAAGTATTTTCCCTATTGACTCTCTCATGAAACTGTTATTTTAGCTGTTCTTTCTATACTTGCAGGAGTATTGGTTTTCAACCCCATTTAATGAATGGGAGAAGCAAGCAAAGGGAACAGTTGGTGGCTAATTATGAAGCGGAAATGTCATCTTGGAAATGCCTCTTTCCAGGCTGAACCAGGAGGAAAGGATTACAATCATAATAAATGAGATACCTTTCAGATCTTGTCTCTTCTTGTGCTCGATGTCAGCAGGGGTTCTGAGATGCAAACTGTCCCCAGCAGATGTTATGAAGACTCATGAAGTGAAAGTATATATTATATTCAAAATTACATAAATGATTAATCAGGCAGGTATTCCATTTACAGTTTTCTTGTCTACTTTTTAGACTACTTCTGCCACACTCCTCATTTCCTGCTAACACCAGAGAGTCTCCATACATTGTTATGGCAAAGATGGATATGCCTGCTACTATGATACTACCTGACAAGTTTTGCCTGCAAGAATTAAATGTGGTGGCCTGTTGACATGCTTCACATCAAAAGAATCATAATGACCAGGAAGGAAGGGACTTCCTGATCTTACAGGTGGATGACTGCACCTGGGTGCTGTGCCCCCATTTTGGGTGTTAGTAGCAAACATAGGCAGTGGGGTCTGTCCAAAAAGAAGAGCAAAGGGGGACCAGCAAAAAACAAGGAAGGAGTATTGTTATAATTGGGAGATCCTTAAATAGCATGGAAAGATATATTTTGTAAAGGAACAAAGAAAAGCCTAATAAGCTCAATAGTGAGAGATTGTTGAGTATAATTTGAAAAAGACAAACTGGGAGTACTCATTAAATGGCAAGATCAGTTTGAAAATTGCACTTGTGCTATTTTTCTGACTTTTCCTTTCTATCTTTCAAGCAATTCTACACTAGTGACTCACTGTTGGATCTGCTATATTTATTAAAATCTGGGTGGGATGCAGTGAGGTTTGCAATATATACGCGCGCACACAGTCTAGCTTATTGTATGATTACATTGCCAAAGTAACAGCACTCATAATAATCAAAAGCAGTCATACTGCCTATCGGAAGAGACCTCATGGGCCATCCAGTCCAACCCCCTGCCAAGAAGCAGGAAACTTTTTAATAATCTTGTTATGATCAATATCTCACCATTATTTTAGTTTTGTGCCCTGCACTGCTGATAGCATTTCTTTTGTTGTACTCCTGCTAAAATGAAAAATGACACTAGCCTCTAGTAGCTTTTCTGTAATATTTTTGAAGTCCATTTATCAACAAAGCAGCTCTTCTAGGTTAGGCAGGAACATTAAGTTGGCTTGCTTCCTTCTAATTTGGAAACGTTCTGGTCCAGTCTGATTGACACTGACTGACTGTGGTTGTCCAGGGTTTGGGGCAGGCTTCTTTCCTAGGCACATACTGGGAATGAAGCCTGGGACCTTTTATACGCAAGGCATGCGCTCTGCTACTGAACACCAGCTACTTCGTAGTTGAAGGAACTTTGCTTCACTTAATTTGTCTTCAGACTTATTTTAAAAGGTTCTTCAAGCATTTGTGATCTTGTTTGTACATCTGAAAAACTAGCCCCAAACTCCTTTGCTGCATAGAGGTGGGTGGGGAGGGGCGGGGAGGGGGACACACAAGAATAACCCTTGCTTAATAATCCTGACATTTCTTCCTTGGGTCTGGAATCACTGTATAAATCACAGCCAAGGATAACAGGCAGCAGGGCAAGACTGAAAAGGAAGGTTAAGCAAGGAATGTCTGAGAAACAGAGAGAAGCAGCCTGGAAGTGCTGCAGGGGAGAGTCAGAAGGCATAGGCTTGTCTTCTGGCTCTCCCACTGTAACTTGCAGCAAGGCCACGGGGGTGTCCTTTCGCACTTTAATTTACTAATATTCCAATATGCTGCAATATGAGAACAGGGTGCAAAGGGGACATCTCTACTGTAGAATTAATGCAGCTTGACAGCCTTTTACCGCCAGAGCTCAGTGCTATAGACTCATGCGAGCTGTAGTTTTTAGGCTTGGGTAACAACAGAAAAATTTGGTTCTAAACTCGTTTCGTTTTTAGGGGGGCCCTTGCGTTTCGTTTTTTTAAAGAATTCCGAAATTTTCCTTTAAAAAAGTTCGAAATATACAAATTTCGTAAAATTACGAATCGATTCGTTAATGGTGGACGCGATTGCGCAATATGCTAAAAAACCCTCCAAATGGGACAGGGGGAACTTCTGAAGCTTCCCTCTCCCTCTGTTGTTGGAGTGATAATTTATTTTTTATCATTGATAAAACAAACAACAACTATAAAACTTGCACCAGACATACGGAAATAATTACAAAACAGTTACGAAACAATTTCGAAACAATTTTGAACCAATTACGAAACAATACGAAATAAATTGGAAAAATAGTAGTCCTCAAAGTAGTCCTGCATGGCTCAATATTGGATCGTAAGCTAATTTAATACGAATTAATAACGAATTACGAAATTAACGAACGAAACCACCCAAGCCTAGTAGTTTTATATGGCCTTTAGCCTTTTTTTGCAAAAGAGTGTTTGTATTTCACCAAACAACAGCCTTGATCATTCCATAGCACTGAGTCATGGTAGTTAAAGTGGTGTCAAATTGCATTAATTCTATAATGTAGGTGCACCCTCAGAGGGCAATGGCATCCTCCCAGAATATATTTATTATTTATTTATTTAAAACATTTTTATTCCACCCTTCTCATCCCGAAGGGGACTCAGGGCGGAGCACAGCATACAAACGGCAAACATTCAATGCCAAGACATGTATTCATTATATGCATACATAAACATTAAAAACATTTATCTCAGCATTGAAACACACTGTTTAAAACCGTCTCGATCATCTGTGTCAAATCTAATTGGCCTGGTAAGTGTTCCTATCACTGCTTTATTGCACAGTCCTGAAAGCTTGGTCCCAGAGCCAAGTTTTTACAATCCTTCTTTTTTTTAAAATAATTTTTTTATTAGATTATTGTAAACTACAACGAAAGAGGGAGAATAATATAAAGAAGATAGAAAAGTAGGAAAAAGATAGAGAATACACATAACACCGACAATCTCAAAAAAGAGAAAAACGGGAAAAAAGAAGAAAAAGAAAAAAAAAAGCTAAAAAATTGAAAAATCCACACAAAAAGAAAAAGAATAAATTTTTTAAAAAAAATCCACACAAAATTTGGACCTCCTTCCAGCTCTGCCCGTATGTTATCTTTTTGTCCATCCTTTTCGATGTCTTCTTCCTTCTAAATTTTATTACCTGTCTCTTTAATTACTTGTCCTTGGACCAATTTTTGATATAGTCTTCAATTATTGTCCAATCTGTTTGTTTCATTGGATTGCCTGTATTCTTTTTTAATAAAAAAAGTTAAATTATCCATGTCCTTGATTTCGTTTATTTTCTTTACCCACTTAAATTTTTCCGGTATTTCTGTCTGTTTCCAAAGTTGTGCAAAAACAATTCTAGCGGCCGTCGTCAGGTAGATAAATAAGATGTCTTCATTTGAATCTAAGCATATATCTCCATCTGTGATTCCCAACAAATAATATTCAGCTTTTCTAGGGATTTTTTTTAAATATTCTCTGCATTTCTTCATGTATTCCTTTCCAGTATTTTTGAGACTTTTCACAGCTCCACCAAAGGTGGAAAAAGCTTCCATCGTGTTCCTTACATTTCCAACAGATCTTTGATACTTCTTTATACATCTGGTTTAGTTTCACTGGTGTCATGTACCATCTATGGAACATTTTCATCCAGTTCTCTTTTAAATCTGTGGCATAAGTATACTTTAATTTTTTGTTCCACATTTTTTCCCAGTCCGCCATTGCTATTGGTTTTTTGAAGTTCTCCGCCCATTTTACCATACAGCTTTTTATTAGTTCAGTTTCCGTGGACCATTCTAACAGCTTGTCGTATAATTTTGTGATGCATTTTGTCTCAGTTTTCAGGATTTTGTCCCAGAATTCTTCCTTAAATTGGAAGCCTAGCCTTTTGTCTTGGTTATACTGTTCTTTTATTTGTAAATAGTTCAGCCACATAGTCCTTGGATAATTTTGTTTTATTTCTTCATAGGTTTTTAACTCCGTTGAACCTTGTCTTAAAAGTTCTTTATAGGTGGGCCAGTTTGTCCAGCCCAGCAGCCTTCTCTGCTTCGCTTCCACTGGAGAGGTCCAGAGAGGGGTTTTTGAATAGAAATACTTTTTATATCTTTCCCAGGTTCTAAGCAATGAGGAGCGAATGAAATGGTTACCAAAATTTCTTTCCTGTTTCTCTTTTCCATACCATATATAGGCATGCCAGCCAACCCGAAGGTCATGGGGGGGGGGGGGGGAGATTTTCACTCTTCAATTTTATCCATTCTTTGGTCCAAATCAAGGCACATGCTTCGTGATATAGCTTAAAATTAGGTAAATTAGGACAGGAGGGATGGGGCTAATCTAATCTCACCAGGAAGAGAGTTCCATAGCAGAGGCTGAATTAACAACTGGGGAAAGAGAGAGATTCAATGGAAGTTTTTTTTTAAAAAAATCCTCTCCATTATGCATTGGACCTCATATGTGCACATGCAAATCTACTTGTATTTATATTAAGATATTCCCATGTGCGCATATACGGTCCAGCACATAACAGAGGGATTTTTTTTTAAAAAAAATTCTGCCAAATGTTCCAGATTTGTTCTTCATCTTGATCTACTTCAAAAGAAGACTATGAGGACAGCAGGGGACCATATCCCAGGACTGACAGGTCTGTGTGTGGACCTGCTGTCAGGGCCCAGGATTTTTTTTGTCTTAGATTTAAAATGCGAATTTTGACGCTGTCTGGAAGCACCCTAAGACTAGGGTCCGTTTTCACTATTGAATTTTAGCACTATTCTTCTTCTTTAACTTCCATAGTTCTATCCCATGAATCCTGGAATTTGCAACTAGAAAGGCGCATTATAATATTCCAGATCTACAAAGTCATTTCCCGAAATGGTGGGCTCTTTCACGTCACTCTCTTTGCCTCTCCAAACTACAAACCGCAGGATCCACTAGATGTATCCATGGCAGTTTAAGTGGAATAAGACACTATAATTATGTAATGTGAATGCTCTATTTATTGTTTTAATTGTTGTTTTATTGTAATTGTTATATATAACGGCATCAAATTGTCAGGGGTAGAAATACGAGAAATAATAAATAAATAAATAAATAAATAGTCTTATTGTTAATCTCCTGTTAATGCCACTCCAATTTACTTTAAGAGTCAGCCACCAGATTGGGTGAAGGAGAGCCATTCAGCTGGCGAATGGAGCAAAAGAAGGAGGACGCTCCCACCCTTATGTTGCAGTGATTGTAGCTGTGACTATCAGGACTCCTGTCACATGTCAAATCCTTGCTCATTCCAGGGTTGCGGTGGGTGGAAACACCCTCCTTCTTGTGCTCTGATTGCCAGCTGAATGGATCTCCTTCACTTGATTCAACCAATGCTATTAAGATGGGAGTGGGGAGTGGGAGAAAGGGAAAGACTGTGACATTTTAAAAGCCTCTAAAAAGCAGGATTATTTGGGACTGTTAATGCCAAATCAGGAAAGTTGGAGTTACCCAAAGGGTCAAAGTAGATCTGGGGGAAGAAATCAGACTTTCCCCTTCTTTCTTGTTTGCAGAGGCTTAGCAGTTTCTCCTGCTTGGAGTTGCTACTTCTCTCCCCCACCAAAGCTATTTACATTTGAATAGTTAAGGATTAGTTACCAATTGTCCCCAGGTGCCTGTGATCTTTCTTCAACTAAGTCTTTCTCTTTCTTTCACCATCTTTTACATTTTCTTAATTAATTGTTCGGTGTTGTCCAAGTGTGTCAAGCTCCAGAAATCCTGCATGTTGTACTTGATTCATGGCACGTACAGGCTCCTCCCACCATTAAAAACTGGCCTGTTCTTTAAAACTGAACTTAGATCTCTAGTATGGATATTGGAGAATGCTTTTTAAAACACAGGGAGAATAGTAGAAATGAGAGGATTTCAAGACTGAGGTGGGCAAATTCAAGCACAGCTGGAATAAAAAGTGTGAACATGCAAGCAGCTTATACAGGTGGCAATTATTTGTGGATATACTCAGTTTTCATCTTCTATATAATAAATTCAGGACAAATGAAAATATGTGGAAGCCAGGAGAGAAAATGGAGAAATTTAGAATAAAATGAGCTTGCTCCATTTTTCCCCAAGAAAATTTGGGGAAAATTTATTGTGGAACCTTTTTTTTAGAATGGTGAAGGCTATCTTTTTGTATCTTCTTCTTCCATAAATGTGAACAGCCATTATTTTTGTATTGTTGGAGGCTTTCATGACCAGAATCACTGGGTTGTTGTAGGTTTTCCAGGCTGTATGGCCATGTTCTAGAAGCATTCTCTCCTAATGTTTTGCCTGCATCTGTGGCAGGCATCCTCAGAGGTTGTCACCTCACAACCTCTGAAGATGCCTGCCACAGATGCAGGTGAAATGTCAGGAGAGAATGCTTCTAGAACATTGTCATACAGCCTGGAAAACCTACAACAACCCAGCCCATTATTATGATTGTATAGTAACACTTCACAGCATCCATTAAAAGAAATATCTAGGAAGCAAAACCATATGAAAATACAAAGATCTGTAATATGAATCAGATAAATTAGTGATTTTATACAAGATATTTTTTAACTATAGGATAGTCCATGGGTGGAATTAAAATTGCTGGAAGTAACAATAACAACCTTAGATTTGCAGATGATACCACTTCGGTGGCTGAAAGCAAGGAGGAGCTGAGGAGCCTTCTAATCAAGGTGAATGAAGAAAGTGTAAAAGCTGGGTTGCAGTTAAACATTAAAACAACCAAGATTATGGCAACCAGACTGATTGATAACTGGCAAATAGGGGGAGAAAACATGGAGGCAGTGACAGACTTTTTATTTCTAGGTGCAAAGATTACTGCAGATGCAGACTGTGGCCAGGAAATCAGAAGGCATTTACTTCTTGGGAGGAGAACAATGACTAATCTCAATAAAATAGTGAAGAGTAGAGACATCACAGTGGCAACGAAGGTCAGCATAGTTGAAGCAATAGTATTCCCTGTAGTAACCTATGGATGCGAGAGCTAGACCATAAGGAAGGTTAAGCGAAGGAAGATAGATGCTTTTGAACTGTGGTGTTGGAGGAAAATTCTGAGTGCATGAAAAGATCCAACCAGTCCATACTTCAGGAAATAAAGCCTGACTGCCCACTGGAGGGAAGGATATTGGAGGCAAAGATGAAGTATTTTGGACACATGAGAAGTCAGGAAAGTCTGGAGAAGATAATGATGCTGGGGAAAATGGAAGGAAAAGGGAAAAGGGGCTGACCAAAATGGATGGATGGCATCCTTGAAGTGACTAGTTTGACCTTGAAGGAGCTGGGGGTGGTGATGGCGACAGGGAGCTTTGGCATGGGCTGGTCCATGAGGTCACAAAGAGTCAGAAGTGACTGAACAAATAAACAACAACAAGCCCAGCCCTTTGGCATTTCTATCAGTTGTTTGTATTAGGATGATAGAACAACACTTGTGGGTAATGGCAACCAGTGTTGTTCATTGGATGGACCATTGCACCGGGATTTGGAAAATCCAGGTTCTAGTCCATTCTGATTTCATAAAGAAAGTGTGTTCTTTCAGAGATCTGAAAAAGAATATTCTTAATATTCTTTACACCTCCCTCTGTTTCTCTTTCCTCTTTTCCAACAGTTGTTGTGGGGATAAAGTAGGGAGTGAAGCTATGCATGTTATCTTGAGTCCATAAATAAGACAGACTTCACTACTGTATAAATGGCCTAGATCTACTCAAGAATTTCTAGAAGAAGGGATTTTACAAGTTGACAACTCTTCTTTCTGCCCATAAGAAAATGGAGAAAAACAGAGAAACCCTCCTTGGTACGTTGGTTTGACCTGGAAACAATGAAACCTCTTCCTTCTAAAATGAGTCTGGGCAGAGGAACATCTGTCTCTTCAGGTTAGGAAGTTTTTCTTGAAAAGGAAATCTGTGGAAGCCATAGAATGGCTGCGGCTTTGGCCTGAAGGTTTCCTGTGTGGGAAGCTCTTAATTGGTTGCCAGGCTCTTGCTTGGACACCAGTCCGCAACTTGAAAACACATCCACTCCCACACACTGGCTGAGAAGTTTGAATTTAAAAACCAGAAGTAAGACCATTCCCTCACCCATGTTTTTGCTAAACGCAACACACCTTTTTTGCCATGCAAACATGGTGCCTCCGGACACAAGTTTTTGCTCTTTGTCAGCCTAAGCTTTTGTCAATTTGTCAAGGCCCTGCTGCCATACTTAAGAACTTCAGAGAGGAAAGGAACGGCACCTTCCCCAATTAATCATGAGCACAGGCTTGTAGATACAGGCCTCTTTCAGGGTTTTAGCCATTCATACCAATTAGACAGTGATTTACGGTTAGGTAACCCAGTCAGGAAGAAAGCTTGTTCCTGGAGAGATGTTAAGAAAGATAGCCCCTCAACCGAATGTGCAGCACGAAAGGAATGAAAAGGGCCCACAATGTTTCAGAAGGCCACATGCTCCTTAGATCTAGGGGATTATTTATGCTAACAAAGAGTCTGGCAGCAGCTTTGAGACAAACAAGGTTTGATTTTATTTTCATGGTCTGCAACCTGTTTCATTTGATCCATGAAAACCTATGCCCAATAAGACGGGTTATGCTTGAAGGTGCCACCACAGTTTTTGCTGTTTTTGCTAGTATGATTGTGCACATAACTTTCCAGGTTTCACTGCATAACTTGCATTGTTTCTATGACTACTGTGAAGTTTCACTATGCCTCAGAGAGATTAAGGAAATGTTGCAGAATGCATCCTCCCTGTTGACTTGAGCACTATTTGGGATGTGTACCTTCTTTGTCCACTGATACCTCAGTATGTGCCCCTTCCATGTTGCGATTAACTGTCATTTGTAAAACAATATCTAGCCCCTATGTTATTGTTGTATGACTTCAAGTTATTTCGGGTTTCTGGCAACCAAGGTGAACCCATCAGATATTTTGTTTAGCAAGATTTGTTCAGAGAAGATTCACCTTTGCTTCCCTCTGAGACTGAGAAAATATTATTCCCGCAATGTCACCCAGTGGGTTTCCATGGCTGAGCAGAGATGCAAACCCTGGTCTCCAGAAGAGTCAAACACTCAAACCACTAGATCACTCTGGTTCCTATACACATATATTTTGTTTGTTTTAGGCAGGATTGGTGTCAGGTTGCAATGTGACTGGGCATTTGCCCAGCTGGAATCACTCTGCCAACCCTCTGTCTGGATCATTAGCTCTGCTACTGAGGAAAATCAAAGGAAAAAGAAAGAGGGGCCAACCAAGGGCAAGATGGCTGGATGGCATCCTTGAAATGACTGGCTTGAATCTGAAGGAGCTGGGGGTGGTGATGGCCGACAAGGAGCTCTGGCGTAGGCTGGTCCATGAGGTCATGAAGAATCAGAAGCGACTGAACAAATAAACAACAACAAGAACAAATTGCACTAGGGCCCCCTGGTGGTGCAGCGGGTTAAACCAACCTTTGGTCCTCCAGGTGTTTTGAACTTCAACTCCCAGAAATCCCAGCCATTTTCCCAGCTGTTAGGAATTGTGAGAGCTGAAGTCTGAAACATCTGGAGGACCAAAAGTTGGGAACCACTGCATAGACTGTGTTGATCAGCTTCAGTAGGAGAGGGCAACTCAATGGTTGCTTAGAAATGGGAGGACTTCTAGTTCAAATCTGGAGCTTCTGCTGGTTTTCAAGTAAGCCTGCCTTCAACTATCTTGTTATATACAGGTTGAGTATTCTTTATCCAAAATGCTTGGGACCAAAAGTATTCTATATTTTTGATTATTTTGGATTTTGCAATACTTGCATATTCGTAATGGGAATGGAATCCAAGCCTAGACACGAAATCCATTTATGTTTCATATGCACCTCATACACACGATGGGCTAATATTTTTTTGTTTTTAGTTTGAAATACCATAGCATTATGTGTGGCATATGCACAACCTCTTTATGATGTTTGGCCCACCTTTTATATGCAGCATGAAAGTAATTTTATACATAATATTTTTTAATAATATTCAACATGAAACAAAATGTAGATTTAACTATCAAAAAGCCAAGGTTTCAATATCTCAGCCACATGTGGACAATTTTAGATTTTGGAATATTTCAAATTCTGGAATTCTGAAGAACAGATTCTCAATCTGTATTCATCATGGGCTCTCTATTACAACTGAAATATTGTGGCCTGCATCTAAATTAATTATCTTAATTCATGTAATCCCTTTTACTCTATTGTACCTGTATATGCCGTACTGAATTCCTATTTATTTGATCAGTCTATTCTAGTTCAGACTAATGACTGGATATAGGCCATTCTGTAGAAAATGTAACATCAAAAAGATTATTATTGACTTTCACAGCACATGACTATAAAGCTTTTAGAAACTTTAATTAGCAAAATGAAAGCATTATCCAGATTCTGAATCTTTCCCTACCACTCCTTTGAACAATAATTTTAATAGATGCTGACCTGTTAGTTTTAATTTTTTCTTTTACCCTACAATTTAGTAGGAATACTTGTTTATGACTAGTATAGCAAGTTGCAGGCAAAAAAAAAAAATCCATTATGTTTGGCCTTGTTCCCATCATGTGTTTTTCATTTTGTTATTAATATTGCAACATTATATGTTGATTAAAAATGTATAAATACTCCATAGCTTGTGCATTCACCAATATTGCCAGGATGGTAATTTACGTCCTGTAGTGGAAAAATAGAGCATTATTTGTAATTAAAAAAGGAGAATTTGCCAAGCTGTTCTGGACTGTATAAACATCATTAAACTAGTATGCTGGGTGTTTCTCTTTAGACATTTGAATTCCTGTGTGAAAGCCATTTATATCAAGAGGAAGAGTGGAAAGCCACTCAGCCCATTGAAGCCACGACTTTTAAGAATTCAGCGCTCTCATTCTTCCGGATGACTATAATGGTTATCTGAATGACTACAGTTAATAAAGAGAGTAGCAGGCTTTGACCTTTTTACTTTGATGTTTTGTATGAGTCTTAAGGTTTGTGCCAGGAAAGTAAGGGAGAAGAGGTAAAAGGCATGGGGGAGGCAGAGGAAGGATTTGATTTTAGTTTAGCCCAGCTCTGAGTCCCTTTCGCTGGGGTCATAGACGACCACCATTATTGTCATGTAAAAAAGTTCCCATTCAGAGGCCCTCGGCAAGGACTGGCCTCTCCTGGATTAGGAAGGAGGGGATTAAAATTAGAGGGGGGACTACATGTGTCCCACACATTGCACAGCTGCTTTTGAAAAGAAGGCCTTGTCTGCAACCGGCAGGTTGGTAGGATTCAGTGTTACTCCAAGCATTAGTAACTTTGTTTAAGTCTGTGCCATCTGCTCTGAAAACATCTGGAAGTTATTGCATGAATAGCTAAAATGTACTGAAAGTTAAATAAATATGAAGAAAACTTCTTTACTTTTCAAATTTATTCATGTTAATATTCTTATTTGAAGTGTGTTTTGAAAGAAACCCAATCAAGGTTGCCTTTTTATAGGAAGGGTAAATATCCTTGGACCTTTTCTTGACTGGGTTTCTTTCCTCTAACTTGTTTAAAATAGAATTCCAAAATTAGAAATATCACTTACTTACTTAGGCGATCCCTTGTTATCCAACTATGATGGCCTTCTAAGTGCAGTGTCTTGGTGGTGGGTCCATAGGTGACTGGAGCCCTATTCTTGATCCGCATGCTCTTCCATAGTGAGGGCCTCGGTTTCCAGGTGGAAGACGGTCCTGGTCAGGGTTGGCTTGATGTACCTTCCTCTTGGCACATTTCTCCCTTTCACCCTCCATTCGTACCTCTTCAAATTCTGCAGCATTGCTAGTTACAGCTGGCCTCCACTTAGAGCACTCAAGGGCCAGGGATCCCCAGTTCTCTGTGTCTATGCCACATTTTTTAAGGTTGGCTTTGAGCCCATCTTTAAATCTCTTTTCCTGTCCACTACCTGTCCTGTTTTTCCTTCTTGAGTTGAGAGTATAGTAACTGCTTTGGGAGACAGTGCTCAGGCATTCGGGCAACTTGGAATATCATCTGCTATAGTGACACCATGAAAATCCAGGCACCATATTTGCACAACACAATAGGCACAAGACAACATGCATTAGGTATTGGATAGTACAAAAAACATGAAAGGTTAAGCAAAAATGAACTGAAACCATGAAATTATCAACAAGATGGGCACAGTTCATAAGTATTCTTAAAGTGCAATTTAAACATGCCCCCAAGAGTAAATAGTAGAGTAAATAGTAAAAAGTCAGTAGAACCTCTGAGTAAACATGTTTAGGAAGACAGATTTTTAGGAGGATGACAACTCTCAAAATGCCTTAACTAATGTGGCTGGAGATTCTGGGAGGTGTAGTTGCAAAATAAGTTTGCTGAGCTCTGTTTTGAGACCATGTTTATTGATTGGGATTGCTCAAAGAAGGGAGTTGTTTTAAATTGAATATACATTCTAGTCAGTACAGCCTTTATAGTCAAAGGAAATGTCATAACACATTTAATTCACTTTAAGTATAAGGCATAATTTGCATGGTATTCAGACTTGCCAGCATTTGGAATGACAGAAGATATCCATCTAGGTTTATGTGCAATTAATCTAGATTAACCCCAGTCCCAATGATTTGTGTAAAAATACAGGCTCTGGAGGCAAATTACAGAACATTGAACTGGAATGTCATAGAAAGAAAGGGGCACAATACCTTAGACCTTCCTAATTCCAAAAGGATTTCAATTCCTTAGTATCTCTACACTGTGTTCACAAAAGGTTAAATAAACATTTCAAAAATGAAGGCAAAATTAGAAAGATACCGATTTTTTTTATATGTAATTCATATTGATCATGACTAAAATAATGAATTATCACATTTTGGAGTATCAGTGTAGTTGGTAGATTACTTACTTAGACCATCCCTTGTAGCCCGAGGATGATGGTCCTCCAAGTGTAGTGTCTTGGTGTTGGGTCCATGCTTGGCTGTGGAGCCCTATTCCTGATCCGCATGTTCTCCCACAGTGAGGACATCAGTTTCCAGGTTTCCTGCTTTACAGGGTTGCTGCCAGGATAAAATACAGGCGGGAAATGCCACAGGTTAGTCCCCAAACCCCTAGCGGGAAAAGATAATGAGTAGAAAGAAATATGCAGTTTAGTAAGTTGCCTTTGTAAGTATATCAAGTAGTTATCAGGCATCAATAAAAACATATTTTATTTGCTTTTATTCATTGGATCCCATAACGTAATCCCATAACAATTTATTTCAAGAGCCATGGCGTAATACAGAAAAATAATGAGTATTTCTGTTAAATTCAGAATTTCTATTTGGTCCCTTTGTTTAAATTCATTTCCTTATAAATGTAAGGATTATTCTTGAAGCAAATGTAGGTCCATTGTCATAAATCTTGTAAGCTTTGCTCAAACAACATGTACACAAAGAAAGGATGTGATTTCTCACTAATTTTCTTCTAAAGGAAGCAACAAGTAATTGTAGCAACATTTTTTTGCTACAAGAAAAATTTCAAAAGTTGTGCCATTTTCAAAGCCTGTTAGCATTTTGTGACTGATTCTGTGCAGAATTTGTTATGTCTGTTTTGTGCAGAAAACAGGGTTTTTTTGTATAGGAACTGATTTTTTTTTGAAGAAAGTAGGATTGCTGTGCAGGAAACGTTGTCAGTCCAGCATAGTTCTCATGAGGGAGCTCTTGACATCCAAGAACACATTTTTGTACCAATTTTCAAATATTCTTTCCATTCCTTCAGTGGTGGTTTGACATTGTGTTCCTTTAAAACATCATCTACAAGCACATGTTCTTCCTTGGTCTCTCATCTAACCAGGCCTGCTCCTGCTCAGCTTCCAAGATGACACAGGAATGGGTGCTTTGAGGTATTTGTGCATGTGTATGTGATTTCAAGTCTTATTATATTGACTTATGGCAACCCAATGAATTTCATAGTGCTTTCTTAGGCAGGAAATATTCAGATATGGTTTTGCCATTTTCTTTCTATCAAAAAAAGTCTATGCCAAGTTTTTGCTGTGGATTGCTGTGAGTTTTTCAGGCTATATGGCCATGTTCCAGAATAATTATCTCCTGATGTTTCACCCACATCTATGGCAGGCATCCTCATAGATTGAGAGGTCTGTTGGAAACTAGACAAGTGAGGTTTATATATCTGTGGAATGTCTATGGTGGAAGAAAGAACTCTTGTCTGTTTCAGGCAGGTGTGAATGTTGCAATTGGCTACCTTGATTAGCATTTAATGGTCTTGCAGCTTCAAAGCCTGGCTGCTTCCTGTCTGAGGGAATCCTTTGTTGGGAGGTGTTAGATGGCCCTGATTGTTTCCTGTCTGGAATTCTCCTGGGTTTTTTTTTTTTTTTAGTGTTGCTCTTTATTTACTGTCCTGATTCTAGAGTTTTTTAAATACTGGTAGCCAGATTTTATTCATTTTCATGGCTTCCGCTTTTCTGTTGAAATTGTCCACATGCTTTTGGATTTCAATGGCTTCTCTGAGTAGTTTGACATGGTGGTTGTTAGAGTGGAACAGGATTTCTGTGTTCTCACATAATATGCTGAGTCCAGGTTGCTTCATCAGGTGCTATGCTATGGCTGACTTCGCTGGTTGAATTAGTCTGCAGTGCCTTTCAAGTTCCTTGATTTGTGTCTTCCCATCCATGTACTGACTAGGGCTGACCCATCTCAAGATGAGATGGGATCTGGGGCTTTTAAATTTTGTTGTTGCATGTCCTCAAGCCATTTCTGACTTAAGGTGAGGCTATCATGGGGTTTTGTTGGTTAGTTTGGTTACCAATCTTTTATTTTGCAGTGGATTGTGTCCATTTTTAAAGGAAGAATTGTTATACACCTCTCTGAACACATGAAGGACAATGTCCCTGCCAGCAGATGTCGCTGCAATAAATACGTAGCACATCCAAACCAAGACTTCTGTTTCCAAGAGGTATGGGGCCAGAGAAGTTGCCATACTTATTATGTGCTTGGTGCAGTTGATGTCCAAATTGGTTTGGTGATTATATAAAAGTGCGCAGTAATCATATACACAATATACAGTTGTCATAGACATATTCACATATATATAGGGTTGCTGTGAGTTTTCCGGGTTGTATGGCCATGTTCCAGAAGCATTTTCTCCTGACGTTTCACCCACATCTATGGAAGGCATCTTCAGAGGTTGTGAGATCTGTTGCAAACTAGGCAAGTGGCTTTATATACCTGTGGAATCTCCAAGGTGGGAGAAAGAACTCTAGTCTGTTGGAGGAAAGTGTGAATGTTGCAATTGGCCACATATATGCATATTCCAGGTTAGAATGGAAAAAAGCTATGTAAATAAATTTCCCCAAGTGACACATAATTACCAAGAGAACCCAGTCTTGACTTTTATCAAGTTGCAGTCCCGGTAAACAGTAAGAATCCCTTTGTTGCCCAGATCAGGGGACAAACCTTATCTTAAGGGTTATTTGGGAATCAGGTGATAACTGACTGGCTTGACCTTGAAGGAGCTGGAGGTGGTCATGGCTGACAGGGAGCTCTGGCGTGGGCTGGTCCATGAGGTCACGAAGAGTCGGAAATGACTGAATGGATGAACAAAAGGAATCAGGTGTTACCTTATGACCAGGTCTGATTTATTGCTACTAAGAGGCTTTTTAACAGACCTGAGTGCCATCCCTACAGGTTTTTTTAATGGGGATAGTACACACATCCCATCTTTTGTTGATTTTACTCAAATTCCAGTTGCTATTTAGTTTTGATACCAACAAACATATTGGGTATATTGGCTTTATATGTTTTGTGGTGAGCCCTTGGTATCTGCTGGGGTTTAGCTCCAGGACCCTCCATGGATACTAAGTCGTATGATATACAATGGCATAGGAAAATGGTTTACCTTTTATAAAATTACAAAGTTGAAGATTACTTTTTGGATTAAAAAACATTTTTAAGCCATGGATGGTGGAATCTGTGGATACAGAATCTGTGAATACAGATAAGCACCTGTTTATATGGAATAATTAAAATGTGCCGTGGCCCATGATTGCTCTTTTTTTATATAATTTGCTATTAGGAGGATGTCATGGAATAATATGAAGATGACTTACGACACCTTAAGTTCTACTTATGAAGAGGCTTAAAAACATAATGTTGACAAAGAGGGCTGTTTGTGTGCCTGTGGTGAAATGTCAACTTCACTCAATAAAAGACAGGTTAGGATGTGGTGATCTGGAAGCAGTCTTTGTCATTTTGGCAGGAAAAAACAACCACCATGAGCACCAGAGCATTGGACAGATGGGAATATTTAAGGCTGGGAAGCTGAAAAGAAAGAAAGCTCAAGAAGTTTGATAGCCAGGGATTTGGTCAAGGTGGTCCAAATAAGCATAGGTGTTCAAATGCTGTAAAACTCAAGGAAGGCTTCTAGGATGGGATATCTTTATATGCATATCTTTATACCTTGAAAGAGAGGGATTGGAAGTCATTAAAAAGGTGTTGTGATAAATACACTGTACCTCTAAACATCTGTTTGGGGACAGCCGCAATTCACTTTATCTGGCAACTGGCAAGTGGTAAAGAGCAAATGGTGGCTTTTATGTTGGGGCAGTAGTGAATATGCTCTGGGTTTTGGTCTGAACTGCAAAGGACCTCTCCTCAGTATTGAGATGATGAGTTACAGGTTAATTTACAAGAATTTGACCTTTAGTCAAAATGGCTACATTGTTTATATCAGTATTACTTGTGGTTACATATTTATATTAAATAGATTTGTTTATATGTAGCAGGAGCTGAAATACAAATAAGTAGAACAAGAAGTATATATAATAATTCACTAGCTGTCTTTGCCTGAGGAGGGGAGAAGTTGGGCTTGTGTTGTTGTTTTTTTAAGGGAGGTAGAGTTTTTTTGTTAGTTTAGTTGGCAGGGGGTTGTAATGGGGCAGGAATATTATGGGGATAATTTTGAATTGGATACTTTTCGTTTGTTTTCTATTTTAGTGCCTCTCTGTTGTTGTTTTTTTTAAATTGTTTGGTTTAAGCTTTCTTTTTTGGGAGGAAAATCTTATAAAAAGTAATTTTAAAAATTGGAGAGGAACTTTCCAAACTGTTGAATCTTATCCCCAAAAGGGGTTGTGATGAGCCATTGCTGGTGCAGAAGGGAATTGTTTTGGCCATATCTGGGAACATTGTAGAAAAGGAGCCCCACTCTGAGGAAGCATAGAATCCTAGAGTTGGAAGAGACCATTCAGTCCAGTCCCATTCTGCCATGCTTACTTACTTACTTAGGCGATCCCTCATTGACTGAGTATGATGGTCTTCCAAGTGTAGTGCCTTGGCAATGGATACATAGGTGACTGTGGAGCCCTATTCTTGATCTGCATCTTCTCCTGCAGTGAGGGCGTTGGTTTCCAGGTGGAAGGTCCCAGTCAGAATTGGTTTGACGTGCCTTCCTCTTGCAACATTTCTCCCTTTCACCCTCCAGTCATGCCTCTTCAAATTCTGCAGCACTGCTAGTCACAGCTGACCTCCAGTTAGAGCACTCAAGGGCCAGGACTTCCCAGTTCTCTGTGTCTATGCCACAGTTTTTGAGGTTGGCTTTAAGCCCATTTTAAAATCTCTTTTCCTGTCCACTAACATTTCATTTTCCATTCTTGAGTTGGGAGTAGAGTAACTGCTTTGGGAGACGGTGATCAGGCATTTGGACAACATGGCCTGTCCAGCAAAGTTGATGACAGAGGAGCATCACTTCAATGCTGGTGGTCTTTGCTTCTTCCAGCATGTTGACATTTGTCCACCTGTCTTCCCAAGGATGGAATCGTTCCAGGAGTTGAGTGTGACGTCAGTAAACAGTCCATATTTTGCTGGCGAATAACAGGGTTGGGAGGAAAATAGCTTTATAAACAAGCACCTTGCTCTCCCTATGGATGTCCCAGTCCTCAAACACTCTCTGCTTCATTCGGAAAAATGCTGCACTTGTAGAGCTCAGGCGGTGTTGTATTTCAGTGTCAGTGGTGACTTTTGTGGAGAGGTGGCTGCCAAGGTAGTGGAAAAGGTCAACATTTTCTAATGTTACACCATTCAGCTGTATTTTGGGCACTGCAGATGGATTGGATTTGGACTGCTGGAAGAGCACTTTGGTTTTCTCGATGTTCAATGAGAGGCTGAGCTTCTCGTTTGCTTCTGCAAAGGTGTTTAGAGTGGCTTGTAGGTCTTATGAATGTGCACATACTACTTTTTCATCAGCATATTGGAGTTCTATAACAGATGCGTGACCTTGGTTTTGTCTGCCATGCAGGAACACACAAAGCACTCCAAACAGATGCCCATCCGGCTTCTGGTTTAAAACCTCCAGAGGAGACTCCACTATACTCCTAGGCAACATATTACACTATCCAACACAGTGGTTCTCAACCTGTGGATCCCCAGATGTTTTGGCCTACAACTCCCAGAAATCCCAGCCAGTTTACCAACTGTTAGGATTTCTGGGAATTGAAGGCCAAAACATCTGGGAACCCACAGGTTGAGAACCACTGGTCTAACACCTCTCACCTTCAGGAATTTTTTCTGAATATTCAAGTCTTCTCCAGTTTGAATTCATTGCTCCATTGAGTCATGGTCTCTATAGCAGCAGAAAGCAAGCTTGGCCCCTCTGCAGTGCTGCTTCCTTTCAAATAGGAGCAACAGCGCGTGCCTGTGCACCAAGCATGGGTAAATGCTGGCCCTCCAATTCCCAGAAATCCCAGCCAGTTTACCAGCTGTTAGGAATGGTGGAAGTTGAAGTCCAAAACACTTGGAGGGCCAAAGTTTTCCCATGCCTGATGTGCACTACATTGTAGAATTGAAGCAGTATGACACCACTTTCACTGCTGTGGAATAACAGGAGTCAAAATAATCATGGATTAGATTCTAGTCTAGGAGCCCTTGGTGGTGCAGTGGGTTAAACCACTGAGCAGCTGAACTTGCTGATTGAAAGTTCGAATTGGTGCTCCATGCAGTCATGCTGGCCACATGACCTTGGAGGTGTCTACGGACAATGCTGGCTCTTTGGTTTAGAAATGGAGATGAGCACCAACCCCCAGAGTTGACTAGACACCAACCCCCAGACACGACTATACTTAATGTTGGGGGAAAACCTTTACCTTTTATCTTGGATTCTTGTCTATGGACCTAATCACACTAGAGAATGAATCCACCTTAAATCTGGTTTCTGCCTCCTGCAGAATTCTGGGGTTTGTAGTTTAGGGAGGGGCCTGTAATAGCCTCACTAAACTACAAACCCCAGAATTCTGAAGGTGGCAGAAACTGGATTTAAGTGGATTCACTCTCTAGTGTGACGAAGTAGTATGAGTAGCCTTTGGAAGTCTTGACATCTTCTGTTGGAGACACCAAGGCCCTTCCACATGGCCCTAAGGTCAAGGTTCAGGTTTTCCCTTGACAGTAAGTCCAGTCATGTCTGACTCTGGGGTGTGGTGCTCGTCTCCATTTCTAAGCTGAAGAGCTGGTATTGTCCATAGACACCTCCAAGAGCCGGTGAGAATACTGAAAATTGTTTTCCAAAAGAGTAAAGTTTCTAAACTTTACCCCTGCCCCAACCATTGGTAATTGTCTGAAATTCCTCTTTAGCGTTGGTAAATGGTGATGGTGGTGGTGATGATGAATGCTTACACCATTTTTATTCTCAGGAACCAAGACCCAGAGTGGTTCACAACCTTTAACAACTATACAATATAAAAACCCAGTAAAAGTAAAGGTTTCCCCTTGACATTAAGTCCAGTCATGTCCAACACTGAGGGTTGGTGCTCATCTCCATTTCTAAGCCGAAGAGCTGGCGTAGTCCGTATACACCTCCAAGGTAATGCGGCTGGCATGACTGCATGGAGCGCCATTACCTTCCTGCCAGACAGAGTGGTACCTATTGATCTACTCACATTTGCATGTTTTCGAACTGCTACGTTGGCAGAAGTTGGGGCTGACAGTGGAAGCTCACACTGCTCCCCGAATTCGAACCTGTGACCTATCGGTCAACAAGTTCAGCTGCTCAGCGGTTTAACCCACTGCACCACCAGGGGCTCCTCCATACAGCCCTATATCCCTGAATATTATGACAGAAAATCCCACAATATCTGGGTTTTATTAGTCCACACTCGGATAATGTGGGATTTCCTGCTTTGATATTCTGGGATATAGGGCTGTGTGGAAGGCTCCCCAGTTTCCTGAGGCACTGGCTGTCTTTGGCTAAAGATATGGTAAAGCTCCAGTTCCCATGTTTCCATCGCATGGGCCCAAACTAAGGCATTCCGCAGTGTAGAGATGCCCTCTCCATCCTTGGATGAGCGAGGCGGGTTTTGGGAAGAGGCGGCGCTAGGACCACGCGGCCGCCAGACCCAAGGGGGTGTTGGTGGTGGTGGAGGAGACGGAGAGAGAGTCCCTTTCGGAGCTGGCTGCCCGGCGAGGAGAGGCAGTGGCAGTCGCGGCAGCTCCTCCTTCCCTTCTCCTTGGGCTTCTTTCTCCTTCTCCAGCGCGGACACCATGCGGGCCAGGTGAGGGAAGCTGGGGTGCCGGCGTGGAATGGGGACGGGGTCTGCCTGCGGGAGCCCTCTCCCTCCAACCTGTTGCTCTCTCTCTCTCTCTCTCTCTCTCTCTCTCCGCAGGTGCCTCCCGTCTGGGCTCCTGCTCGGCTTCTTTGTCTGCCTGGCTGCGCCCGCGTCCTCCCAGCGAGGTAAGTCTGGCGGAGCGATCGGTGCCTCAGTGTCCCGCTGTCTTTGGGGCTCCTCTGCTCTTCTTTCCCCGCGGGGTCTCCCGGGAGGCTCCTCCCAGCCATGTGCCTCGGATGGGGACAGGGAACCCGGGGCTGCCTTCCAAGAGGGCAAGGCTCCAGTGCCGGCAGAGGCGGAGGGGCTTGAGGGACCCCTTCCCTCCGAGGGGCTGTCAGCGAGCGCACAAAGGGCGCAAAGTCCGCCTCTCCTCCTCCTCCTCCTCCTCCTCCTCCTCCTCCTCCTCCTCCCCGATGGCGGGCAAGTCGGTCGCTCCTCCACGCCATTCCAAGCCCCGTCCAGGTCCCCTTCTCTCCCTTGCTTCCTTCCTTCCTTCCTTCCTTCCTTCCTGTCCCGCTCCAAGGAGTTGCCTCCGGAGGCGCTCCAGGTGGCAAAGCCGCCCAGACAGACAGACAGAAAGAAAGAAAGTCCAGCCTCTTGGCCGTCGGTGCCGATTTAGGTGATGTCGACCTGTAACTTAACCACACTAGAGTAGGCATCCTCATAGAATCCTAGTTGGAAGAGACCTCATGGGTCATCCAGTCCAACTCAAGCAGGAACATTGCATTCAAAGCACCCCCGACAGATGGCCATCCAGTCTCTGCATCTCCCTCTACGTCCCACCTCAGAGTTTAAAGTCCTCCAGGGAGGCCCTGCTTTCGGTCGCCTCTATCACAAGTGAGATTGGCGGGGATGAGGAGCAGGGCCTTCTCAGTGGTGGCCCCTCACCTATGGAATTCACTCCCGGGGAAATTAGATCATCGCCATCCCTCCCTTCCTTTAGGAGGAAATTGAAGACATGGATTTGGGACCAGGTGTTCGGGCAATCTGGCAGTTAGAGAAATAAAGGACAACGACAACTGATAGGAATGGGAAATTGTGGAATGAAGTTATGGACTCTGAGTTGCAAACGTTGAGCATAAGATTGGTTTTTTATTGATTGTGATGTATATTGATTGTTTTAACTGTCGGAACTGTTGTAACCGCTGTCTATATTTTATCTGTATTACTATGCAGGCATCAAATTGTGCCTTTTTGTAAGCCGCTCTGGGTCCCCCCTCGGGGGTTGGGAAGGGCAGGGTAGAAGTATACGAAACAAATAAATAAATAAATAAATAAAGCCTCCTAAGAAGGAGCCACCACCACAATCCTACCAGCTGTTAGGAATGGTGGGAGTTGAAGTTCAAAACACCTGGAGGGTCGAAGTTTGCCCACGTCTGATCTATATTGTAGAATTAATGCAGTTTGTGTCCACTTTGACTATTTTGGGTCAGTACTATGGAGCCATGGGAGTTGTAGGTTTATAACAGGCATGGGCAAACTTGGGACTTCCCTGCAGCTGTTTTGGACTTCAACTCCCACCATTCCTAACAGCCTCAGGCCCTTTCCTTCTGCTTAAGCAGCCAAGGGGAAAAAGGAAGGGGCCTGAGGCTGTTAGGAATGGTGGGAGTTGGAGTCCAAAACACTGGAGGGAAGGTCCACATTATCCAAAGCCTGTTTTATAAAGTCTGTAGTCACCCCTGCTAACCTTGTGCCCCTCCAGACTACACACCCCAGGATCTCCTAGCACTGGGCCATGACAGTTAAAATGGTGTCAAACTGCATTAATTCTACAACGAAGCTGTACTCTTAGTCACTTTCTGTGGCTGAATAGGGATTCAAACTGGTCTCCAGAGTCTCAGTCCAACACTCAAAGTACTGCACCATACTACACCATATTTCTTATGTTGTTGTTCATTCATTCAGTCTTTTCGATTCTTTGTGACCTCATGGACCATCCCACGCCAGAGCTCCCTGTCAGCCGTCACCACCCTCAGCTCCTTCAAGGTCAATCCAGTCACTTCAAGGATCCCATCCATCCATCTTGCCCTTGGTCGGCCCCTCTTCCTTTTTCCTTCCATTTTCCCCAGCATCATTGTCTTCTTTATTTCTTATAGAATACACTTCTTATGAGCTTTGCCATATCATGCTTCCATTCATAAATAAGTACAGGTTTAGCATCCCTTATCCAGATTTCCAAAATGCTCCAAATTCCAAAAGTTTCCACACATGTATCTGAGCTAGAAGCCCCTTGGCTTTCGGATGAGCAAATATATGGTGTGTAGGAAAAATTAATGAATTTGGAATTTAGATTTGGGTCCCATCTCCCAGACATCTCACCATGCTCATGTATGTAAATATATGGGTTGCTGTGGGTTTTCCAAGCTGTATGGCCATGTTCCAGAAGCACTCTCTCCTGACGTTTTGCCCACATCTATGGCAGGTATCCTCAGAGATTGTGAGGTCTGTTGGAAACTAGGCAAGTGGGGTTTATATATCTGTGGAATGTCCAGGGTGGGAGGAAGAGCCTCCATTTCATGGCTTTGTAGCTTCAAAGCCTAGCTGGTTGCTGTCTGGGGGATCCTTTTTTGCGGGTATTAGCTGGCCCTGATTAATTCTTGCCTGGAATTCCCTTGCTTTTTGAGTGTTGCTCTTTATTTACTGTCCCGATTTTAGAGTTTTTTAAATAGTGGTAACCAGATTTTGTTCATTTTCATGGTTTCCTTCTTTCTGTTGAAATTATCCATATGCTTGTGGATTTCATTGGCTTCTCTCTGTAGTCTGACATGGTGGTCCAGCATTTCTGTTTTCTCAGATAATATGCTGTGTCCAGGTTGGTTCATCAGGTGTTCTGCTATGGCTGACTTCTCTGGTTGAAGTAGTCTGCGGTGCCTTTCATGTTCCTTGATTGCCCCAGGCAGCAATCAGCCAGGCTTTGGAGCTACAAGGTCATTAAATGCTAATCAATGTGGCCAATTGAAACATTCATGCTTGTGGATTTCAGTGGCTTCGCTGTGTAGTCTGACATGGTACTTGTTAGCAGTTGAAAATGAACAAATCTGGCTACCAGTATTTGAAAAAACCTGTAAAATCAGAACAGTAAATAAAGAGCAGCACTCAAAAAACAAGGAAATTTCAATCAACAAAGGAACCCCCCAGGCAGCAATCAACCAGGTTTTGAAGCTGCCGGGCCATTAAATTTTAATCAAGGTGGCCAGTTGTAACATTCACAATTGCTTCCAGCAGACAAGAGTTCTTTCTCCCTCCCTTGACATTCCACAGATATATAAACCCCACTTGCCTAGTTTCCAACAGACCTCACAACCTCTGAGGATGCGTGCCATAGATGTGGGTGAAACGTCAGGTGAGTATGCTTCTAGAACATGGCCATACAGCCCGGAAAACTCACAGTAACCTAGTGATTCCAGCCATGAAAGCCTTTGACAACACATTATGCAAATGTGTTGGAACGATCCCAAATCTAAACCTTTCTGGTCTCAGGTATTTTGGAGAAGGAATACTTAACCTATGTATTCATCCACAGATTTCATGGCTGAGCTATTAAGGCAAACGCAGGAGCGTTGTGAGGTTGCTCTCACAATGGGTGCACATTCCTGCATCTCTGTGATACAGATCTTCAATGTATCTTGGCTAAATATTATATGTGTTTTGGCCTGGGAATGCCTTCTTTTCCGCTTCCTTCCTTCCATTATCAACCCTTAGGAGTGATTCATTCCAGACCAAAAGTCATCCTCAGCATCACTTGTGAAATCCTCTGAGGCTTAAGGAAGTGGCCTTGAGGCTATAATGCAGGAAGACGCATTGTTTATATGGAATAGGAGTTAAAATTGCTCCAGAGGAGCTTCCTAGGCATCACCCAGAACTATAGGAAACTCTACATCAAGAATGATAGGGAGCGGGGACCCTGAAAGCGGGGAGGGCTCCAATATTGGCAGGCGGCTTGTTATTAATTGACTACTAGCAGATGTAAGGTGTGTTTTTGTTGCTTTGTAAAAACATAAGATGTTACATTGAAAGAGTCTTCCTGCTCCGACTAAAGCTGGTAGCAATCTGAGTACCATGAAATCAATAGCAAAGTACTTCTTCTGACTGATCATTCCTGAGGGGGGATTAACTAGACAGGAATGCTGGTGGTCTAGTTTTACTGGATCACTTTGGGGGCTTCAGGTCTCCCTCTTACATTGTCTTGCGGGTGGTTTGACCCTTCCACCCCCTTCTTTGGCATTCTGTGCTAGGAAATGTAGATGAAAAACACAACAAGCAGGGTGATGCACAGAACAGCATTGTTGCATTATTAGAAATCCCATTTTGCAGACTGCGTTGTGTCCCTCAAACTCAACCCATGTGGGAAATATATGCAGGTGGGTTGAAAAGTTTTGCCTCCTGTGTCATTAAATACGTTACAAATGAACATATAACAGCAGAAGTTGCTACAGATCATACCTTGAACTATCATCTACACAAAATTACTGTTCAACATAGTCACCATCAATTTGTACACATGTCTGCCATTGTTTAACCCAGGCATCAAAACCATTTTGGAAAAATTCAGGGTTTTGCTTCGTGATGCATAATTTTAAAGCTGCTTCAAACTCATTCAAGTCATTGAATCTGAAACCACATAGGTTGTTTTTCAGAGGTCCAAACAGTTAGAAGTCAGAAGGGGCCAAATCATAAACATTCTTCAAGCTTTTTTTCATGTCAGGAGTGACGAGAAACTGCAAGTTGCTTCTGGTGTGAGAGAATTGGCTGCCAGCAGGGGACACCCAGATGTTTTGATGTTTTTACCATCCTTGTGGGAAGCTTCTCTCATGTCCTTGCATGGGGAGCTGGAGCTGACAGAGGGAGCTCATCCGCACTCTCCCCAGATGTGAATCTCTGACCTGTTGGTCTTCAGTCCTGCCGGCACAAGGGTCTAACCCATTGCACCACCGGCAGGCATGTAGCTGGTGGGGGGGGGGGGGGGCTTGAGGGGCATCAGCCCCCCCCCCCCCCCCCGAAATTCTCATGGTAGTTCGCGAAAAGGCCTTACTGGTGCATTATTTAAACTGTTATGTTTATTCATATCATGATCTGATCACCATACTCAATATATCTCATATGCATGGGGGTATTGGGATAACGATACAAAAGGTTTGCTAGGGTAGACCCTCTTTCACTCAGACTCAGCCCCCCCCCGAAACTCAGCCCCCCCAAAATCCCCTCCCCAAAAAACTCAGCCCCCCCCCCCCCGAATCGAAATCCTGGCTACGGGCCTGACCACCGGGGACTCTATTCACTGTAACGTCCGCATGTACTTAGACATGCATGGCATAATCTTTGAGACACAATATTCTTTAGCCAGAAATTCAGTGATGACTTTTCTTTCAGCTTCAGATTTATGATTCTAATCCATCAATTGGAAAAAGAAAAAAAACCCTATATCAGTAGATTAAGGTTATCTCTATTATATCATGCATACATAGTCCAGTAGCTGTGAAAGAAATAGAAGTTAGAGTGATGGAGGCATTACTTTTTGACCCACTCTCGTAACCTAAAGCCACAAACGTGTGTTTTAGTGTCATACTAAGCAACAGATGTGCTTTTGGTGTTCCCACAGATACTAAAAAAAGAAAAAGAAGAAGTAAGTATCAGTAATTCTGTGGAACTTTTCTCAGAGAGAAACCAGAAGGTTTAAAAGTAGTGGGTTTGCTGTATATTGTTTTATGACACATGTCTGCAATGTAGTCATAAGTGATAAAGCATGGGAACTTGCCATGCCACATAATTTTTATACCTAAGACCAGATGGTACACTGGTAACCAGAAATCTCTGGTTAGTACCTTTAAAAGCATAAAGTAAAGGTAAAGGTTTCCTCTTGACATTACGTCTAGCCGAGTCTGGCTCTGGAGGGTGGTGCTCATCTCCATTTCTAAGCCAAAGAGCTGGCATTGTCCATAGACACCTCCTAGGTCATGTGGCCAGCCTGACTACATGGAGCACCGTTACCTTCCCACAGAAATAGTATCTATTGATCTACTCACATTTGCATGTTTTTGAACTGCTTCGTTGACAGAAGCTGGGGATAACAACAGGAGCTCACCCCGTCTGCGAATTTGAACTGCCTTTTGGTCAGCAAGTTCTGCAGCTTAGCGCTTTAACCTGCTGTGCTAATGTGGCCCCATTTAAAACATTTTTAAAAATATATTTAATGATTATTAGTAACTTTATGGATACCCAACCTTTCTCCCCGTGGGGACTCAAGGCAGCTAACTATCTACACTAGACAAATGTAAAAGTGCAATACAAAAGTTAAAAAAACAATTACATACAGAAACACACATATAACCGAAAACATAGAATATATCTAGCAATACCACAAGGCACAACAAGACCTAAATAAGCAGAAAGAAAGAAAAATAGTGCTATCAGACACAAACCCAAAGCTCAAACTCTCTTACAAAAACTAGCAGGTATATATGCACCTGGAATCACTCTTAATACACCTCACACCCTCCCTCCCTCTCTCTCTATGGTATGTATGTGGATGAAAACACACACATATATGCCCCACTTTCCAAAGTTGCTTTCCCACTTGTCAGGAAAGTTGCTTTCCCATTTGTCATTTCATCCTTTACTTATTCCTTTCATACCTTACATTCTTATATTAAATTCATTCTGAATTTCTACACTGTTTTATATATGCAAGAAATTAACCCACAGACACTTTCCTGATAGTACCATCTTTCCCCCTAAATTTCATTATTTTGTACCTTTGATGGCATGACATGTGTAGGAAGCTCTGAGAGGAATCCTTCCCCTCCTCCTTACATCTGTGTCGCATGAGATGGAGAATGCCAAGGCTTTATTGGTTTTTTGTTTAGTCCTATAGATTAAATGCATTTCAGTCCCCTTGAAAGCAATTTGCTCAGGTTAATAAAAGTAGAAGTTGCATTTTAGGGGAGTGACTGACTTTTGTGTCATTTTCCCTACAAGATTCGATCTCTAAACATGTATGAGAAAGTAGTCCATTGAAGTCAAGGATACTTTAGAAACCTAAGTGTTTGCCAGACAGGTGTTCAGGAGCTCTTTATGGTTTCTTTCAAATGCCTCTGGCTATTCATGAATCATGACTTTATAAAAGTCTTGTGTCTCTGCACTGTTAGCTAAACTATTAAAGGTGAAACATTGTTTGGCTTTAAAGCTCAAGGGTGTTTAAGTGTGAGACACATGTATTGCCATTGAATGGAACCCAAAGCGGGACGGTCTGTCAACAAATGCGCACATTCCAAGGAGCATAAGCCCTGCTTGTATTGACTGGTAAGTGGAGAGGGAAGACCCCCTTAAAAAAAGATGCCTTAATGGGAGCTTTGGGACTGTTTCATTCTCTGACTTCTAAGGTTAACGTCAATTTGATTGCAGGGAAGCCAACATGTTAGGACAAGGAGAGGAAGGTTTGCCGAGGCCAAATGGAGCTTTCCTCAGCGCTCGCTCTCCCCCTTCACTGTAGGCAATTTCTGTCCAAGGAAGAAAAAGCATGGAACTCCGCATATTTTTGTGGCAGGTTTAATTAACAAGGATGGTAGCCTCCTGGTGCGAACTGGCACATTGTGGTTCAGCTGTTCTGTGCCGCATTGACCTTGTCAGTCAGAGCTGAAGGAGGAATAGCTGTAGACCCAATCTCATAATCTTTGAAAGATACAGGGACAAATATTCCTGGTATGGGGGCAAAACCAATTTTCACACTTTTTTTCTGTGTTTGGAGCGACTTAAGAAATTGCAAGTCGCTTCTGGTCTGAGAGAATTAGCCGTCTGCAAAGATGTTGCTCAGGAGACACCCAGACGTTTTGATATTTTACCATCCTTGTGGGAGGCTTCTCTCATGTCCCCGCATGAGGAGCTGGAGCTGACAGAGGGAGCTCATCCATGCTCTCCCTGGATTTAAATCTCTGACCTGTCGGTCAGCAGTCCTGCCAGCACAAGAGTTTAACCCATTGCATTACTGGGGGCTCCTAAGTTGTCCCTACTGGTTATAAAAAAGACACCTAACCATCAGGGGGTAGCAGGAAACTGTGATATCTTCCAGATGTTATAGGACTCACAACTCTCATCAGCTCTGGACAGCATATCCCAGGGTGAGGAATGCTGGAAGCTATCATCTAGCTACATCTAGAAGGCTGTATAACTCTTATACCTGCTTAACACAGTGAGTAAACCACTGAGCTGCTGAACTTGCTGACCAAAAGGTCAGCGGTTCAGATCTGGGGAGCAGGGTGAGTTCCTGCTGTTAGCCCCAGCTTCTGTCAACCTAGCAGTTCAAAACATGTAAATGTGAGTAGATCAATAGGTACTGCTTTAGTGGGAAGGTAATGGCACTTCATACAGTCATGCTGGCCACATGACCTTGGAGGCATCTATGGACAACACCAGCTCTTCAGCTTAGAAATGGAGATAAGCACCAACCCCAGAGCTGGACACAACTAAACTTTTGTCAAGGGGAAAACTTTACCTTTACCTTAACATGGTATCCATTACAGAATATTTCTTTGTGCACTAGGAACAGCTGACAAATCCAACTTGATAGCAATGGTAGGCAAAGTGTGGCCCTTAAGCTGCAAGCCTTTGCCAATTCCTCAAAGAAGCCAACCCCCAACTGTTTTTTCAGGAGGTTGGCACTGTGTTTGACCATCCCCCTTTTTAAAAAAAGCATGCCAAGAACTCCTAAAACCTGAAAACCAACCCCATGTATATTCTTCCCAAAATGCCAACTTGTCACCATTTTGGGATAGATTCAGAATACGTTAGAAGTGTTTGGGAATATTGTTAGGGTGTACATGTGACCTGTTGGGTGATAATAGGGGTGGTTTTCCTCCTAGTCCAAATACTTTCCTCTGAGAAAGTGATGAATCCACTGTACTCTGGTAGAGCTCCATTTCAACCCTGCAGGAGGAGAAGCAGTAAAATTATTATTTAGAGAATTTGTATCTCGTCCTATCTCAACCTCCGCAGAGGGACTCAGGGGGGCTACCAACCGGCACAGCACAGTGCGAACAACAGAGTAAAACAAGCATAAATATACATATTATAATAAGACAATATAAAAAATTAAAACAGTTCGTCAAATTTAAGTTGTCATCCTAAAAGCAGTCCATCATAGTCCATTAAAACTGTATCTTTGCCAGCAAGTCAGTCTAATCCGCGAATGCTTGATCCCAGAATGGATTTGCTGCTCTGACTACGGTAGAATGTATCAGTTGTTCATGGATTTCATAGTGGCAATATCTATGGCAGTACTCACAGGGGGTCTCTTCAGTAAAACCCAGTTTGGTATATGGATTTATCCAACATTCAATATTGTTTCATTTCATGAGATTACTAGGAACCAGATAGCCCACGGTGGCAAGGACACAACATTTATTCTCAGATAATGGTTTCTGAGTAGAAGTTGCAGTTTGTAGCCAAAAGTAGTCTTATTTGTGACATTTTTCTCCCCACTCCCATCAGTTGGGTTGTGGGTGTTTTGCTGTTTTCTGAATTTGTACAAAGTGGGACTTGCACCAGTATTCTCAATGTAGTAATTATTACTAAATGCCCTGCATTTGGTTTTGTTTTCTGTCACGTCTCCTAAGCCAAATAAGTCACATTTATTTTAATTGTCTCATCTGTTTTTGATCCACTTCTGACAAATATAGACATTTTTGTATGTGCTAATTTTCACAGACTGTACTTTATTACTCTTAAATGCATGATGTCATTTTTTGTTGATTCCAGTTGCACGTTTCTTTGTTAATGATGTCAAATTTCCTTCGTATTGTGGTTTCTTGCTTGTAAACGTCATGTGTGTCCAGATGTAACCACTTAATAGCAAGGATGATGTTCTTCTTAGTTATGTTCTTCTTAGTTATAACTTCTGAATATGCATCATTTTAAAATTTCCCGTCTCAATTTCTGATGGAGGTAGGAGAGCATCACAGTCCTGCTGGCTTTATACTTGCAGAAGTATTGGTAAGATACAGTCCATGAAAATGTATATCTGTCTCTCTTTAGTTGGATGACTCATAAAGCATATGTTGAATATACAATTTGGAAAAGACTATTACTAGAAAATGCACACAAAACATAGAATCTGCACACAAAACATAGAATCTGTGATAGAATCTGTTGTAGCATAGCACATGTTCAGTTAATAGTAAGATTGACTTGAGAGTTCCTTTTTATCTCCATCTTGAAGTACAGTTGTGAGGATTTGTTGCACAAATAATACCACACACTGCTAGCCATCTGCGAAGGCTGGATGCTGGCTTCCATTCAAACTTAACCCAGCTGTAAGGTGTGAACTGGAAAGCAATTCTCTTCATTTTGCCTTTGTATGTTCTTTGGATGACAGCTCCTAGAATTTCACTGCCAGAATGGATGCTTACTGTGATGCTTAAGGGATTCTGGGAGATGTGGTAAAAAAATAATGTCCCCAAGATCTGGACTGATGTGCCTTGGCTGTCAACATCATAACTGAGTCCCTGTGTCGCTCTCTTGAATGGCAAACTGAACTTTGTTTCCCCTCATATCATGAAAATTCTTGCTTGCTTGTTTCTGCATGACAGGTGTTTGGTGAAATTGTAGATGGAAGCCATTGTAGATGGAAGCTAGTTGGCCCAAAAGGTAGAATCCATGTGAGTTCGTGTTTGTTGTGTAACTGGTGTCGAGGGGAGACTTCTATTTTTCAAAGGCCATTGCCTTCTTCTGTGTGGGCAGTGGAGCACAGGGCAAACTTAAAGTCTGGACTAATTTTTCATTTTTAATTTGATTGCCTGTTAATTGGGGTTGGAAATGTTTGATATGAGTCTTCTGTTGAAAGGAATTTCATAAGTCCAGAAATGTCTGAATTTTGAGTATGGTATCTTTGTACTTCTGTAATATATTGCATGACACAATGGGATCACAGTGATGGCTCCTAGTGCATGTTAGGAAAAGCCCCCATGTTTCCCCTTAGGGAGGTTTATACTATTAATCTCTCAAAATGTACTATAGCACTATAGCAATACTCACAAGAGGTGCTGATAGCAGCATTTTAATCATTTAATTAAAATGGTAACACTTTAATCATTAATTAGAATTAATTGCAGCCTTTCAATATTCATAGAAAAGTAGATAAAGAACCAATATATGTAGTGTCTTCTATATTACTGTAGACATTTATATAATTTGCATTTGTGGTAGTCAAAATATGCTCAAAGTAGACTTCAGAGGGCAGCCACAAAATGCTTGGGTGGTGATGTAATGGACACCTTGCCTGTAGTAGACTCTTCTCAGGCTGTATTTGCATATGTGCAGAAGTGATATAGCATCCGGGGGGTGGGGGGAGGGTTGTATTTCAAATGTTGTACTTTAGCTCATATTTCTATAGTTATTATCAAATATGTAAGGAGAAGATCACACTACCAGTTGCTGGCAGCAATCTGTGTTCCCGAATCATTTTATTGACTTCTTAACACACATTTTAATGCAGGTTTCTGTTGTTTGGATAGTTTCTTTTACTGATCAGTTAAGAATGAGTATATTTATTGTCATATTCAATACTGTAATTCTTGAAGGCATTTCAGCATTTTCTGTAGTATGGGTTCTACCAGCAATGAATGGTAGGGAACAACGCTAGATCCCTTTCAAGATGGCCACTTGGTAGACCTTATATCCATGTACTTCTGGACAGAAAGATGTATTACCTAACAAGCCAGGAATTCTGACTTACTAAACTGCAGTGTGAATGAACAGTACTCACCTGTACAGACCATATAAGCTGCTCAGCAAACCAGGAAATATAGTTTAGTATGATGAGCTTGTGTTTGGACATATGATGAAGATGGGAACCATTTGGATCTGTAGAGGTATCTAATCTGGTTTTCTAATACAGAAGTGCTTTTGAAAAACTAAATATACCTGATTTCCTCCCATCATTTAAGAGGTCTTCCACAGAGCCCTATATCCCAAATATCAAGTCAGAAAATCCCACAACATCTGCTTTGAACTGGGTTATCTGAGTCCACACTCAGTTAATGTGGGATTTTCTGCCTTGATATTCTGGCATATAGAATATCCCCCCCCCCCCCGCCCAGTTCTACCGTGATTTTCACTACTCAGAAAAGAAAATGGAGGAATTCTTCTGGATGAGAAATTGATACCTCTATACTAAGATTGCTGTGGGTAAAGAAAAGGCTTTGTCAAAGTGTCTCCAATGTTAATGTCGTTGGAAGCATTATCTGACAGGTACCTGCATATTGAAAATAAAATAGTTGTTCTAAATATTGTATCTTCTGTGGTCAGCTGGATTCTTCTGTGCTGTGTTTTCCTGGACTTTCTTCATTGCTACATCTCAGCAGGATAGTTGGTCCTTTCAGAAACCCAGGTCTGTCCATTCAAATTCAGGACTGATACCACAGAAAGTAAATGCTTGAGTTGTTTTCTGCATTCCCTCTTCCCCTGCTGTGTTTCTTTCTTTATCTACAAATGTTTCCTCCCTAAGATGTACCTTCCCTTTGAGATAACTGACCCTGAGAACTTGAAGCTTTGTGGGAGGGAGGACAGCTAACTGGTAGGGAATTTGATTTCTCCTTTGACATTGAAAGTAACTTTATAAAGATGCATGTAAGCAAACTGTTCTGATGGCACAAATTAAAAGCAGTTAGCGGGTTGCTGTGTCAGTTTCTCCTGTGCTTAGATAGGTTGTTCTTGGCAGGAACAACAAATTTATTTTTACATATCGGCTGAGGAAATACCAACTTGCTGTTTGATGTTCAGACTACATGAATAACTCGAAGCTGTGGCCCTAAATAAAGTTCATAACTGAGATCTATGGTTACTTATGTAGGTTTTGAAGTGACAGATGGTATACTTATATATTTACATTTTCTGTATGTGAGATACCTGCATACATTGCTTGCACACTGGATGCAAACTTTCCAATCTCATCAAATATGGAAAGTATGTGGTAGCCTAATCACCTGGAGCAGTTAAATACATTTTAAGCGTGTATGGTGTATCCAGTGTACCTGTTAAAAAGAAAGCAAGAGAGAAAGCTGTGTAAATATATCCTATATCCAAAGTACAGAGGGCATGCCATGGCTAAATCTCTTCCACTGTGAAAGTCAGTACAGCTGGTCCTCCTGTCCTCCTGTTCTCCGTACCCTTGTATTCAGCATCCACACAATCCAGCATCCACATCTTGAAAATGTATTTTTAAAAAACAAATCCAGAAAGAAAACATTACTTTCACTATTTTATATAAGGGCCATTTACTGTATCACTGTATATAATGAAACCAGCCATGGATTTTGGTATCTGAGGATACTGAGTGCCCGGTGTATTTTATACATGAAAAGCACTATGAAATAGGTTCAGGTTTACAAAAAGGTGTGTGAAAATATCTGTCTTCAGAATAACTCACTGTAAAATGAAAACTGCTCTAAGCAGCATTTTGAAAATCTTGGGTATGGGAGTTCATCGTTTGCTAGAGAGATTCAAGATGAGTAGCCAGAAAAGTCTTCCAAGTCTGAGGAAATGAGGCTGATGTCTTCCTGACCCCCAAATGTAAGGGCCTCAGATAATGGCTTAAAACCATACAGTATAATAGGCAGGTTCTTATGAGAGGAGGCAACTCTTAAGGTAGCCAAATGCCAAACTATTATAGGGATTTAGACCAGCACTTGAAAGTAGATCATCTGCCAGTAAAGTAATTTAGCAGTTGACAAGAATCAACTTGTTCAGCCCGTCCTAGCCAACCTTTTAGTTACAGCCTTTAGGACCACCTTTAAATGGTCTTCAAAGATGCTAGGCTAACATTTTGTTACGTTGCTTTCATAAGTACAGAGACAGTTGTGTACTATTAGACAACTATTTGCTGAAATCAGTTTTGTCTAATATCTCTTATTTTAATTTACAAATACATATTGGACATTCATAAATCTGCTGAGAATCCAAGCTCCATTTGCTGGCCTCTCTTGTCACAGAGAATTCTATACGCTTTAACATGTCATTGATGAAGTTAATAATTCAATGACAGTGCCGTTGTTGTTAAGGTAAATTTTCAGAGACAAATGTTTGGGACAGTTTTGGTGGTGGATTTCTGGGAATAACATTCTTTAAGAAGCGTTTCCCAACTCTGCAGAATGGTGTTGTTGTGTGTCTTCAAAGTATTTCCCATTTATGGCAGTCCTAAGGGGACACTATAATTGGATTCCCTGAAGCTAAGAAGGTGTGACCTGCCCAAGGTCATCCATTGGTTTTTTTTTTAAATGACTGAATTGGGGATTCAAACCTTGGTCTCCAGAGTTGCAATCTTATGCCCAAACCACTGTGCCATGCTGGTTCCATTCCATTTGTGGTGCTAAATTGCATGAGATCAATTAGTGCCCCTGGTGGCACAGTGGGTTAAACCCCTGTGCCGGCCGGACTGAAGACCGACAGGTCGGAGGTTTGAATCCAAGCAGAGCGCAGATGAGCTCCCTCTATCAGCTCCAGCTCTCCATGTGGGGACATGAGAGAAGCCTCCCACAAGGGTAGTAAAACATCAAAACATCCGGGCATCTCCTGGGCAACGTTGTTGCAGATGGCCAAGTCTCTCACACCAGTTTATCAAGTCGCTCCTGACACAACAAAAATAAATACATAAATAAATAAATAAAAATAGTGGGACTAGGGTGAGGCTTTCATGCATCACTTTTTGAATGCCTCTTGATAGTCTTATCACCATATGCAGACCTAGTTACGTATTTAAGAGTAGGATTTTATTGTGGCCAGCTTCTCTGATTATTACCACATGAATATAGGACAGTAGTACGATTTAAGAAAAGCCCCCCTCTTGGTATTGCAGAGGATGGGAGCAGTTTGTGTATTACACCTTAGAACAGTGTTTCTCAACCTTCCTAATGCTGTGACCCCTTAATACAGTTCCTCATGTTGTGGGAACCCCCAACCATAAAATTATTTTCATTGCTACCTCATAGCTGTAATGTTGCTATTGTTATGAATCTTAATGTAAATAACTGATATGCAGGATGTATTTTCATTCACTGGAAAAAACATTGGCACAAATACTCAATACGCCCAAATTTGAATACTGGCGAGGTGTGTGTGTGTGTGTGTGTGTGTGGGGGGGGGGGGTGATTTTGTAATTTGGGAGTTGTAGTTGCTGGGATTTATACTTAACCTACAATCAAAGAGCATTCTGAACTCCACCAACGATGGAATTGAACCAAACTTGGCACACGGAACTCCCATGACCAACAGAAAATACTGGAAGAGTTTGGTGGGCATTGACCTTGAGTTTGGGAGTTGTAGTTCACCTACATCTAGAGAGCACTGTGGACTCAAACAATGATGGATCTGGACCAAACTTGGTATGAATACTCAATATGCCCAAATGTGAACACTGGTGGAGTCCAGGGGAAATAGACCTTGACATTCGGGAGTTGTAGTTGCTGGATCACCTACAATCAAAGAGCATGCTGAACCCCACCAACGATAGAATTGGGCAAAACTTCCCACACTGAACCCCCATGAGCAACAGAAAATACTGTGTTTTCTGATGGTCTTTGGTGACTCCTCTGACACCCCCATGCAACCCCCCAAGGTGTCCTGACCCCCAGGTTGAGAAACACTGGTATAACTGGGTAACCTGAGGCTAAGAAGGTGTGATCTGCCCACGGTCACCCATTGGAATTTTAAAATAACTGAATGGGGAATCAAAACTTGGTCTCCAGAGTTGTAGTCCACTGTCCAAACCACTATGCCATGTTGGTTCTGTTCCATTTGTGGTGCAGAATTGCATGAGATCAATTAGTGGGGCTAGAATGAGGATTTCATGCATCACTTTTTGAATGCTCCTTGATAGTCTTATCACCATATGCAGACCTAGCTGCATATTTAAAGAGTGGGATTTTGCTGTGGCCAGCTTCTATGCTTATGAATATAGTAATATAATTTCAGAAAAGCCTCTCTCTTGGTATTGCAGAGGATGGGAGCAGTGTGTGCATTACACTTTAGATGTTGGTGCCTTTGACAAATTGGGTTATACTTGAAAAGTGCAGCTGCCCATAGCAAGAGACACACTTATTTGGTTTTACTGTGTCAGCCTCCCACCAGCTTGGTTGTACCTGCACTCCATGTCATCTTCAGCCTAATGGCTAATCCTTTTAAATCCAGCTTGATTTATGAATTTACTTGCTCCCTTTGAAAACTCTCCTGGTCCTTTCCATGTAGCTGTCAAAGTATGTAATAAAAGAACCTTGCACTCCCTTTCTTGATTATGAAGTAGAGAAATTTTAACCAGCTAGCATTCCTAGCATCTTCTTCACCACCGCTTTCCATACAGTTCTTTTTTTTAAGCGGGTATACTTCAAGCCCTACATTTTTTCAGGGAGAGATAAAAGCAAGTTGAATATAAAAAAGGAAGATAAGGAAAAAAGGTGTTCTGATTTTCAGAAACTAATATTATGGGCCTTTGTTAGCTTTTTTTGATTACATAATTATCAATTCAAAATAATGATTTATTTTTTGTTTGTCAGGAGTCCCCGGTAGCGCAGTGGGTTAAACTGCTGGGCTGCTGAATTTGCTTACCGAAAGGTCGCAAGTTCAAATCCGGGGAACGGTGTGAGCTTCTGCTGTTAGCCCCAGCTTCTGCCAACCTAGCAGTTTGAAAACATGCAAATGTGAGTAGATCAATAGGTACTGATCCGGCAAGAAGGTAATGGTGCTCCATGCAGTCATGCCGGCCACATGTCCTTGGAGGTGTCTACAGACAACGCCAGCTCTTTGGCTTAGAAATGCAGATGAGCACCAACACCCAGACACGACTGGACTTAATGTCAGAGGATGTAGATAGAGCAAGCACAGCTAAGGCTAGTTCTGCTTTCTCTGGATTGGGTGCAGGGAAGTTGCTAAAAGACTACTGGCGACGACACTTGTGCTTTTTCTATATATATATATATGCCAGGGGAAAATGTGGAACTCTTGAATAGGTGCTTGGATGAGATGGTTAAAGGTGAATGCTCTGAAATTTAATCCAGACTAGGTGAAAGCCCTTTAGGAGGGGGGATTTTCTGATTTTAGTAGAAGACCTGGTGTGTCGGATGGGATTGCAGTCCCTCAGAAGGAGTAAATTTGTAGCCTGGTAATCATTTTGGATTTGTTGTTGATTATAAAAGCACAAGTGTCGTCGTCAGTAGTCTTTTAGCAACTTCCCTGCACCCAATCCAGAGAAAGCAGAACTAGCCTTAGCTGTGCTTGCTCTATCTACATCCAGACCAGACCAGTGTGGTAAAATCGTGCTGCTTTTCAACAATTTTCAAGTGGTAACAGATTGCAACAGGTTTTTGGGGCTGGGGTGAGGATTGGGTACTTCTGAGCTATGGGTCTGATAATTATGGAACTTTAGATGACCCCGACTTTTATAGAGTCTTTCCCCTTACTTGGACATTATATCAACTTCAGCACCAGAATGGAAAAATGGCTTATTATCAATCAGAGCTATGCCCTGTTTCTGTCACTGTGCTAAGATAGGTTCCTTTTTTCTGCAACTGGGTTGTGGAAAGGGCTTATCTCCCATTTGAAATAAAGAAATCCTAATTAGCTTGACTATCTCATCAGCCAAAAGCTTAGCTTCCCATTGAAATAGTGGTAGTTTATGTTGGCTAAAATTGTTCTTCATTTAAAATATTGTATTGTTCTTGTGTGTGTGTGTGCACGCGTGTGCGCTTTTGCACTATGAATGAGACATGTGCAGTGTACATAGGAATTCATTTTTGCAAACTATAGTCCAATCCCTCAAAAGTCTGAGGGATCATGAACTGACCCTCTGCTTAAAGAGTTTGAGTACCCCTGCCCTAAAGACACCAGAACCCATGTGATCCTGGAAGTTAAGCAGATCCAGTTCTGGTTAGTAATTAGATGTGTGGCTCCTAATTAATCCTGGGTGCTGTAGACTATATTTCAGAGTAAGGAACTGGCATAACCTACTCTGAGTATTCCTAACAAAAACCTATGAAATTTGTAGGGTGACCATAAGTTGATAGTAACTTGAAGGCACATACACTCAAACACATGAATGAATGGAATAATGGATGAAGTAGCATTTGTTCAGGACTCCACCTCATGAAGTGATTTACAATGGATCTCACCAATTTTGTTGGTCTTGCTTGTCATCAAGTTGACTTCGACTTAAGGCAACTCTGTGAATGAGAAATGGTCATCAAATACCCTGCCCAGTTCTTGAAAACTCAGTCCTGCGGTTCCTTCATTGAGTTAATTGACCTGAAATGTGGTCTTCTGCTTCCTACTGTCTTCGGCTTTACCAAATGTCTTTTCCAGTGAGTCATGCCATTTCATGATATGCCCAAAGCACAGCACCCTCAATGTAATCTTCACTTCTAGTGAAAGTTCAGGCTTGATTTGCTCTGGGGCCCATTCATTTTTCTTTTTAGTAATTTTCTTCCTGTCAGCTTTTTTGAGTGTCCAGTTTTCACAGCCATAACACTGAAATGGGAAAAAGCTATGGTCTTGATAATTCTGACCCTGGTATTTAATTATATAGATTTGATGCATTTGAGGGTCTTATTTAGCTCCTTCATGGCTGCCTTTCTACACATGCATTAAAACCCAAGAGGAAGCAGGTTAAAAGGAGTGGGCGGGTGGCTCAATAATATTTAGCCAAAGTGTGGGAGGAATCAGGGGAAATCAGGTTAAGGGCTGGAAAAAATGTGTTTAAAAGTTGCTCTTTAAACCTGATTCTTCCTGAGGAACACACACCTTTCCATGCATGTGTATCCCAATTGTCATGGAAAACACATACTTTCTTTCCCTCCTCCCTGTGTAGACTCCTCCACTATGTTTCTGAAAATCCCAACACAGCTGATCAGCTGTCAAACGGAAACACAAGTGGCTCAGGGAAGCACAAGTGGAAAGTAAATACAACTCACTCAAATGCTGTCTTTTGATACTTTGTACTGTGAAACAGAGCTTGAATTAACAATTGGGGGAAGACAGAATTCTTTTTAAAAATGGCTCTGTCATATGCTGGACACGATATGCGCATATGCACATCTCTGGAGTGATTTAAAAAAACTTTCACCAGATGTCCCCCATCTGCCCCTCATCTTAATCCACTTCAAAAAACAAAAACAAAAAAAGTCTGTGAGGACGGTGGGGGACTTGCAGCGGGACTGATAAGTCTGTGTTTGGACTCCCTGTAAGGTCCCGCATTTTAGAAAACCAGTTCTTTGTCCCATGTTTTGGTGATGCCTGGAAGTGCCCTAAATCTCCCAATTTCTCAACTACAGTCTCCAGTTTGCTTAATGACTGAACCAAAGTATAGGGTATCTTTCAGTATGTCAATGTCTTTGTTACTCATTTTAAAGTTGCGTAAATTGTCAGTGGACATTATTACTGTCTTTTTAATATAGCCTGTTTGGCATTTTCTTACTTTAATTTAAGATATGCAGCTTTCTTCAGCATTCCAAGCCTTTGCTATTTTTCTGCTGGTACTATGATGCCAGCCTGCATATCTTAAATTGTTGAGGTTCCATCCTCCAATTTTCATGTCTCCTTCTGAGCCTAATTCTGCTTTCTTTATGAGATGTTCGACATATAAACAGATACGCCTGACTCCTTTGCCAATAGGAAACAAATTCTGTTCATATTCTGTCCTGAAAGTGGCCTAAGGACAATCAGATGTTCTGGTACAACCGTTTCTTTGAGAGCAAACCATAATTACTCATGACCTACACAGTCAAAAACTTTGGTATAGTTTTTAAAACACAGATTGACATTCATTTCAGTGATTAGTGATTACAAGGGCATAAAAATAAAATCTAATACCACATGTATTAAAATATTTAGAGTAGGATATAATACTTACTGGAAACAGTCAAATGTTTGTTTGCTTGTTTAGTGTCCCTCCCCCCCTCCCCAGTCTCCTGTCCTCTATTTAGTTATATCAGGGTGGTGTACAACAACATTATTTTTAGATTATTTTTCTTCCCAATATCCCTAAGCTAACTAAGGATAGCTAATGTTTTTAAAGTAATACACAGTTCCCAGATATCAAACATACTAGGCTTCAAATGCAAATACAAGAAAGCTTGTCCTTTCCATTGAAAGGGAAAGGTTACACTTATTGATTAAGTAACTTGTTCAGTAAAATATTACATTTCAATGTGTTCCCTTGTCAGTTGCTTTTGGGCTTCCTGTACACTATCCAAATACTTTAGGAGCAGAACAAAAGTATAGTTGAACAAACTTGGGTGCCTTTAAAGTGATGGCTTTCTGCTCAAACAAACATAAGAGTCTGCTGGTTTTAAGAGCTCTGTAAAAGCTAACAAACTTCCTTGCCTTGTTTGCCAAACAAGGCAAAACATTTAATTTTATGGAGCTTGGATTCTTGAAAGTTAAGCAAGGAACAACTACAGGGAAAGGATTGATGAGCCATCTATTAAGGATACCCTTTATTATCACTAATGATGAGCCATTTGTTCGTACAGAGCAGTGGATTAATGCAATTGGCAGACACTTGATTTGGGACCTTGGAACATTTGTTTAACACCCCAATAATCAATTGTCTCAGCAGTTTATATGGGTGACCCTTATCCTTTTAACTTAGTATGGTGCTAAAATGTGTGGTATTAGCTTTATATGAATGTAGGATGATATTTATCTGCCTTGTGAGGCAATTGAGAGGCAATTGAGAGGCTTGACCAATTAACAGTGCCATGATAATTGTATTAACACAAAAAGAATGCATCTAGGATTGGGACTGAAGGTTTTTAGGGAAGAGCAGGATTTTTTTTGAAAGGGAAAGTGCAAAGGAGGCAGTTACTAGAAAGGCCCTTGGCATACTTTATTTGCCCATCTGACTTTATCACATCCAACAGAAGACATAGTCATAGCTGGAGACTGCCATGACATGGGTAGGGAGTGAGGGAACAGTTTGGAGTGGCTGACCAGTATTGCTGAACCTCATTAGTTAGCACTGCTGGACAGTGGGATCTTCATCCTACCTCCACAGTGGTTGGGGGCCTCCCTCTCTAGACCATAACCTTGGCCAATCCAGTGTCTGTCATGCTGGATCGGCATCAGGTTATGGGTCAGCGTAGGTCTACTCTCAGAGTTGACCTGAAGATCTTTGGCAACAACAACAAGAAATAGCATGAGTTGACTGAAAAATGCAGCTACAAGAGGGTTGTGTAGCCCAGGAAAGGATTGTGTGCCCAAGGAATATGACTCCCATATTACTGACAGGTATAGTGGACCACAGCTAGAAAGTTTACTGTCAGTAGCATATACTTGAAACTGCAAACCAGCCTTCTTTTGTGTAATTATATATATGTGCAACTTCTTTCATTTGCTTTACCTGAAGTCATTGCCATCTTTCTGTACTTTGTAGTTCCAGTTAACAAAAGGGAATAATGACTTCTTAAAAACAGAATTTACTCAGGTCTGGATCTGGACCAAGAACACATGCGTAAAGATGGGTTGTGCTATGTCCCCTGAGGCGCTTGATTTCCATAATGTGCCTCAGTGGGCAAAACACAATCACACCATTGTTAATTTCTTCTTTTCGAAGTGCGGTTTTGGCAGCTAGTGGACATCAGCCTAACAGTAGGCAACCAGACATAAAGCAGCAGTGTCTGTCTGTTTCACTAGCCATGAATCATGGGAGGACAGCTTTCCTCCCAAAATTCATCATATGTGTTGCAGGTGAAAGAAGGAAAGAAAAGAAGGAAGGAAGGAAGGAAGGAAGGAAGGAAGGAAGGAAGGAAGGAAGGAAAGATTACTTCTTTTCGCAGATTTAGGAAGGAATCTCATTAAAGTTTAGGTATAGTATCCACATTGACACATGGGTAAGTTGAGCCGGGTTTTTGTGGTTGATTTTTTGACTAAAATTTCTAGACGCATTTATTTATTTATTTCATACATTTCTACGCTGCCCTTCTCCCCACAAGGGGACTCAGGGCGGCCTCTGAATATATAAGGTAGTACGTTATACACATAATACATTTCATCTAATAACATTGTAAGAAAAAGTACGCATGGCACCTGCCTTTAAAAACTCCTGCTAATTCATAGGGTAGAAAAAAGCATTTTCTTTTGGTTCAAGAACATTCTTGTATGGCATCTTTTTAAAGATTACAAATTGAAGTATTTTAAATGCTTTGCCATCAAATATATTTAAGGATCATTTAAATACTTTATTAATCTTACAGCTTTGAGTTACTGATCTATATCCCACTGTTCAGTCACAGATGTCTCTGTTATCACTTTGAACTCCCTTGAGATGCCTATGGTAATTCCTGTCTTGGTAAACTCTCAAATATTTAAAAAGAAACAGACCAAACACGTTGAAATTGTTATTTAAATGTAATCCTTCAAACCATTAAAACAGATTAGTCTGAAAAGTATTTGGTGTCTACACAGGAAAACAGCAGTTAAAGAAACTTAAAGTGGGTGGAAGGATGAAGAAATTAAGTGGCATATTAAAATGTTTGATGGGTAAATTGCACAGCATCCGCCAGCACATTGTGCCATACACGGGACACAGGCAGGATGAAAAGAACAACTAAGGGGCCTTCCACAGAGCTGAAGAAAATCCCACATTATCTGCTTTGAACTGGAACATATGGTAGTGTACTTACTTACTTAGGCAATCCCTCGTTGTGCGAGTAAGATTGTCCCCCAAGTGTGGTGTCCTGGCAGTGGGTCCGTAGGTGACTGTGGAGTGCTATGCTCGACCCGCATGTTCTCCCACAGTGACGGCATCGGTTTCCAGGTGGAAGGCAGTCCCAGTTGGGGTTGGCTTGACACGCCTGTATGGTAGTGTGAACTCAGATCACCTAGTTCAGTGCAGATACTGTGGGATTTTCTGCCTTGATATTCTAGGTGATATGGCTGTGTGGAAGGGCCCTAAGAGCAACTTCAGTTCCTTCCTTGTTTAGGAAAATCGTATGAAATTCATGGGGTTGCTATAAGTGGACAGGTAATTTTAAGGCACATGCACGCACAGAATCCCAATGTCCGCAAGCTGGACTCAAGAACAAAACAATGCCTCAGGAAACGGAACATGCATTTGTGGAAGAATCCTGAGCACATACTAAACACAGACGTTTGGGGTTTTTTTGTATCTGAACTGGACCTTGTGCAGATTCTTTTACATACAGTTTCTCCTGTTTTGATTGAATTAACATCGGTCACAAAAAGTTACTTTTTTTTCTTGTCATCACTACAATAACCACAAGGCAGAAACCATTGGTAATCTACATTGTAAATTATCTACCTGTAGATTACCTTGCTCTGTTTTCTCCTTGCTAGTGTCATAAATTGTCATAACTGCAACCTATGATTAATGGCAATATTAATAAAAAAATTGGGAACTGACAATTCTTATTTCAAGTACACTTTTTTTTAAAAAAATAGGCTAAATGCATTGTTCTTAAGCTACATCTTGGGTTTCATCAACAAATACACTCACCACCTTCTCTGCTCTTTTTAATTTTTTACACACTTGGTTCAAAACCTGTGGTGTGTATATAGGAGGGAGCAGGTAGAACACAGCTATTCTTTTAAGCCCTGTAGCAAACTTCTCATTCTTCTGGGGAACCAAGTACTCTCCTCTCCTCAGCATATTTAGAAGATACATCTTTCTTTCCGGCAGTAGCTGGCCCAAGTTGAAAATGTGGTCACTCCCAATATTATGCTTCATGTGATGGGTGAAATGGGTTCACATCCACATAAGAGACTTACATTTCTGCCAGTGACAAAAATACCATTCACCGTGGGAGAGAGGTGGCATATGATCCTATTTATGCAGCAGAGGGACAACACAGCGGCAGGTCCAAATTCCAGTGTTAGCAATCCATAAATAGTTGTCTTGTTCTCATGGGTCATATTGTTGAACAAAGCCTGTGAAATTATTCTTATTGTGCATGAGTCATAACCTGATCGCAAAAGCCGAGGCTGAGTTATCTTAGGATGGGAATGTGCAGAAATGATGGGTTGCAGAAACACTCTTTTTTATTCCTGGAATTTCACATACACAATCACTTGACCAAGGAGGACTTTGACCAGAGAACACTCACCAACATTAGTACCAAAAGGGTTACGAATCAGTTTTTGGTCAACTTTGGATTTGGTTTGGGGTCCTGATTCAAAAAATTGCATTGGATAGACCACATTAGCTCTAGTTTCTAATACAGAACATATGCCATGGTCAGCAACAGGGAAAGAGTGGCAAGGGATGTGAAAGGAGTTGAAATAAAATAAAATAAATAAAGAAAAAGGAGGCTTGCAGACCAGATTTTTGTCCTCACAGCCCACTGTTGGTCCACGGCCCACAGGTTAAGAACCACTGATCTAATCTATCTATTCCTTTCTCTGATTAGAATGGTGAAAGATGAGAGTCTGGTTTATCCTGGATATCCTTAATGAAACATCAACTCACTTTATTCTCTGCCTTAATTTTTATTTTTAAAAAGGAACCATCATCTTCTCTGAGTCGAGTAGTAAAACACTTTTTTGAGAAAATGGGAATGGCTAAGGGCAGATGACCACCTGAGGCAGTACTTTCCCCTCTCTGTGTAATGGCCCTCAATTTATCCACTGGTCAGATCAAAATTCATAATTTCTACCCTAAACCTTATTGCATGAATTGAACTAATACAAGACGTCAGCTTCTACAAAAGCCTATACAGAAATACAGATAGAACTATGTTTCAAATGCAGTACTACTTACTAGAGTTAGGGCCCTTCCACACAGCCATATAACCCAGGCTCCTTCCACACAGCTGAATAAAAGCCCACATTATCTGCTTTGAACTGGAGTATATGGCAGTATGGACTCATAACCCAGTTCAAAGCAGATATTGTAGGATTTTCTGCTTTGATATTCTGGGTTGTATGGCTGTGTGGAAGGCCCCCAGAATATCAAGGCAGACAATCCCACAATATTTGCTTTGAACTGGATTATCTGAGTCCACACTGCCATATATTCCAGTTGAAGCAAAAAATGTGGGATTTCATTCAGCTGTGTGGAAGGGGCCTTAGTTGACAAACCACCATGACAGATTTCCTAGTCATCTAGGGTTAATTGGGAGTCAAATGAGTTGTGGCATAGAAATGCCTGCTAGTGAAAAAGCCAAAAATATAACAGTTCATTTTAATTCCTTATGAAAGGGTAATACCTTACATGTAATGTCATGAATAGAATGTATATTTTGTGAGTATAATACACCCTGAGATGATTGTATAATAAAATGACCCAAAAAGGATAACAGAGAGCTTTTTCATTCACTCATACAGCATGCTCCTATCTTGTCAAAATATCTATGGCTCTTTTCACATTGCCTCTATATCCCAGGATTTGATCCCAGATTATCTTTTTATCCTAGAGTATCTGGCAGTGGAGACTCATATAATCCAGTTTAAAGCAGATAATTTGAGTAGGGGCCTCAAATAATGTCCTTAAAAAGTAATATTTGAAGATAACAAGACTGTTTATTTATTTCACCAATTAAATCATTCCACTCTTGTTTATTATATTATTTTTGAATTATAGCTACATCCTCATTACCCTGCTATGGCCATGTCTACACTTACAAAAACAAAAAACAAAACAAAACAAAACTCTAGCCCCAAGAGTATTCCCAGAGCCCTTTGGATGGTTAGGTGGGTTGCAGGCATGTCGGGGCCACCCTTGCATTGCTGTCAAGAAGCAGTTGTTTCCCAGAAGCTTCTGGTGACATCCCATTTCTGGTCATGTGGTTTGGCACCCAACGTGCTATCACCAGAAATGAAACATTGCCAAGTCTCTTGGAGAAAGTTGCTTGATGATGGCTATGAAGTGGTGGGTCTTTTGGAGTTGTGGACAGCTCCGGAGTAAATTCTATGTTCTGTTTTGTGGAGTAATGGCTGGATGAAGCAATCATGCTTCAAATCTAGCCCCTGTGTCATGTGGACTCACCGCAGCACCCTGTGTATTCATAGATGCTAGGCAATAGTTCTTCACACAGTTTTAAGTGGAGCTGGTTAAATAGTTCATCCTTTGTGGAAAATTACGTGCATTTCTAATGTTTAAAGGACTGGGTTGTGGCGCAGCTGGTTAGGAGTCAGCTGCATTAAAATCACTACTGACCCAAAGGTGATGAGTTTGAAGCCAGCCCGGGTCGGAGTAAGCTCCTGACCATTTGTCTAGCTTGCTGTCGATCTTTGCAGTCCAAAAGACAGTTGCATCTGTCAAGTAGGAAATTTAGCTACTACTTATGCGGGGAGGCTAATTTAACTAATTTAAAATGCCATAAAAAAATCTCCAGCAGCGTGCAAAGAATGAGGAAGTTCTCCATAGGTATCGCAAGTGGACAGTGAAGCGAGAGCTCCCCCAGTGGCCAGAATTTAAACATACCCTCATGAAGCTGGAAAGTTAAATAGCCTCTGTGTGTCTATCTATATATGTTGCGGTTCTATGGCATTGAATGTTTGCTATGTATATGTGCATTGTGATCTGTCCTGAGTCCCCTGCAGGGTGAGAAGGGTGGAATATAAATACTGTAAATAAATAAATAAAATTGTAGATTGTGTTCACACAGATTTAGTGACTAGAAAAAATGTTTCAGATCCTGCCTCAAAATATTGTTTCTTATTTGGAAGTTTCCTAGAAATCTTTTGCAGGAAAAGGCTGGAGCATGGAAGCATTTGGTGCTGGAAGCATGCCAAGAAGTGTTTCTCCCCTCATAACCCACTCAGTGTACCTATGCTTGCAACTTTTATCTCATACATTCAGTCTATATCAGCCCTTTCTCTTTCACCTATTCAGCTCTAAGAAAATACATTGTGGTGTAGCTAATATATGATTTCATACCATGATATTTTAGAAATTCATGTAGTAGCAGGATCTGGGAGTGAACTGAGTGCTCTCATTTTGATTAAGTCTCAGGAAGAAAGCCTTCACTGTAGCAGGTAATGAAAAGGGAAAGGTGTGTTGGAGGTATTAAAGAGTTTAGATTTCACCCCAGGCATTTTGAGGGACAAAGGATGTGCTGTTTGTGGAGTATCTGATGTATCAGTAGCAGCTAGAGTCAACTGTTGCTGGGTGCAGCTGCTCTTGGAATATTGCTTTCTGATGGCTCTGATTTGCTTTGTGGCTTCTGTATTTGTTGTCCCTCTTCCTTAACAGAAGAGAGGCTAAAAGGTGTCATTACTGTTTAAATAACTTTAAGTAGAGATTAATTTTAGATATGCATCAGAGAGCACAGGCAAGAGGGAAATCCCCATTGGTCCATATAAAAAGGCACCATGATTTTATGATGCATTTAACCTTTCTCTCTATGCCCGACTGCAGTTCATTCCCAGATTTCATGGGAATAGAACAGCTATAATAAGATAGAATAGACTGTTAGTCATTCTCTTGGAAGATGTGGAATTTGCCTCTGAAATGACCCCTTTCTAGGGTTTGGGAAGCTCCATTGTTCTATTTCTGTATTTTCAAAAGATAACAGAAAATTTCAGCTAATTCTTTCCTTATGCTATCTCATCACTCAGATCTTCTTTGCAGTCACCAATTTATTTTCATTTCTTTAATCATGAAAAAATATGTCTAAGTTCAAAAGAAATTTAACAATATATTAATTCTAAATACATAATGAGGCTTCCTTCCTGCTCCATTGGGTACATAAAGTAGCTGAAATGGAGTATATACCCTCTCTTTTCAGTAATATCAGATTCATGTTGCTTGATGACAGATTAAATGTTCACAAGCTAAATGGCACTTCTCAAAGCATCCTGCTACCTGCCTTTCTAAAGGACTAACTTTGTTTTTGAATTGTGTATTTGTGTGGCTTCAGCTGCTGCCTACTAACGTCACTGAACTTTAAACAATTGTTATATGTAATAATAGCATATGTAGTTGACTTTAACAATAAAACAACAACAACAACAAAACAAAATTGTTGTGTGCTTTCACGTTATTACTAACTTATGTTGATCCTAGGGGGTTTTCTTGGTAGAATTTGTTTGGAGGAGGTTTACCATCGTCTTTCTCTGAGGTTGAGAAAGAGAGACTTATTCAAGGTAACTCAGTAGCTATCGTTTCTCAGTGTCCTAGTCTAATACTCAAACTACTATCCCATGTTGATTGAAATATGTTATTATTTTGAGAAAAAGCCTTGACTTAATAGATTTCAGTGTTGATATGGTATTTATTTGTTATGAATAACAGAGTTCTGTCAGACTGTGATATGTATTGTGGCAACAGGATTCTGAATTGGATTTTGGACTAATGTGAGCCAATTACCAACTTAAGAAAAGAGTACTTGGTAGCCACCTTGCAAATCAGTGGTGTCAGCAAATAGGGAGGGCCAAGACTGATGGAGTTCATTTAATTCAGTGGTTCCCAACCTTTTTTTGACCAAGGACTACTTGACCATGAACCACTTTGACAAGGGACCACTCTCCAATATTAGTACCAAAAGGGTTATGAATCAGTTTTTGGTCAACTTTAGATTTGGTTTGAGGTGCTGATTCAGAAAATTGCAAGGAATAGACCACATCACCTCTAGTTTCTGATGCATGACATATGCCATGGTCAGCGACAGGGAAGGAATGGCGGGGGGCGCAAAAGAAGTGGAAATGAAATGAAATGAAATAAAATAAAGAGGAAGGAGGTTTGCGGACCAGATTTTCGTCTTCACAGCCCACTGGTGGTCTGCGACCCACAGTCTAAGAACCACTGATTTAATTATTATACTTGACAGATCATTGATCAAAACAGACTTTGTAGCATCACTGAGAAGGGCGCTGAGAAGACTTTAAAATATACTATGCCTGTCTAGGTATTGATAATCAGCATGGTATAGTGGTTTGATTGTTGGACTCAAAGAGATCAGGGTTTGAATTCCCACCAAAGTATGGAGACATACTTGATGACTTCAGGCAAGTCATTCCTCTTGGTCTCAGAGGAAGATAATGACGAAACTCCCCTGAAGAAAACTATGGGATAGGATCAACATATGATGGAATTGGCATGAAGGTACACAACAAGAAGCCCAGGTTGGTATTTTGGAACTCAGCTGCATTTGGAGAGCCCTAAGTCATACTTTCTCAGCATCAGAAGAAGGCAATAAATTTTGCTGACCTTAGGAAAGGGTCTCTATGAATCACACTCAATTAAATGCATGTAACGACATTATATATAAGCAGCAAACTGCTATTCATATTCATGATAATATGTTCAGTGTCTGGACAGTGTCAGGTACCAGTTAGATTGCAGGAAGGATTTACATTCTAAATACAGCTATGAACAACAAAAATGTGGAAGATAAGCCTATAGAAAATAAGCATGGCTTTGCTTTGGCTCCGGTATAGGCAAAGAAAGATCACAATTTTTTAATATATCTCTTTTTCTACAAGGTATGGAATAAACTAACATTTGTGTGTGCATAATAGAGATAGACGGAAGTAAAAGTGCCATAATGCAAAAGGCAAATAGAAATATCTAAAACCACTGAAAAGATCACATTAGCTGTGACATGTCTTAATGGGTAATAGAAGTCACGCTGCCTGTTAGACTGAGACTATGCAACTGGAATGGTTAACACTTGCCCTTCCATTGTTCCGACTAAAAGTGCCTTCTTCCATCATGGCATGAAACATGAAAGTGCAAGCAAATATTAACCTTTTTTTTTTTTAAAAAAAAGAAAGGTCCTGTATTTTCTGAGCAGGGCAAGCCCAAAAGGTCAGTTGTTACCATGCTAACATAATCCTGACAAAAGGCATGTATTTTAACCAAAAGGTGGCTGAGGAGGATCAGTCCCTTACTGCATTGATACCAATTCCAAAAATGCTTGAAAAACAAAAGGGAGAACAAAAGGCTGGTTGAAAATAATCAACTTAATCAGGGCAATTTCCTCAGTAAATTGGTGGTGCTGCTGCCAACTGCAGGCTACTCCGGAGCATTTGCCTCTTTGTCTGGTTGAATTCACACCTATGGTCTGATGGGTAGTTCTCCCAGTTTGGGAAGGATACTTTTCCAAAGTGGTGGCTAATTGAAGTTGTATTCACTATGCTGAGTTACTATGCTGCCCTGTGAGATTTACCTGTTAGCATTCAGTGGAGCTTATCCCAGACTTTCTATAGGGGTGGGTTATGGTGGCCAGTCCTACCTGAACAGGACATAAATCTCAAACTATACCAGCTTTTTACATGAGTTGACATGTTGAACTAGACTGGGGTGTTCTACAGGTTCCTAGGGCTACTGTAGGTTGCCAATAATTGATTACAGTTAAGAGTAAATAAGGATGGAGTAGTTCTGTCAGAAGAGGGCAGGGCCCCATTTAATTCACATACTCCCAACCACTGGGATAATAATAATAATAATAATAATAATAATAATAATAATAGTTTTATTTCTTGTCCATCTCTCCTTGTGGCTTAATGTGGGTTACAGCATTACTAAAACATAAATAAACATATAATTATTATAAAACACTCCATAAAATACATATATTAAAACATATTTACATAAGATAATATTAAAATACACAAAACAAAAATTAGGCATGCAGTGGAGTTTAAAATTCATCATTAAAACTGTTTGGTTAGGCGTGCCGGAAGAGATAGGTTTTCACTTGCATTCCAACAGCTGATCCGGTTGTCAAAGCTCATTCCACAGTTCTGGAGCGACTGATGAAAAGGTCCTCTGGGTGGTGGTTGCCAGTCAGGTTCTGGCAAGCTGGAACAGATGTCCCACAGAAGACCCAAGTGTTTGGGGCAGATTGTATGGGAAAAAGCGATCCTTTAGGAAACCTGGACCCAAACCATGTAGGGCTTTAAAGGTCAAAACCAATATCTTGTACTTTGCCCGGAAACTAATTGGCAGCTAGTGGAGTGACTTTAGTAAAGGCATACTTAGCCTTCAGAAGGAAGGGAACTGGGTAGCAGCTTAGATGTCATTGGCTTGGTCTCTAGTGATCATTTAGCATTGACATTGATGACCACAACCTGATCTCCATTAGCCCCAGTGGATTTTTGTCCCTGCTATCCAGAAATGCTCTTCTGACTCATTTGACAAAGTGGCCCTTAAGGGTTGCCTCTCTCCCCTTCCATCTTTTCCCCAATTTCTCCTTCTGTCTCATGGGTCTCCTTTGTTGTCAGCGCCCAATGATAATTTAGTAGGTGAAGGTTTCCCTATGAGTGCATATTCATGCCAGTGAACAGCTTTACTTTCCAAAATTTGCCCTTCTTATGTATGCTTTAAATTAATAGAAACATTGCCAACAAAAATGCTGATTGTTAATCAGAGAAGCTTTAGTATTTTCAGGGAAATTATCTGTAAATCAGTTTGAGATTATTTCAGAAAGTTCTTGGAAAAAATGGCTTCCAAATATTAATTAGCAAACTTTCTTTACTTGAAGGTTTTTTTTTATCTTCTTATGATTATGTAGATGGAAATACCTTTCTCATGAAAGGCCCAGAGGGGTAAGTGCACCGTGCAGATATTAACTTTTCCAAACCAAAGCATTTCTTCTGCCCTGCTCTCTGAAGAATGCATGCATTTATTTTCCATATGTAAAGTGGCGAAAAGGTGTGTGTGTACACAAGAGTGCATGCACACACATTGTAGTTAAAGATAGTTTTAATGGTGAATTTTAAATTCCATTGTATGCCTAGATTTGTTTTGTGTATTTTGATACGTATTTTACAGAGGTATGTTTTAATATGTGTATTTTACGAAGTGTTTTAAAATGATTATGTGTTTTTTATGTTTTACTAGTGCTGTAACCCGCTTTGAGCCATGAGGAGAGGTGGGGAAGAAATAAAGCTGTTGTTGTTGTTGTTGTTGTTGTTGTTGTTGTTGTTGGGAACCGTGGGCAACTAGCTTTAGTTTTAAATAAAATTCCATTTGAAATGTACTTCTTTGAAATCTCCTGCAAGGTAGTTTTCATTTAATGTTCACAGAAATCAAAGGGATTGCTGCTCTGACCCATTTCTAATGCATCTTCATTTTATGAATCAGATATTTATTGCTTTGAATGTGTTCCAGCCAATCTTAGGGTCACACTAGGTGTGAACTTAATTTTGTGAATGCAATTAAGTGCGTTTTTGTGTTACATAACTAGCAGTCCAGGGAAACCTAACCAAGCTGATGACTTGAAGCATGTAGAAGGGAAATTTAACTAACTCTCAGCAAGGAAGCTTAATGTGGTACCAGCCAGTAAAAACTGGAGAGGAGGTGTAACGTATTGGTGCAGCCAATTAAAATCCCTTTCCTGGTGGTCTTTCATTACCATCAATTGTGCCCTCACAGTTCTCTTCATTGAAGGGACACGGGAAGGGGCTTCTCTCCTTCTCATCTTAGGCACCAGGCAGGATTGTGCGTGTGGAGGCAATCTAGGACTCCTTATGTGAATCTATAGGATATGATTGTTCAGATCTTACTGATATTGGAAACTGGCGTTGTTTCTATTAATTCCCTCTCACTCCTATTTTAGTAGTATTTACAATGCATAAATTGCGAAACAATTAAATTGAATTGTGTTTGTAGCCTCCTTGGCCTTAAAACAACTTTTTAAAAAATCTTCAACATTAGCGCCCTGTACTACAGTACAACTACAGGTGATACATTCCTAGACTTACCAGGAAATACAAAACTACAGATAATAGCAAACCCTGTTGAAGTGAAAGCATATATAGAAACATGCTGTAGGACCTAGAAAATGTACCTTCCTAGCATTTCTAAGTCCTCTAGCATAAATCTATAGTCCACGTCCAGCAAGGATACCATAGAATTGTGCTCGAGAACCTAGAAAATGCCTAGAATCATAGAATCATAGAATCATAGAATCAAAGAGTTGGAAGAGACCTCATGGGCCATCCAGTCCAACCCCCTGCCAAGAAGCAGGAATATTGCATTCAAATCACCCCTGACAAATGGCCATCCAGCCTCTGCTTAAAAGCTTCCAAAGAAGGAGCCTCCACCACACTCCGGGGCAGAGAGTTCCACTGCTGAACGGCTCTCACAGTCAGGAAGTTCTTCCTCATGTTCAGATGGAATCTCCTCTCTTGTAGTTTGAAGCCATTGTTCCGCGTCCTAGTCTCCAAGGAAGCAGAAAACAAGCTTGCTCCCTCTTCCCTGTGGCTTCCTCTCACATATTTATACATGGCTATCATATCTCCTCTCAGCCTTCTCTTCTTCAGGCTAAACATGCCCAGTTCCCTAAGCCTCTCCTCATAGGGCTTGTTCTCCAGACCCTTGATCATTTTAGTCGCCCTCCTCTGGACACATTCCAGCTTGTCAATATCTCTCTTGAATTGTGGTGCCCAGAATTGGACACAATATTCCAGATGTGGTCTAACCAAAGCAGAATAGAGGGGTAGCATTACTTCCTTAGATCTAGACACTATGCTCCTATTGATGCAGGCCAAAATCCCATTGGCTTTTTTTGCTGCCACATCACATTGTTGGCTCATGTTTAACTTGTTGTCCACGAGGACTCCAAGATCTTTTTCGCACGTACTGCTCTCGAGCCAGGCGTCCCCCATTCTGTATCTTTGCATTTCATTTTTTCTGCCAAAGTGGAGTATCTTGCATTTGTCACTGTTGAACTTCATTTTGTTAGTTTTGGCCCATCTCTCTAATCTGTCAAGATCGTTTTGAATTCTGCTCCTGTCCTCTGGACTATTGGCTATCCCTCCCAATTTGGTGTTGTCTGCAAACTTGATGATCATGCCTTCTAGCCCTTCATCTAAGTCATTAATAAAGATGTTGAACAGGACCGGGCCCAGGACGGAACCCTGCGGCACTCCACTTGTCACTTCTTTCCAAGATGAAGAGGAAGCATTAGTGAGCACTCTCTGTGTTCGTCCACTTAACCAATTACAGATCCACCTCACCGTAGTTTTGCCTAGCCCACATTGGACTAGTTTCCTTGCCAGAAGGTCATGGGGGACCTTGTCGAAGGCCTTACTGAAATCCAGGTACGCCACATCCACGGCATTCCCCGCATCTACCCAGCTTGTAGCTCTATCGAAGAAAGAGATCAGATTAGTTTGGCATGACTTGTTTTTGATAAATCCATGTTGACTATTAGCGATGACTGCATTTGTTTCTAAGTGTTTGCAGACCGCTTCCTTAACAATCTTTTCCAGAATCTTGCCCGGTATCGACGTGAGGCTGACCGGACGGTAGTTGTTTGGGTCGTCCTTTTTTCCCTTCTTGAAGATTGGGACCACATTGGCCCTCCTCCAATCTGCTGGAACTTCTCCCGTTCTCCAAGAACTCTCAAAGATGGTTGCCAATGGTTCCGAAATGACTTCTGCTAGTTCCTTCAGTACTCTTGGGTGTAGTTGATCTGGCCCTGGGGACTTGAACTCATTAAGAGCGGCCAGGTATTCCTGGACGACTTCTTTCCCAATTTGGGGTTGGATGTCCTCCAATCCCTCATCCACTCCATCTTGCTGAGGTTGAAGACTCTCTTTTTGTGAGAAGACCGAGGCAAAGAAGGCATTAAGTAGTTCTGCCTTTTCCCTGTCCCCTGTCTGCATTGCCCCATCTTCTCCTCGAAGAGGTCCTATCGCCTCCTTGTTTTTCCTTTTTCTACTGACATAAGAATAGAAGCCCTTTTTATTGTTTTTAATGTCCCTGGCAAGTCTGAGCTCGTTTTTTGCTTTAGCTTTGCGGACCTTTTCCCTACAGGTGTTGGCTATTTGTTTGAATTCTTCTTTGGTGATTTCTCCCTTTTTCCACTTCTTGTGCATGTCTCTTTTGTGTCTTAGCACAGTTAGAAGTTCTTTGGACATGCATTCTGGCTTCTTTGCACTTGTCCTATTTTTTCTTTTTGTTGGCACGGTTTGCAATTGCGCCTTGAGTATTTCACTCTTGAGAAATTCCCATCCATCCGTAGCTCCCTTGTCTTTTAGTACCTGTGTCCACTGAATGCTGCTCAGCGTTTCCTTCATTTTTTGGAAGTCAGCTCTCCTAAAGTCCAAAATGCGGGTTTGACTTGTCTTAGTTTCGGCCTTCCTTTGTACCTCAAATTGCAGGAGCACATGGTCACTTGCCCCTAAGGATCCTACCACTTCGACCGCATCGATCAGGTCCTCCGCATTTGTTAGGATGAGATCAAGAGTAGCCAATCCCCTTGTTGCCTCTTCTACCTTTTGGACCATGAAATTGTCTGCAAGGCAAGCGAGGAATTTGTTGGACCTTGTACTCTTGGCCGAGTTTGTTTTCCAGCAAATATCGGGATAGTTGAAATCGCCCATGACTACTACATCTCTTTTCTGTGCCTGTTTGGTCAACTGTTGGCAGAAGACTTCATCAAGATCTTCCTCCTGGCTTGGGGGTCTGTAGTAGATGTAGTAGATGCCTAGAGAGAACATATTTTCTTCAGACATAGTTAAGTTGGTAGGGCACACTTAAGGCAGCCCTACAAATGCCATTTTAAAAGAGTCGCTCAGTAAATATGTTCTGATCTTGGAAGCTAAATCAAGTTAGTTCTGGTTAATACTTAGATGGGAGACCGCCAATTAATACAGGTGCCGCAGGCTATATTTCTGATGAACTGGCAACACTTCTGAGTATTTCTTACCTAAGAAAACTCTATTGAAGTCATAGAGTCACCACAAGTCGATAGGTGAGTTGAATGCGCATGCTCAGTAAGAGGAAGTGACAATGGTCAGATCCACCTACTGGAGCTCAACACCCATGTTTAGCTGTGGGACTCTGTCAACTCCATCTGTCACTTTTCTTGCAGAGATGGAGGCAAACATCAGATATGACCTTAATTCTAAAAAAAGTGCCGCCAGTTATTTATTCCATCATGGATAAAATGCCTTCCTGGAGCATTAGTCAGCTTTCATTTTAGAGTGGCTGCCAGATCTTTACAAGGCCTCCGGGCAGGGTGCACCCAACGGGATCTACTGTCAGATGCTGAGATCCTGCAGCATTGAGTTCTGCTGAAAGTCAGACGTTCCCTGCTCCCCAGGGGATTCAAACGGAAAATAGGGACTTTTAAATTGCGTAAGGAGGAAGTATTTAAAGTTTTGGGACACTGTGTATGTCTCTTAGAAGGAAAGAGGGAACGATCTAATATGAAGGAAAAAGCTGAATGTAGAAATGAGAAGCTCCAAGACAGCATTCATGTGGTCTTGAACATTTTTATGCACAATGATAAAAGAGTTAATGAAAATATCAGGAGGAGGCAATTCTTTTCCCTCTCCCACCCTCCAGTGCTGGAGGTAATAATCTTCTTTCAGTCCTTTCTTTGCTAATTGAAGAGTTGACATTATCCCCTTGAGTGAAAGAACCCTTTGTCGGAGTTGGTTGCTGGGCAAATCAAAATCTTGGCAGTTGGATTGCAAGGGCTGAAATTCCTCTGTGCACATCACTTTCCTAAAACAGGTAATTTAATGGCCTTTTCAGATGCAAGAATGTGCCTCACTTCCCCTTCTCTGCCCCCAGTCTTGTCCTGTAGGAATTGCAAATAATTTACTTTTCTTTAAAAGGCTATCTACTCGTGAGCCCAGATTTTTTTTAGTGCCAATTATACCCAGAAAACCAAGGGAAAGGTCATCCAGTCTAGACGCTAATCCGAAAGTACGGCATTTCTTCCCTGCCTAGTTGCCTAGCAACGTGGATTAATGTTTGAGAATGACGATGACAGTCATTGAGTCTTGCAAAGGTATGTGGTGCCAAAGCTGTACTACCTCCTTTGCTCCAGCTTGTTTCTTGCGTTTGTCAGGAAACTCCAGAAATCAGCATTTCTGCCTGGGAATTCCCCTTGCCCTTGCCCTCGCCCCTGTAACTGATATGGACTGGTACTGGAGGGGAGAGCAAAGGTGTGGTATAAACTGATGTTGGTCATGGTAAAAAAGAAAATCAACACCAAAATAAAGTGTGCAAGATTATCTTTCTCTCCCTCCTCTCTCCTCCTCTGCCTTTCTCCTCTCCCTCCCCATTTATTCACAGTATGTCAGTAATCCTATCTGCAACTTCCCTCCCAAAACATTGTTATGATGTGTCTGTCTATCTGTCTGTCTGTCTGTCTATCTATCTATCTATCTATCTATCTATCTATCTATCTATCTATCTATCTATCTATCTATTTGTTGTTGCTAATTGTTATCAAATCAATTTTGACTTTTGGCAACCCCATGAATGAGAGGCCTCCAAGTTACCCTGTTACCACCATCCCTGCAAATTTAGTACTGTGTCTTCATGTCTGAGTATCTCAATCGAAAATGCATTTTTCCTCTTTCCCTACTGCTTTTAAGCTCACCACGCCTTATTGTCTTTTCTAATGAGTCATACCTTCTTACGATGTGTGCAAAATACAACAGTGTCAGTTCATAAGCTTGGCTTCCCAAGAGAGTTCAGGCTTGATTTCCTCTAGGGCTCATTTACTTGTCTTTTTAGCAGTCCACGGTATCTGTAGAACTCTTCTTCAGCACTACGTTTCAAACGAGCTGATTTTTTCCTATCAGTTTTCTTCACAGACCAGCTTTCACAACCATATATAGAAACTGGAAATACAAAGGCGTGGACTATCCTATCTTTGATATTCAGTATATATGTGTCCTCACATTTCAGGATTTTGCCTAGTTTTTTCATAACTGGCCTTCCCAGCTCCCTAAGCTGTTCCTCACAGGGATTGGCTTCCAAACCTTTTTCTCATTTTGACCAGCCTTTTTTGGGTATGTTTTAGCTTGTCAAGATCCTTCTTAAATTGTAATTCTCAGAATTGGACACAATTTCCAGGTGATGTCTGACCAAAGCGGAATAGAGTATTCTTTCTTTTTATTCAGATGCACAGTCTGGCTTGGTGCTGCAAGGGGTTACTGACAAACGCAGGATTATTTATTTATTTTATTTTATTTACTGTATTTGTATACCGCCTTTCTCAGCCTATCGGCGATTCAAGGCGGTTTCCAACAAAACAGTATACACAGTATCATAGAACATTTTAAAGCATTTCAATTACATAAACCACAACAACAATAAAAACAACATCATTAGCGTCTCCTTATTGTCAAGCATTGTCCAGTTCCAGATATAATTTAAGCAATCTATCATATGAAGATTTCTACTTTGTTGAATGGGATACTAGCTTTGATACTAACAAAAGGAAGAAGAGTACTGATCGGGGCAAGATGAGATGTATCCACATTCAGACTAATATCCAATGAGCTGGTTTTAACAAATAATGCAGCTTGACAGTTGTATCTGACAAGCAGTATTTCATGGTTTGTGGTTCTGAACGAGAAATGCTGAGGTTAGCTGTTGGCTAGCTTTCTTTTTTATGGGTGTCTATGAATGACTTGCAACCAAACACATTGTCAAATGGGTAAAAAGATCAGCAAAGTTGCAATGACTGATGAAATACAGTACAAATCGACACTCACATTTGGAAAACGTCTGTTGATAAAAATCTTTATTTGATTGTGGTTTTCTGTCTTGCTATTACAGTTAACAGACCCGGTCCCTCCAAATTGGTAAGGGCACGTGCTACAAATATTCTAGTATGAGCAGCTCAATTCAGTGCCTGGTGCAGAGATTTTTGATACCTTTTATCTGGTGTTTGTGTCCTGTAGAGGCAGAGACCTGCACTAGAAACAGTGTTCTGCAACACTGTTTGTAAAGAGTCAAATTATCATACAGTTTCAGAGAATCATAAAGAAAGAGAACAAAGTTTATTGAGAAGTTAACAGGACAAAACTTGGAAGTGAAGTAAACATTATAATCTTAGGTGTTCACACACAGTTTGTAGATTGAAACGGTAAGTGAAACTGGCAGTAATGTTAAGTTTTCTACTTCCCTTTCATGGATGTGCTTAGGATGTTAGAAGCTTTTCTGGGGATAAAAGGGGCAAAGGGGATCATGTAACATTAGGAAGAACTTCCTGACTGTGAGAGCCGTTCAGCAGTGGAACTCTCTGCCCCGGAGTGTGGTGGAGGCTCCTTCTTTGGAAGCTTTTAAGCAGAGGCTGGATGGCCATTTGTCAGGGGTGATTTGAATGCAATATTCCTGCTTCTCGGCAGGGGGTTGGACTGGATGGCCCGTGAGGTCTCTTCCAACTCTTTGATTCTATGATTCTATGAAAGGAGCCCTGTGCAGTGCTGATGCAATACAAATGATGATAATGATGATTATTATTATTTAAAAACCTTTATTTATACCCTGCTACCATCTCCCCAAGGGGGCTTGGGGAGGCTTACATGAGGCCAAGCCCAACAATTACAACAAAGCCAATATACAACAAAAAAATCAATAAAATAAATGAAAATAAAAATACAAAAAGTAAACACACAATACAATATAAAATCATAATAATTGAACACAGTGGGCAGGGCCAGTTGCAAGGATTAAAAGTTTTAAAAACCCTAGGTGAGATGAGCAGTGTAGTGTATCTGGAAGGAGGTTTAGGTGGGACGAAACAATCTGGTTTAATTGCACTCGAAGGTGAGATAAAGTGCATCTGAGGGCATTTTATGCAGGATTTGGTCAAGGTCAGGGATTGTTGATTGATGATGGTGATGATGATGGAGATTATGATGACTTTTGTCGTGCACAGAAGTTTCCTGTAGTTTAATTTTAGTTATTTTGACATCAATTGTTGGCATACATAGGCAATTGTACACAACAGGAAGCCACGCAAGTGCCGTACTGCATATATGATTGGCAGGGAAAATGCAGGCTATAGTAAGGAAATCAGCAGGAATCAGAGGGAAAAGTAAATATACATCAGCTCCTTGTATAATTTGCTCCTCTCCCAGTTAAAATGTTGCAGAACACAATAACATAACACTTTAACTGGGGAAAATTCTGCTTTAACTTTCTTTGCCAGCTGACTCAAGAACTCCAACTTGTAAAACAGTGGCAATAGGCTCTTCTCTTCATTGCTGGTGCATAAATCTGACACGTCCTTCACCTCCTGCCTGCTCACTTGTTCACTTGGCAGATGTTTTCCTCCTTGGCCTGCATAAGGCTGGCAGGACCAGTGTGGCTCTTTTTCAATAAACAGAAAAGTTAAGTTGGGTGATGGGCAGGTGACAATATCGTTATACACTACTCTGCTATTATTGATACATTGTGAAGAAGTATATTTATAAATAAATAAAAATAACAATGTAGTAAATGGAGTAGCACTTCTCCCACTTCAGACCATGGGAGAGAGTGGGATACTGCTGTCCCCAAAAGTAAACAATTTTTTGTCTTTTTGTGTCTATGAGACACTCTGTTGATTTTTACAGGGAAATAATAATAATAATAATAATAATAATTATTTTACTTCTTACCTACCTGTCCCCATGGCTCAAGGCGGGTCACAGCACAGTTAAAAACACACAAATACTATAAAAATTCTACAAATAAAATTAAAATTCATTCTAATAAAAGATACAGATCAAAACATTTATATAAAATGCACATTAATCACATGGGACAGAGACCAAAACATAAGACATGAATTAAAAGTTTAAAGCACATTTCTTTGGGTGAGAATAAAATAGAGCTTCAAAGGAAGTATCAATATGATGTGGCTGAGGCTATTAACATTGCCCTTACTTTGCCTCAATATAAATTTCTCCCTTACTTTCCAATCTTCTGATGTATTTCTTTGCTTTGGGCTAAAATCTCCTGGTGTATTTCTCTGTTTTTGGGAGCAGTGTGGGGCAGAAGTGAAATTAAATTCAGTGCAGCAAGCATGTAAATTGGATGCACAGATTTTATATCTGCAAAAAACTATCCTCCTAGTCATTTAAATAAACGAATGACTGGAGAAGTCAAGAAAATATTATATTAATCTCAGGTGAAAGAAATATTACACATTTGGTGGAGAACACTGCACTTTACATGAGGAAAAAAGATCCATATGTTGCTTAAATCTTAATTTAAAATTTAAAATGTTATTTCTGGGTTTTACAGTTGTAATGGTCTGTAATGGTCATCTTTGGATGTCTACTGTCAGGTAATGGATATCTAGAAAACTTCTGATACCTAGTTTTCAGATTTCTATATAGCCTTTCCTACAAAGCAGCCAAGAATGGTTTATTTGAAGTTCATCAGAGTTATACAAATGGTAATTTTATTTCTCCAGTACTTAACCTTTTGCTCATTTGGTTTTCATAGTTTGCTTCACTCCTAAGAATCAGGGTAGGTAACTATACAAAAACACACTGATTAGCTGAGGTCTTCTTACTTTAGAGAACTTTCTAATTTGACCTTCACTGGTGGAAATTATAGAGGATCATGATGAGGTTTGTTATGGTTCCGTTTAAAAGCTAATGCATTAAACCATTGTGACTGAGTTTCAAAGTAAAACTTGCTGTTCCCAGGCAGAGATTAAAAAAACCCTTTTCCTGGGACTCATTAATAAAGATTTAATGTTCCCATGTTTTCTCCATTATAAGTAACTAGAAATTAACTGCAGTACTTCGTTGGACACATGCCGGCTTGCTCTTCAAACTTATGCCACACATTATGTATGGTTAAGATGGGGGTGGCGGATCTAATTTGTTCATTGGTTTGTTCTGATGTCATCCCTTTGAGGGAGCATGGGGAGGGCAACTTGTGGGTCTGGATGTTGGACAGGACTGTATGGGAGGGGAACTGGTTGTCTTCACCAACATCTTAATATGGAGGATGTTGAAATCATTGCACCCATTTGGTGGCCATGTGTATTTCAGCACCCATATGAATATACAGTCAGCTCATCTACATTTTCCTGGGTTAACTAGAAGCCTACCAGCCACACCATTGGGCACTTGTAGGCTTGGTCCTTGAACTTTCCATACATAGAGGTCTTTTGTTGCTAGCTATGGATTGGTGTATTTCTCTCTCACACTGAAACCACATCTTCTGTCTTTGGTCTGATCTGAGAGCTCCTTGCTGATCTGCATGGAGTAGCACAATTTGATCATGACTTTTGTGTCCTCTCTTGTTTGTCCTTAGCCTGATGACATGCACAAATGCCCTCTCCTTCATGTGGCTGGGAAAGATGACACGTAGCTTGTAGGATCATAGTGAATCTGCATCATTGTTCTTCTACATGGTGGATTCTTTTGGCTTGAGGCATGGTTCAGAATTATGATTATGAAGTAGCAGAATAGTTGCATTGTCCAGGATCATCACTGAAAAAAAGTTCTGGGTGGAAAACATTCCTAGGTTAATTAATTTACAGTGTTAGGCTATCTGCCATCATTTAGCCTTGGGGCCAGGGAAAGTCATGCTTGTAACTGAAATTTGTGTGAATCTTTTGCTATAAGCTCTTTTCTAATCTGTCCATGTTTTTTTCTTGGTCTTCCAAATATTCTAATAAACAGTGGTTGATTATGCACAGGAGGATTCCAGTTCAGAATGTAGATATTTCCTTTAATGCCATATGACGATGTTACTGCTTTCTAGTCATGGTCCCAATATTTGCCCCATTTGTTTCATTCATGCTTCTGTTTCATTCCATCCATTTGGATGGCATGGAACAGAAAGACCCCTCCTGAAACGAAAGTGCAATCGATACAAAAGGCAGGCAGGCCTGCCTTTCGGATGGATTGCGTGAGGCCTGTCAGGCACTACAGCTGACCGCTGAGTAAGGAGCACTCCTTACTCAGTGCTCGGATGCAGGCCCCACAGCCCCAAAGCCTGGCCGGACCCGGGCTTCACAGGGCCTGCAGCCAAGTGCCGAGTAAGGAGTGCTCCTTACTTGGCGCTCGGCGGCAGGCATCCAGACACTTGGGGGCTATGTATCTAGGCCTAGCAGGGCCTGCAACTGAGCACCGAGTGAGAAGTGCTCCTTATTTGGTGCTCGGCTGCAGGTCCTGCCAGGCCTAGGTGTATAAGCCCAAAGACTGCACCCATAGGCCTGGGTGCTTTGGGCCTATAGGTGAAGTGTCCCTCCCCCCAAATAATGTTCATGAAAATGAAAATGAAAAACAAATATCTTACCTCCCAATTTCGGGAGGTTCAGACAAAAACGGATCAGGGCCCCACGAAAAGTCGGAGCACGAAACAGATCAATTTTAGCACATGACTACTGCTTTCCATTACCTCTGGAAGAATTTAAATATATATTTAAAATAGATGTGAAAGCCAGGAAAGGAGAATTCAGGAAAAAACCCCACAATCAGCAAATTTTGGATGTAACCTGTCTATTGTGGGCAATCACTTCATTATGGTGAAGTCTGGTATGTCAAGGGACAGATATTTTATAGACTGAACTGCCCTCACATGTTGCTTAGGAGGGCTACCTACCGGGGATGTGGTTCTTCTTTGGAATATCTCTACGTTTTCTGCTTGTATTATATTTAGATGAAAATGTGAAGCTGGAAATATATCCTGCCCTTCCTCCAAGGCATTTAGAACTAGTATATGTGGTTCATTGGTTCAGGCAGTAGCTTTATTTCATGTTAACTTCACAACAGCCTAAAATAAAGTGACTGCCCAAAGGAATCTCAATAAATATGAAAGCTGGGGGGGGGGGGGGGTTGAATTGACTTCTCCCGCACTTCAAGCACTATGTCATACTGGCTTTCACAATGAAGTTCTCTATTGTTTACTGGACAGGGGATCATATATAGATACAACTGGGAGGGCACTGAATATGAGATTGGCCTATGCTTGCATATTGTCAAACTAGAAAAGGTTAGAGCAAGACCTCCTAAGAATATTTTTGCTTTTCTGAGTCTTCTTGCTTGTTTATTCTTCCACCAGTCTTCTGAATCCATAGTTGTTGATTAGACCCTTATGCTGTGTTTTTAATGTATTTGTTGTTTTTATTTGATGCTATCTTCAATACTGGAAAGGACCTCTTGCCTTAGCCTTGCCAGCTTCATCCTACCTGCTTGTTGCCTAGTAGACAGAAGGGACCTTCACCGTAAAGCCAACTTCCCATTTCTGTAGGCTGGGAATAGCAGAGTCTTTCATTCTGTTGATAATTAACAATTGTTGGCAAACAATGCAAGCATTGTGGATAAAAGGAGAAACCCTAGGAGCAAATTCTTCAGCATAATGTTAAGATTCAATTTATATGGGCATGATTCACGTTGGGTACGTATCTCCATGCACACATCGGTTCTTAAAAATAAAAGGTTAAGATTCACATCTTCCCTGAAAGGGTACATTTAATGTTGTTGTGTAGACACTACACACTTTTATCTCCTTCAGCCTTGACCAAAATATGTTATGAAAATCCTCATGTGGGGAGCGAAGGGATGTGCTAAGTTTATCTATGAAGAAATTTTATTTTCTGAACTAGATTATGTAAAGTTAAAGGTTTTCCCCTGACATTAAATCTAGTCGTGTCCGACTCTGGAGGTTGGTGCTCATCTCCATTTCTAAGCCAAAGATCCATTGTTGTCCGTAGACACCTCCAAGGTCATGTGGCCAGCATGACTGCATGGAGCGCCGTTACCTTCCTGCTGGAGTGGTACCTATTGATCTACTTACATTTGCATGTTTTTAAACTGCTAGGTAGGCAGAAGCTGGGGCTAACAGGGGGAGCTCATGCTGGTTCCCAGATTCGAACCTGCAACCTTTTGGTCAACTAGTTCAGCAGCTCAGTGGCTTAACCCACTGTGCCACCAGGGGCTCCCTGAACTAGATTAGGTGCATTTTAAAGTTAGCAAAAATGTTATTCTGAGTCATGACATGGATTCCTGATAAACATTTTCTCTCAGAAGTATGCCATGTTGATAGAATATGGCCATACAGCCTGAAAACCTACAACAACCCAGATATCTATGTTATTTGAAATGTTTCCTCAGATTTTTGGTTTTGTGTTTGCTTAACATGTTGATTTTAAGGGGAAATATTTTCTTTTTTAATATGATTACTGAAGTAGATGGGTAAGACAAATGGCAAATAACTTTAAATTTCTCAACTGGCCTTTTGTATTTTTGTAAACAAGTTTAAATGTGTATATATCTCGTCTGTTTGCTGACAAATGTGACTAAGTGTGGGAACAGAGGGGGAATGTTGTGAAAGTATGTAGGCTGCACTCAGATCTCATGGAAAACTGTGATGATTTAACATTATTAATCATCAAGTGAACTTCACATTACTTGAAACCATGACGTCAATGAAACCCCACTACTATGGGCCACCTACTGAACAATGCTGTTCTCTATTTCTTAACAGAGTGCTCTTGTTATAACCTTTGAATATTTTTTTAAAAATCATCCCGTTCGGGTTGTCCAGTTCTGTTGAACTTATTTTAAGTTTTATTAGTTTTGAAACCATATTAGTTATTTGAATGAGAGAGTGGGGACTATTCCTCTTGGAGAGAATGGAACTAGATCAGTGGTTCTCAACCTGTGGGTCTCCAGATGTTTCGGCCATCAACTCCCAGAAATCCTAATAGCTGGTAAACTGGCTGGGATTTCTGGGAGTTGTAGGCCAAAACATCTGGGGACCTACAGGTTGAGAACCACAGAACTAGATGTAAAATTATTGTTTTTACCATTACGGTTAATGGAGGCCTGTTAGTAAGTGTAGAAATACTAAAATGGCATATCTTAATGACCCCGTGCACTCTTCTTTGGTGGCTCTTTTGGTGCTTTCCTGCTGCAGAGGAGAAAGCAAAGAGGCTTCTTTCTGGCTTTCTCAGCACAAAGTAAGTTCTGAGAGTTGGAGAGAGAGAGTTAAACAACCACTTTTAATCTCTCTCTCTGGTGGTGTGAAGTCTTGGCTTTGCCTTCTCCTCTGCTTTAGTGTCCCCTGTTTAAAGGCCTTCCCAATAGTGTAGATATCTTCCTTTGTATTAGGTTTTGGGTGGAGCTTAAAATCCCCCCAGAAGCCAATCTTAGTTGGTTTATTTCATTTCCCTGTATAGAGCTCTTTCTGGACTCCTTCCTTTTCTACAGTCACTAGAGGCTTGGGGCATTGTCTGGCAATCCTAGGCCAATCAAACCAAACAGGCATTCTTAGCACCTGCTGCATTTAGCAGTATTATTATACCAACAGTCCAAAGGACAAAAGAAGCTTTTGACCAGCCTAAGCATCACAGGAGAGAAGATTAAGACAGTTCGTAAGCAACAATTTATAATCCACCACTTTGCACAAGAGGCAAGAGAGACTTTCAAAGACCCCCAAAAGATGACTGCATCCAGCAAGATCTCTGTTTGTAATGTATTGTTTTAAGTTATCTTATGACAGTCCTGGGTGGAGTTAACCCTTTATTCATCCTCTTTTCAGTAAACTCATTTGGTAATCTTTTCACTTTGCCTCAAAGTGCCTTTGTCTGCTAAGAGTCTTAATCTTAACAGAAAGTATACAAATAGCCCCTGAGTAAAGCCAGACAATATAGTTTTCCCGAAGGCTCGGGCATGCCATCACAGGGGGTTCTTGGTGCTTCCCCACCATGCCAGACAAAAATTGCATCTTTTCTGAGGTGGGAAAGCAGCTATCAACTGTAACATTTTCCATCCAAGCATTACAAAAGCTGTTAGAGAAAGCAGAAGTTCCTCTATAGTGGCAAAAGACAATTTTGGAATACTTGGGTGGGAAAATGGTGGCAGTGGTGTCCAGGGATGACTGGCCCCTTGAGGTGGAGCTGGCACTTTTGCCTTTCCATTGAATGGATCTGATGATAACTGTTCTGAGCTTTACCCCAACTTATCCATATCAAAATCCATAATTTTTGCCACCAAAATTGTATATGATGTCAACCTTTACATAAGTATAAAAAGTATTTTTTCCTTTTTTCCTTACATTTTTGATGGGGGGAAGGGGGAGAAGGGCTGGAGTGTCGGGATCTTTTTATTATGCTATCATTATGCTATCTTTTGTTTGGGCCCATCCAGACAGGACCCATATCTCGGGCCCTGTTGCACCTTTACTGGAGGTGTCCAAATGATAAAAGAGGATTATTTCAAGACAAAGCAGGAAACCCTGATCTAGAATTAATCGGATAGCCCATTAGACCTGCGCCTTTGTGAAAGGTGCAGGTCTGATGGGCTATGGGCCCTGTCGGGACAGACTGCTGGGGAGTCCTGGGACTCCTTGGGGGCCTGTCCACACACCCATCTTGCACCTTGGTGGGCTCCTGGATCCCAAAGAGGCAAGACAGTGCTCACACCTTATACCCCCCCCCCCGAAAAAAAGCCCTCTGAGGATGCTTGCCAACGATGCAGGTGAAATGTCTGGAGAGAATGCTTCTAGAACATGTCCATACAGTCCGAAAAACCTACAACAGCCCAGTGATTCCGGCCATGAAAGCCTTCAACAATACATAGCCCTAAAAATGGTTAAGAACTAACCGGGCCTGCCATCAGGCCTCACAGCACACTTCCTAGTTTTGTTAATTTTGAAACATAATTTCATTACATCCACATTACCAAACGTAACACTTCTACTCCTCAAAATACCAAAAGACCATGTCACTTTGTATTTCTGAGCTCTGTTTTAAATCATACACAAAGGATCAGGCATAGTGGATGAGATTAGATTCTGGAATCGGGCAAGAATATAAATCTTTCTCAGAGCTCATGCTAAAAGGAATAGATTTATTTGAAGCAGTGGAAAAGACAGATGAAAGAGAAAGCTGTGGTAAAGGAACTTTTATTAACTGACAGGACTAGATAATATTCAAGGCAGATTTAGTTTAAGATTCTTTTCAAATTACTGACACCAGAACAGGATGGGCCATCTCAGGGGGTTTGTAAAAAACATTCCAGAGAACAACAAAAGGGAAGACTTGCTTTTTTATCTCTGGAGTTTCAAGGGACAGACTGGAGAAGGGGAGGCAGAGTCACCAAGTGGAAAATAAACTTTCCCTGACATAACTAAGGGATAGTGCAAATCCAATACTAATTTTTGAAGTGCAGGCCCTCATCATGACATGGCATCACCACTGGCTCATAGGTTTCAAGGAAAAGAAATGTAAGTCTAGTTGTTGATGCATGTGTATGTATTCGAGCGTTGTAACTGGAGGTCACTGTTACCAACAGTGCTATGGGATTTGAAGAGGCACAAATACAAGGGGAAAGGAAGAGATGTGCCAAGAGGAAGGTGCATCAAGCAAACCCTTGTCAGGACCACTCCATGTGGAAATCTATGCCCTCAGTATAAAAGATGATGTGGATCCAGAATAGGTCTTCACAGTCATTTATGGATCCACCACCAAAATTCTACCTCTGGAAGACAATCATACTTGGCCCATGATGATGATGGTAATGGTGGTGGTGGTGATGATGATTTCCCCATGTCAGGAGCGACGTGAGTCTCTCACTTCTGTTGTGAGAGAATTGGCCGTCTGCAAGGACGTTGCCCAAGGGACACTCAGATGTTTTTGGTGTTTTATCATCCTTGTGGGAGGCTTCTCTCATGTCCTCACATGGGGAGCTGGAGCTAACAGAGGGAGCTCATCTGCACTCTCTCCCTGGATTGGAACCTCTGATCTGTCAGTCAGCAGTCCTCCTGGCACAACAGTTTAACCCATTGCGCCACCAGGGACTCCGATGATGATGATGATGATGATGATGTATGGACAAGGTCTGGCAGGAAAAAAAATGGAAATGAATCAATTTTCTCCTGGAGTGCCTTAGATGACATGTAGGCTATGCTTAGCTTGACAGGTCACAAGTTGTGCAGGCCAGATTTCAGGTGTTCCTTAAAATTTAGGTTTTGGGAGAAATTAGGTCCCTGAGGGTGGAAAAAAGCAGTATATTTTGAAGTGTGCCACGCCTTGTTGGTTTCACGTTCGGATCTGCACTAACCTATCTCTGAACAATTCCAGCATTTGTGGAATGCATTACTCATATGCTGTCTGGATCGCCTGCAAATTGACATACAGTCCCCTGCCTAGGAAAAGTGCTTTCTTTCATCACACTTTATTGTAAGGGTCTTGAAATATCTTTCCAGCACTTCCAGGAAATTACATACTATGACCACAATATCCAAGAGCAATACTTAGAAATATGGACCATAGAAGAGATGTGCCAGTGAGCTCTTGGAGAGAAGATAGATGTTGTTCCATTTTTGCTTGCAATCGTCTACAGCAGGCATGGGCAAACTTCAGCTGTCTAGGTGTTTTGGACTTTGTGCTGGGAATTTCAAGCTGAGAACTCAAATACAGTGCGTAGACTTGCCCCTAAATGTTAACACGAAGCATCTGTCCAAAGGTCAAGCTATCTAGTTTGGTAAATGTATGTTGAATGCAGAAGGACTTTTGGTAGTGTCTGACCCCTGGCTCTTGTGCAACATTTGGTCTATGAGTCTTTTTAATTGTCTGCTCCATAGCTCCCTATCCATTGACTGATCATAACACAAGAGCAGATGGTTGGGTCTGTTGTATGGCTGTGAAAGTAGCAAAGAAAATTTACACTGCTGCCTCCAGTACACATTCAATTTGTCAGCAAGAAGGTTTCTTTTTTGGTGTCTCATGGGTTGTTAATGTTAAGCCCAGTGACTGGAGCCGTAGAGCCCTCAAAGCCAGTTTTAACACATTTGCTATGCACCATGAGGATATTTTGCTCCTCTTTAGTCTAAATGCCAATGTTGTGGCAAGTACTTAAGAAGTGTCTGATGAATCATCTAGCTAGGTTTTGTAGGAGCAGCTAGAGCATGTGGACAGGGTACTTGTAGAGTCTGTACTCCTGAATCCTCTCCATTGTGGTTTATTGGAGCTAGTTGAGGGGCTTCAAAAGGTTTTAAATGCATCACTGTGCATGAGAGAAATCTCTGTCACCTTGAGAGAGGTGGTAGTAGTCAATTCTGAAAGAAACCTACCATGTGCCCAAAGGTTTTGAACAACTACAGACTGGTTGAGAATACACTCCTTCCCCTTTTTTTGGCAAGTTGCTTTTGCAAGTCAGTTGCCAACGCTTATGGAGGAAATGGATTATCAGAGCTTTGAAATCTCATTTTTTTAACAAGTCACAGAATATCTTAGACAGCAGGGTATTGTCTGTGGATTAAATATAATTATACCACACAGAATTCATACCTGGTTTGGGGACTGAATTGTCTGTGGTCTATTCTACTCCATGATTTTTGAGAGGAGAAAGCAACTCTTTTGCTTTTACTCAACCCTTTGATGGCATTTGACACACTAAATATTGTATTCTTATCAATGTTTCTATGGGTTGGAAATTAGTGACACAGTTGTATATGGTTTTCCCCCCCTACCCAGAAGCATGTTTCAGCCCTAGTTGACTATAGCCTATCCTCCTGAAAGTTATGCAGTTAGGGTAAAAGGGTACTCCTCTGACTTCAAATTATGTATATAATATCTAGATGAATCTCCCGAGAGGAATCATGAAGCATTTGGAACACAGGGTGCTTCCAGTCATTTGGATGCCTCAGGTAAAAGTCTGACAGGGCCTACATTTTCAGCCCTGTCTGGAAGGGCCCTAACTGTGCCATTTCAGCTAGCACCATACAATGTTAACTTAAACCAGGCCCTTTGTGCTCTCCATGTTATGCAGTTCTCTCCTCTTAAAAATACCATTGACACCTATAAGTTAGGCTTTCCACAAGTTTGTAAAAACATGCAGGCATGTTGAAGTATTTTGTGGCTCTGATCTTCATACTCAACTTTCTTGAACTCTGGATAGTTTATTACATGTTTTATTATTGATGTTGTTGTTACATTGATTTTATGTCATAAACAACCTTGTTTTTTGTGATGAAAGGCAATCCATAAACAAAAAAACAACAACAACTATATAACATACCAACTGAGAAAGTGTCTTAATGTAAGTTGTTGCTTGTTGTTTTATCCTCAGTTACTATCCATTGGGACTGGGGACATCAAGAGGGAGAGGGAATTTTTGTTGAAATAAAATAAATAGTTTTCTGTTAATGTGGGGTTGGTAGGACTTTGCTTCATGCTCGGGATCTTAGTGTCCTGGTAATGGATGAGAGAGATCTTCCCACCCCCTGCTCTTTTTGACTAGCAAATGTGGGCTGAGCAGAGTGAGCACACCTTTTTAGAATGTGGATTTATTCCCTTGCTTAATTCACCTGAGTTGTTTTACTAGGCTTTTCCTTGCCTTTGGGTACTCTTGGCACACATGTACTATACGTGTGTTGTTCTGTGCTTGTTGCATACTGCAATCTGCATGATGTAATGCCTTTACCATCCTGGCACTCTCCACAAATATTGGTCTTTGACTCCCATTGGTTTTTTTTCTGGGGATGATGAGATGTGTCATGCATCCCAGTTGGGAAAGGCTAATGTGAAGGATACAGTTTTAGGACACTATAGAATGAGAGTCTGCTTTTCAGGCAGCTGTCTAGCAGGGTTGCTCCAATTTCTTTTTAAATACATCAACCAATATATGAAAAACCCATAGACCAATATATTTGTTAAATGTTGCTTCTCCCATTATTTCTGGATTGGAGACTTGGGAAGAAGCCAATAACATCAGTGAGAAGCAGGTGGAATTTCAAATGGTTGATACATGATAAATTATATCATTGTCTCAATCATTTGAAAACCCACTTGATTTTCACTGAGATTATTGGATGTTGTATCATTTTGGTGATAAAATGATTCAAAAACCATCTAAGAGTTTGTTCAGCGGCATGTGCTGGTTCATCTTTACTTTTGTGACAGAGCCTGCTGGCTCCCATCCCACAACACAGAGCTTCTTCCAGCAGGGCTCCGCCACAAAAGTAAAAATGAACTGGTGCATGCCACCACAGCCTCCCATGTTGTATTGGATCAACGGAGGGAAACTGGGTGGCTGATGCTTCTCCGTGTGGGATACGGCAATGGGTAAGCTGGGCGATGTGGGATGATGGGTTCTCCACACCCTGGACAGGCACTGCGTAGTGATTCTGGCAGCCCATATGATGAGGTCACAAGTTACTGTTCTTAAGCTCATAAAATTTTTGTTGTGCAGTGTGTAGGGTTTCTAGGTTTTTCTGACCTTGATATAGATCAGCATTCATTACTGTCCATACAGTTCAAGACTGGCGAGTATGCATTACCTCAACTTATATAAGATCTGCCTCAAATCATGAGAGAAAAGGACTTCTCATGAAAGAAATCTTGAGATCTGAGATCTGTCAGGGGCCTTGGATGCTTTCAAGACACCCTCCTCTCATGATACATGAAGTGGGTCTCACATACTTCTCTCTCAGTCACCTGTACATCTGAGAATGGGAAGACTGGGCATCAGCTACTCTTGTCCTGCATGATCCCAGTATGGTGCCATTTTGCTGTATACTAAATTGTCTACAGTTGGTCTCTTGTGGCTGTGACTGGCATCTGTTCTTTCCAGATCGCACTCTCAACAGACCACATTCAGAGAATACAGTATGCAGAAACATGACCTCAGATTGGCTTTTGTCTTTTGAGGGTATGTTTGGAGCTTGTGCTACCTGTTCTTGCTGCAAACCAAATGCTCATAGTTGGTCTTTTGGGAGCACCGCTAGTGCTTTCTCAGCAAGTCAAGGTTTTGGGGAGTCCCTGTGACACCAATATGGGACTGACATCACTTAGAAAACAGAACATCTGTGGACCTTATATTCAGGAGTGTGAACCTCCTTACTCAGGGACCATGATCTACTATCTATCTATTTATTCATTTCCAAATATGTATAAAAATTATCAGATCCATACATTTCAAAGCAGTACACATCAATACCTGCATGAAATCTGCGCAGTTCACAAATGCACAGTTCACAAATTAGCAAACATTCTTTATGTGCTCTGTGAAATAGCCATTAGTTTTGATTAAACAGATATGACTTACATAATAAGTATGTTTTAAACTCTCATTTTAATGTGGCGTGCAAAGAGGGACAACATTCAGTCAGATAGACTCTTAAACTTTCAGCTTGGGATAGCAATGCTTAGCATTTTGCTCAGTTTGTGTATATAACTTTTAAAGGGTGGACACTCAAGAATCTATCTCTGTTCCCAGCCAGGGCTTTCCCTTGTATATTCCTCCAAAGCTCATGAATCATGTAGTCTGTCTGTTTTACTCTTATGGAGAAGAAAATTATTTTGCTTTCATAATAAAAAGCATGAATCAGTATTTTTGCAGACTGAATCAAAAGGCAGATACCCAAAGAAATGTTGGTACAAACAAATAAGATCCAAAGGCTAGGCACAGATTTGTCAGTATATGAATACTCTATTGCCATTGAGTATGCTCCTCCCCATGGGCGCCAATCTGGACCATATGAGTTGGTTACAAACTTCTATTCACTATAAATCTTGTTCTTATTGACCAGCTGCCATACAAAATTAATAATATCTCAAGAAATTTGTGTTACATGCTTGTGTAGTGACCAAAGCTTCCATCAGACTTAAATGCTAGTAGATGCTCACTGTTTACATCACATTCATGTATAGGGCAGATGCATCAAAGATCTGATTAATATTTGTTGTAGGAAATGGGCAGCTGTAGCCTTCTAGATGATTTTAGCTAACTTTACTTACTTACTTAGGTTATCCCTCATTGTCTGAGTAAGATTGTCCTCCAAGTGCGGAGTCCTGGCGGTGAGTACATAGGTGACTGTGGAGCCCTATTCTTGACCTGCATGTTCTCCTGCAGTGAAGGAGTAAGTAAAGTGAGATAGGAGTTGCAGAGCAAACACATCTGGAGGACTACAGGTGTCCTGACTTGATATACAATGTGAAATTTATCCTGCTGTTGAATGATATCTATTCCAATGCAATGCAGGATCAATATAGGGCAGTGGTTCCCAACCTTTGGACCTCCAGGTGTTTTAGATTTCAAGCTCCCACAGTTTTTAACATCTGGTAAGCTGGCTGGGATATCTGGGAGTTGGTCCAAAACAACTGGAGGACCAAAGGTTGAGAATGACTGATATAGAGTATAGATACTGGGTTGGATTTCAATGCGTGCAGCTAGTCTGGTGGAAGCAGATGTCTTTGCCCTTTATCCCACAACATTTTCTGCAACTTATGGAATATTGCAATGAGGGTATCTCTGAAAATCAGGCAGAAGCACCTTCTATGTATTTGGAGTATTTCCTTTCCCCAGGAATTAAAAGGAAAAAATGGAAAAAATTGGGGAAATGTTTTATTCCCAGAAACCTTCATTTACTAGAAAAAGAGCTAGTGGGGAAGTCTCTGTTGTACACATTCATTGTTCCAAGTTTACTTTCAAACTGGTATGAGTGTATAGCTTACCAAACTTATTATTTATCACTACAGCAAAGAAAATATGTACATTTTGTATAAAGTAATGGGACTAGATTGTAATGAACAAACTAAGTAAAGAAAGGATATGACTATTACGGATGTGGTTTCACTGTGGTCTATACGATCAATCAAAAAGGGAATTTTCATTGCTCATATTTTATGTTTATGCAGACATTTATCTTTTAATTATATCTTATGAAATGGCCCCTCTCTCACACACAATTTTTCTTTTCCTCATTCAGTCATATGCCTTATCTGTGGACTTTCAGGTTCCTATGGGTATGTTTTGATTTTTGTAATTTCCAACTGGAATGACAGGCCTTTCTTTCTTTTCACGTAGAAAGTTCTTCTTGGAAAGTGGTAATTATAGGGATTAATAGCAGTTCTAACCCTGAAGGAGAATCCTATTTTATCCACTTGCTGCTGCTGTCAGTGTATAGAAACACCATGCAAATGCAACAGCACCGTTACTTTATCTGAGAACTTTCTATTAAAGGCCACCTTCCGTGGAAGCCAACCGATACTTTTCAATTCTGCTACAAATTCTTTCTGCAAAGATGTCCAATCACTGTGATTTCCTCTTCTGCTGAGAACAAAGAAAATGGATCAGATGCCTATTTTGACTCTGTCTGAATTATTTAATGCTTGAACGGAGCTGCACAGTGTGGGCAAACAGACTGAAGGTTAAACAAACCATCTCCTGCTCCCCATGCAAGATGGTTAGTTGAACATTCTCAAATCCCATTCTGCCCTCCTTAGTTTGGAAGGTAATTTATTAATGGGGAAATGGGGCGGGGGTCTATGGGGCGCTCTGTGGGGAGGTCACATTCCGATCATATCCCCCTGTCACCTTATCTCCAAGCTGTCAATTAGCCGGAGGTGAAGTAAAACAGAGTTAATTTATCATTCCATAAACATTTAGAGTAGTGGAATTCTTCCTTTCTCTCCACTCCCAGCTTTCGAAACCCCCTCAGTGCCGCTTTAATTAAATTTGTAAAAAAAAGATGTCAGCAAATATTATTTTTAAATTGTTCAGGTAAGTGATTGCGATAACCTGTTCACTCAAACTGTGATCCTGTTGCCTGTGTTTTCTCTCTTGTCCATGGCCTTGTGTGATAGTTTTCCATTTACCCTTTAATTTCACATACAGAGTTGTGTACTGTAGAAGAACTATTTTCCTTACACAGAGCCTTTATATGTCCAAATGTTTTGCACTGTGTCCAAAGCATGACATTGAAAGCCTCTGGTAGTAGAAATGCAGCTGTCTTTCAAACAGACTTTGAAAACTATTCCTAAGCAAATTCCATTTGGGTGCTTACTTTTTTTCTCTTCCTGTGATGTGTGTGGTCTCTTTTGTCTGATGTGACTTAATGAAGTTTAATCTTCCTTTAATTGTCTTCCTAACATTTGCTTTTCACACAATTGTGTGTGTAAACTACTAATATTCTCTCTTAAATATTGTACTTCTAAAAATGAATATTCATTCCTTAATATTCATTCCTTAAAATTCTTTAAAATTCAGAGGAAAGGAAGCTTTCCAGCTGTTTTTGCTCCAAAACTTGCTTGCTATAACCTCATTTGTTAGAAAAGATTTTTCTGACCCTTCTGTAATAATTTCAGACTTTAACCACTTTTACTTTGCCGTCTCACTAAATTCCATTCGGAAATATTTCCAAATAACCAACAGTCTTAATGCGTAGGAAGAATGCATCCTTTTCAAGCTAGCTGAAGCTGTCCCTGGCTGTATCCACATGGCACAATTATAGCAGATTGATGACACATCAACAACTATGACTATATCCTATGGAATCCTATTTCATGAGGTACTTAGATCGCACTGGAGAATTCTAAGCCTCTCGCTAACCTAGAAATCATAGGATTCAATAAGAGGGAACCATAGGAGTTAAAATGATGTCAAACGGCTATAATTGTGCAGATATGGACACAACCCCTGTGTGCTATAGATTTCTGGTGTCAAGTAGACTAATAAATGTCCCATTCTTTCAGAAGCTTTTGTAAACTAAGGATAGTAAAACCATTTCCAGTAGGAAATAAAACTCCATGTACTCTGTTAATTTGGATGAATCTAGTGCCTTACGATGAAACAAGACAACACTCCGGACTCTTTGGTGCTGTTACTCAGTCCTCATCTAGAAGGGGGTCATTAATTCTTAACATAAGATGGGGAAAGGAATCTTTTGCTGTTCATGGCTTCTCTATTTTAGGGATTGTATGCTAGGAGTGTGAAACAGGGTGGTGTAATGGTTTGAGTGTTGGACTGCAACTCTGGAGAGGAGACCAGGAATCAAATCCAGGTTTGGCCATGAAAACTCACTGGGTGACTCTGTCCAAGTCACTTTCAGCTCCAGAAAGCTCTCTGATAGGTTCACCTAAGTGATGCTGTAGGTCAGACATGATTTGAAGGTACACATCATCATCATCATCAACAACAACAACAACAACAACAACAACAACAACAACAAGGTTAAAACAGTGGGTGGTGCTACCCTACATTGCTCATCTTTTCTCTTTTGTGGAGAGATGCTGTAAATGGAAAGGAAATTGAAGGTCACTTAAAAATAGGCCAAGGACATTTAGTTGCTGTTTATCTGCTCAGTATGGTTAATCAGGCCACTCAGATTGTTTTCCCCATCCTAATGTTTATGGTTAGAATCCAGAAATTGCTAGTGTATGCTTTCAGATATGAAACTGTATTACTTAACACCAAGCTCTGTCTAGGTTTAAGTGAATCCTTGTAGTCATGTCCATAGCTATACGTTATCAATACCCAAGAATATACACAATTCTGTTAATCCTTCCTGTAGGTAGGTTTCAGTTCTGCTCTCTGTACTATATGCAGGAATAGAGTATCAATAATTAATTTTCCAGTCCCCTGGATCCTTGCACATGCAATTATGAACTCAAAGTGCTTTTCTGAAAGTTAATGTTCAGAGTAATTGTGTTTATAAGGTCCCCTTATGAATGGCACTAATGGTGCTGTGAAATATTAACTAACATTGAATTCATATTTAATTTCTAAGATTAAAGAATCCACAAGGAGATGAGCTTGAAAGGGGTCTTCTTTACTCAAAGAAATTAATCATTCCTTGAGCATTATGAGGTTATTGTCAATACTGCTAACAATAAGATGACTAGGATTATCTGCATGCAGTGAACATTATGACACACTTCCTCATTAATTTAGAGAGGTTGACAAGAGGCTGGTAGCAAAATCACTTTTTGGGATGAGTGCCCAGCTTATTAGAGTTGAATGTCCTTCCATCTTGGATGTTATAGGAGGAAATATCCAAATTATGTGTTTATTTGGAAATGGAAGGGAAGCGGCTTATACAATTTTGACATGTTTGTTGTTCTGAATTAATGGCACATTGAATTAAGCCTTATACTAAGGATGGAATCCATCTTGTTCTAGCACACAGATACACACAGATACACACACACACACGCACACACACACACAAGAAAGTAGTTTGAACCTGTGAATTTTACCAATCCTTTTTAGGAATATGAAGTTGTATTCCATCCACATGGTTATATTTTTATGTATGGAAATATGATGATGAAGATGATCATGATTGATGGGCATCTTTCATTTGCTTCATTGCAATGACTGTGAGTCAACATAACATGATGCTTGTAAAATAGTCTCTAAGGAGCTATGGGCTATTCATGTAAGGCTCAAAGTTGAATTTATAGGGAGTCAACAAATAGTGGAGATTGTTCATGACAAGAGCCAATAATAACTTATAAAATTCTGAGTAACAAGACAACTTCTAAAGATTCCCCTGATTTGTAATATGTGAAATGTTTGCGCAGTAGTTATTTTCACATAAAAATCTTGAACGTTTTACACTAAAGTGATACATACATATCCCCATCTGTATGTGTGGTTAATAGCTGGTCCCCTTAGCCATCTCTCAACACCTAGGCAGCATAATATGAAATACATTCCTTTATTTCTTGGTTTTCAAAGCCTGGTATTTTTATATTTACATAAAACACATCTGCATATCTAACTAATAAACAGAGATCCCTAAATTTGGCATAACTCCAAGGCAACATAATCTCTACAATTAAACTGTGTATATCTTATCAGGAGCTTGAGTTCAGCTGATCTGGGATGTAGCAATTTCCTCTTGGTTCCCAGTAAATAAACAAATGTTGGTCAATGAGTATCTGGGCTATCGGTTTTTTTCTGGTTCAGTTCAAACTGAGATTGTAATCACAAACAATTGTAAAGTTTTAAAGATACCATCTGTCTCCAGAATTTTTCAGCCTTTCCCCTTTCATGGACATACTTAACCTCCAGCATTTGCTTTATCTGTTTGACTAATTGCCTCATTGGTTTCTTTAGAGATTAGTGCAGGGAGAGAAGAACAAGACTGCTGTGTCAATTGTTATTCAATTACAACAAAATCCAGGATTTGTAGTTTATGGAGGGATATTTATAAATTTCAACTGGTTCTCCAGAAAAATCCCAGAATTGGAATCATTTTTGAACAGGGTTCAAAATGCGGGCCCTGTCCGACTTTTACCTGAGGCATCCAAATGACATTTCTGGTAAAAGAGGATTAATTTGGGACAAAGCAGGAAAACCTTGCTTTGTCTCAAATTAATTTGATGCTCCCTTAGACTTTCCTGAAAGGCCCGAGTCTAATGGAGTATGGGCCTTGTGAGGACTGACCACAGCCCCGGGGTCAGTCCCCATAGCCCATTTTGCTTCTTCGGGCTGCATGAGCCCGGAGAAGCAAAGTGGGCACCCCTCTGAGAGTCCTTAAAATAAGAAACTTACAGGGCACCATTAGCCCTTTCTGGCAGGTCTCCTGGCATGTAGAAATGATGCTCCTGCACAACCACCCCGGCCTCTTGGTGTGCCATTTCTACAGTGAGAAGTTACCAGGAGGGCATGGGGACACCAACGGGGAAAGCCCGTTGTTTTTGGGTGAGTGTGGGGATAACAATGCTGGCAAAAGTAGGTTACTTTAACCCATTTTTGCCTGCAATAAATTGCTGTCTGGAATTGCCCTTAGACCTACAATTGTATAGTATGAAAAATCTGTAAGGGATCACAGTGGCACAGCGGGTTAAACTGCTAAGCTGCAGAACTTGCTGACTGGAAGGTCAGTGGTTTGAATCCACGTGATGGGGTGAGCTCCTGTTGTTAGTCCCAGCTTCTGCCAAGCTAGCAGTTCGAAAATGCAAATGGGAGTTGATAATAGGCACCACTTCGGCAGGAAGGTAATGGCGCTCCATGCAGTCATGCCAGTTCCATGACCTCGGAACCGTCTACAGACAATGTCAGATCTTCAGCTTAGAAACTGAGATGAGTACCACCCTCCAGAGTTGGATTCAACTAGATTAATGTCAAGAGGAAATCTTTACCTTTACCTATGAAAAGACTCTCAGGTATTGGGAAATGTCAAGTTCATTTCCTTCTTTTTCTGAAATTAAGGTGTGCTCCAAACTGTCATGCTAAAGTCCTATTATCTAAGCCACTCTTTTGACAGCTCCCAGAAATGGAGTTGAAATCCAAGCTGTAGTCCAAGCTGTCCCACTATTATAACTATTATAACTCTTCCGTGTTCTCTAAGGATTAATCTCCCATCAGCAATAATGTTTCTCACAGGCCCTTGGGATGTTAGCACTTCAGAGCATTAAAAATGAGTGGCATTAAAGCTTTCATCAACCCCATGTAATAGATTACAAAGCCTTTTGTCAGTGCCTAACATTCATAAAGGAAGATGACTGGCACATCAACACTTCCTATTGGAAATGAATAAAGATATTGCTCTACTATTTAAACAGCTGATCCTATTCTCAGTCTGCTTTTCGCCCATAAGCTCTTCATTACATTTGACTCAAACATCACACAGGTTTAGCAAAATTCAGCTATCAGAAAGAAATCTTTGGCTCAGTCACACCAGTCCTATAACCTGAAGTGTGCCAGAAGTATGGATATCCAAGCAATGCCCAAGGACTTCCAGTCCTTAATGCAGGTTAAACTGGCTTGATCCCATATTAAACAAAGTTGGGGAATATTCCACAGTTTTTCTGAAACTCCAGGACAGACCTGCACTTCAGGCAGAGTGTGGATAGAAGACTGGCTCCAGTGCAAGCTGGACTGTTATAAAATAGCACAGTCCCAATGGATTTATTTATTTATTACCTTATTTATGCCCTGCCTTTCTCTACCCCAAGGGGGACTCAAGGTGGCTTACAATTACACGTCAGTTAAAACATCAGTTAAAAATTAAAACATAATAAGTATAATAAAAATACATTTCAATGAATCACGTCATCCAGAGTCGTAGTCTAAAGGCCAAACCTTAGTCAAATTGCACATATTCTGTACTAACATACCTGCACTGCTCTATTTTTCAAACTCCTGCTCCCAGAGCCAGGTTTTGACTCTGTTTCTAAACACTAGGAGGGATGGGGCTCCCCTGATATCACTAGGGAGGGAGTTCCACAACCGAGGGACCACCACTGAGAAGGCCCTGTCTTTCGTCCCCACCAACTGAGCTTGCATAGAAGTTGGGACTGAGAGCAGGGCCTCCCCAGGCAATCTTAATCTCTGAGGTGGTTCATAGGAGTGGATCGTTCAAACAGCTAGGCTGGTATCCTTGAATGACTGGCTTGACCTTGAAGGAACTGAGGGTGGTGACGGCTGACAGGGAGCTGTGGCGTGGGTTGGTCCATGAGGTCACAAAGAAGAGTTGGAAGTGACTGAACAAATAAACAACAACATCAACACAGTTCTATTTTCCCTGCCCTTCTCATGGTCCATATGACCAGGGAGAAGGAGGGGGATCTCTTTCTTTTGCAGCCTTCTGGAATAATTGTTTTTTGTTTTCTACAGCTTTTTAAAAATATGTTTGTGTATATGTGGGAAACATCAGTGTATACTTTTTTGGATTCTCTTTAAAATTGCTGCTATCCCATTTACTGCACCATGCTATAATGCACTGCTGTATCCTCTCATGATTGGTGATAACCACAGCGACAGAAGAAAGACACGTGTGAAGATTCTTTTATCGGTCAAAAAGAAGAGAGTTGATATTTGTGGGCCACCCATGTACTTGATCTGAGTTTTAATTCTTTGCAAATGCAGTGCCCCAGATTGTCAAGTTAACATCTTCTCAATTTCAGTTCTTATTTTAAAAAGGGGGAGAAAGGGGGAAAAAGTATGTGAAATTAGTCCTTGTAACTGACCCTTTCTGACACTGAATTGTAAGGTTTTCAAAGAAATAGCCATGTTGGCCTCTTGCAGAATAAGAAGGAGGAAGAAGAGGGAAGGAAAAAAAAGCATGTGAACACCCATAAGACTGTTTTTTAAAGTAATGTATGAGTTTTTGTGGATATAAACTCACTTCTTCAGATGCAGTACTGGGTATAAAATTTATTTATGTAGCTGTGTAAATGGAATAAAATGGAATAAAGTCTAAAGGCCAGCTGTACAGTATGGTGAGGAATAATGCTCTTTCTGTTGAAGCAGATTTCTTTCTTCTCTTTTCCTTCTGTTTCTCTTGGGGTTCAACATGGGAGGGGTTAAAATTAACCTGTTCCCCAGCTGTCTTCTTTGGGTTGGTGGAATCATGTTTCTTCGTTTGGACTTCCAATATAGAACACAGATTAGACTTCCAATATATAATACAAATATCACAAGTGTTCTTGCTTTTTTGTGCTTGTGTCAGGCGCGACTTGAGAAACTGCAAGTCACTTCTGGTGTGAGAGAATTTGCTGTCTGCAAGGACGTTGCCCAGGGGATGCCTGGATGTTTTGATGTTTTATCATCCTTGCGGGAGGCTTCTCTCATGTCCCTGTATGGGGAGCAGGAGTTCATCCATGAGGTCACAAAGGATTTGAAACTCCAATCTGTCGGTCTTCAGTCCTGCCGGCACAAGGGTTTAACCCACTGCTCCACCGGGGGCTCCTAAGTTCCTGCTTAGAATGTGATTTTGCAAAAAGCTCCCTCTGTGAAGTCAAACGACTCATAGCGTATAAATCCCTTGAGTTTTGTGGTCTTTAGACTATTCTTATGGAAGGTAGCTAACTAAATCCTGCTGTCACAGATAGAAAGTGTTAGTTATATAATAATGATGATGATGATGATAATAATAATAATAATAATCTTTAATTGTATTCCACCTTATTTCCCCGAGGGGATTCAGGGTGGATTCCAACAAACAAAAAAAGGCAAACATTCAGTGCCTTGATACAAACATAAGTACACATACAATAACAAACCAGCCAAATCCCAAAATAAACCAACATCTAAACCCAAATTATAACATACAACCTAGAATTAATAAAATAATAATAACAACACGTTATTTATATTCCGCCCTCTCTCCCCAAGGAGACTCGGGGGTGGATAAATAATAACATGACCTGTCAATTAAATTTTATCTAGCAAAAAAAAAAGAACATCAATTAAAAAACCACCAAAGGTTCAGTTACAATAATATTTAAAATTAATTATCTAGACAGTAATGTCAACAGTGGCAACAAAGCTAGAGTACAATAGCAATTCCCATTTGTAAGTATATTAGCTATATATAATAATCTGTTTTATCAGTGTGGTATTCTTATGCTAGGACATCCTAACACTACCATTCATTTCAAGAAGATAATATCAGAAAAAGAGCTCTGGATTAGGACAAGAGTACATTTAGTTTACCATCATTGAGTCCTGTGCGCGGCCAGCTAAAAGCCTGCAGGAAGTTCACAGGCAAAATAGCATCTTATTTACGTTCTCTAGTGACTGATATTGAGAACCATCCTATCTCTGTGTGTCTGCACTCTCAGATTGCTGGTTGACTTATGGGGACTCCACAAATTCCAAAGGGCTTTCTTAGGCAAGGTGGTTCTGACAGTTCCTTCCTTTGAAATTTAGCCTACATCACCCAGTATTCATTGGAGGTCTCCCATCAAAGTACTACCCAGAGCTCGCCCTGCTTTCTTGCCAAGATCAGACAGGATCTGATGCCTTTGGGATATTTAGCCTCTGCATTATTTCTGATACTGAAGGTAAATATATTGCAGCTGTGACCAATAGCAAGTTATATCCTACATCAATTACTTTAAATCCTTTTTGAAGCCATAGAAAGGATCACCACATCGCGTGACAGCCAATTCCATAAATTAACTGTGTATTTTGTCTTTGAAAGATAGCATAAACAATAGCAAAAGAGATGGTAGTCATATTGGCCTTGAGGGAAATTTGAAAATCCACATTAATCTTTATTAGGCTAATCAGAATATCCAGCCTTTCAAGTTTTCCAGAGCTCTTAATGAGGCAAGAAGTTACAAAAAGTATTTACTGCCTTCCAAGAGGGTAGAGCATTTTGCTCAGTTAAAGAGTTTTTCCTGTGGCTGTTTGGAAATGGGAAGGATGGACGAATTTATAGTTTATCTTGCTCATGGCCAGATAGTTTGCAACTGCTGTGACCAACACAGTACCAGAAATGATTAGCATTTGCCCTCCTCTTGATCCCACCACCATTGCAAGCATGGTTGGTGGAGACTCAAGCAAAGGCCTTCTCAGTGGCTGCCTCTCAACTCTGGAATTTGCTTTCCAGGAAGGCTAGAATGGCCCGGTCCCTGTTGTCTTACTGATGTCATTCATTCAGGTAGGATCTTATGGCAGAAAGTTTTAAAGAATGGCCAGGGGATGGTGTGTATACTGTACTTGAATTGTTTTAAACTGTTTTATATGTATTTATTTTTATGATTTTAACTGGCTTGTTTTAATAATGATAACATTTAATTATATTTTAGTATTTATATTTTGTAGGTTTTTTTAATGGGGCCATGGTGGCACAGTGGGTTAAACCGCTGAGTTGCTGAACTTGTATACCAGAAGGTAGGCAGTTCGAATCTGTGAGATGGGATGAGCTCCCGTTGTTAGCCCCAGCTTCTGCCAACCTAGCAGTGCCAAAACATGCAAATGTGATCAATAGATATCACTATGGTAGGAAGATAATGGTGGTCCATGCAGTCATGCTGGCCACGTGACCTTGGAGATGTCTACGGACAACGCTGGCTCTTCAGCTTAGAAATGGAGATGAGAACCGACCCTCAGAGCTGCACACGACTGGACTTAATGTCAAGGGGAAACCTTTACTTTTATTGGGTTTTTATATTGTATAGTTGTTAAAGGTTGTGAACCGCTTTGGGTCTTGGTTCCTGAGAATAAAAGTGGGGTAAGCATTAATCATCGTCATCACCATCACCACCACCACCACCACCATCATTTATCAATGCTAAAGAGGAGTTTCAGACAATTACCAATATTGGCAAGTTTGTAAACATTTTTCTGGGAAACAACTTCCAGTATTCCGAGAACAGAACAGCCACTGAATGTTTTTGAAAACTGTGGTCCACAAAGGGCAATTTTTCCAGGCCTGATTATAGGTAAGCAAGGTGCACAGTTGCCTCAGTCATTGACAGGTAGAACCAAGTTTGAAAGGTTGGATCTCTTCCCTCCCAAGAGAATAACCCTTGCCAGTGAACATGTAAACCAAGGAAGAAGACTAATGTTAGTCCATTGGTTTTTGTCTATGTTTCATTTGCTGGGCTGCTGATGGTGGTGGAGAAATCCATGAATGTAAGCAGCACATGTCTTTTTGCCTTCTTACTCCTTTGCCCCATGCTTTCAGGCAGTTTGCTAATAGCCTGGAGTGCAAAGCAATGGAGACACCCTGTCTGCCAAAGCTATTGCTCAGTGTTAGTTCCTGATAGGCACTTTTGCCAACTCCTCCTCCTCCGCTTTACAGTTTTCTCTAATTTGAAGCCCATAGTCATTAAGCAATGGAGAGAAATCCCTGGACTTTGCCATGGGGTGCTAATATTGTAAATTAATCCACTTAACCACAGCTCAGAAGCATGCATCATAATTTGCAACTAGGGTATAATCAATTACACTTCATGCTTTGGAAATTGAATCAGCTACACCCACACCTTAATAGCAACCAGGTTTTTTTCCAACTAAGGAAAAAATGACATTTGGAACAGGATGCAAAGAGAAGAGAACATCCAGGCCTGAATCCTCTTGTAACTTGAAAAGGACTTGGCCAGTAGTTGTGAAAGCTGGGTAGTTCTTTGGAAATGATTTGTTTGTTCCAAATGTGAGGTCCATCAGAATAAACGGAAGGGTTTTCTGACAGTTAGTACGATATTTCGAATATCCCCAAAATGACGATATGGTGTAGAAGAAAGGAATGCTGTTTTTTTCTTCTATTGTCAACATTATACTTCAAACTTCTAAATGACAAAAGACTAGAGTTTCTATTGTAACAATAATACTTGCGGGTATTGACCAGTTCCTCCTTGTTTTGAAAGGCTATGTTGGGGATTTCTATATACTTATTTTAATAAACAGAATTATTTAAAAGAAAACTTAGACACACACACACACACACACACATATAGCCACTCTGCTATCTTAACTTAGTCTCTAACCGTTAGGAAAAACAGCCATTGTGTGAGTTAAACAAACAAACAAACATATTTTGGATTGTTGTGAAAAAACACCAGTGTAAAAAGAGCCTTTACATGCTTTTATGACACCATTTGAAATTGCAAGGTATGTGTGAACATACAGCCCTGCTGACTTGGTACTTTTTCTATTTTGAGTTTCTCCTCATGGGTGATTATCTTTCCGTCACACAGTTTATTGCTAGCCTATAAAGTGCTTTTAACTTTGGTCAGAGTTCATGAGAACTGGGATCTCTATAAAACTCATCTGGCCAGGACTCAGCTGTTGCCAGTCAGCTGACCAGCCGGAGCACAAATGTCCAGACCTCCTACTTGGCAGCAAATGTTCCATGAGTAGATAGGGCTCCAGACATGATGCTAGCTGAAGTTTTCTCTGGGAAGGGCCAGGATAAGCCAAACAGCAGATAAGCCATGACTCTTTTTTGCATACACTTGATTTTGAGAGTGCCAGGAGTGCATAGGTAGCCCTCATTTCTCTGCATGCCCATTTGTTGTGGCAACTATTTCCTGGTTATGTGAGGGTTTCTAGGGGTTTGGATGTACAGAAAAACCTTTGTCCCACAAAGCCAGCAGTGGCAAGTGAATGGGTTGGATTAGCAGGAAGAGAGACAAGTCTATTCTCTTACCAGCCAGCTTGAGTTTCAGTGGTGAGTCATTGCCACCCAGGGGTTGCAAAATGCTTGCAAAAGGAGTTATGTGGATAACTATTCTATGATCTACCTTTCTGTTGGGATTGGATGCACTTATTTGTGTTAGAGCAGTGATTCTCAACCTGGGGTCCCCAGATGTTTTTGGCCTCCAACTCCCAGAAATCCTAACAGCTAGTAAACTGGCTGGGATTTCTGGGAGTTGTAGGCCAAAAACATCTGGGGACCCCAGGTTGAGAACCACTGTGTTAGAGAGACATAGTGCCAGATTTGAATCCTGGGAGCGAGGTGAGCTCCCGCTGTTAGGACCAGCTTCTGCCAACCTAGCAGTTAAAAAACATGTAAATGTGAGTAGACCAATAGGTACCACTTCTGAAGGAAGGTAACGGTGCTCCATGCAGTCATGCTGGCCACATGATCTTGGAGGCATCTACGGACAACACTGGCTCTTTGGCTTAGAAGATGAGCACCACTGCCCAGAGTTGGATTCGACTTAATGTCAGGGGAAACCTTTACCCTTATTTGTGTTAGAGAGACATAGAGCCATATTTCAGTGGGCAAAGAACAACATAATGAATTAAATGTACACTTGTTCTTTTTCTCTTTTTGACTGCTGTTTTGAAAGCTACAGGATGGTTGGTTTGTTGTTTACTCAGAGGATCATAAAAAGATTTAAAAGAACCCTGTGCATCCTTTCAGCCCAAATATGTTGAAGAGAACAACAGTGCATAGACCTTTTTTCCAGATTTGGATGCTGAATTGCTTGGTTATTTCACTGTTGCTCAAAGCACAAACCATCTCAAATTCTCCATCCTCTTCTCTTTGTATAAGGAAGAGTATAAGGGGTCCAAGCTTCCATTCCCAGGATCATGATAGTAAGTTTGGTTATGGGTGCATCTCTAGTTGGCTTTTGACCTCATTGAGACCTTGGTGAGCTGTCTGCTAACATAAATGAGAGCACTATATTAACATTTGCACCAAGTCAAAATACATAGAGGGAAAATACAATTTTACATAACTTTCTTTTGTCTGTCTTCTGGATATTTGTTATGTACTATGTTCATGGAAAATCATCATCATCACCATCAGGTGGAAATACGTAATGTGGATGCACTAGGAGAATGTATAGGATAGATTGGCATATGGTATTTATTTATTTATTTTCTCCCGCTTTTCTCCCATGGATAGGATTCAAAGTGGCGAAAAAAATCTGTTCTTATACACAGTGCCTCGCAGTTTTTAAATGAGCATGATACAATCAGATTAGACTGTGGCAATCTTGTTGGTAATTGCCTTCCACCATAAACACTGTTAGTAGTAATACAGTTACTTTCTGTGTGGCCAGAAAATTGCACTGAGTAGGAGTATGTTATGGTATGATTTGAACATAAATAAGCTCCATCCCACCTGCTGAGATAAAAGCAAGGAAAGAATGGCTGCATTTTAGCTAACTTTAGAGTAGTAATATCATTTGGGGATGGGGGATGTCTGCTTTTGAAAGCTTTTCAGTGTCAAAAGAAAGGCTATCTATCTACAGTAGGTTGCTGTGAGTTTTCCGGGCTGCATGACCATGCTCTAGAAGCATTCTTTCCTGACATTTCACCCACATCTATGGCAGACACCCTCAGAGGTTGTGAGGTTTGTTGGAAACAATGCAAGTGGGGTTTATATACCTGTGGGATGTCCAGGGTGGGAGTAAAACTCTTGTCTGTTTGACGCAAGTGTTGCAATTGATCCCCTTGATTAGCATTAAATAGTCTTGCGGCTTCAAGGCTTGACTGCTTCCTGCCTTGGGGAATCCTTTGTTGGGAGGTGATTAGCTGTCTTGTGTACACTTTCATCCCAGTAGCTCCTGTTGGTAAATGTCCCTTCCTCATTGTAGCATATCAACTTAATTTTTGGGATAAACTGCACTGTATAAGTTTAATCAACTCTGTACCGCCCTCTAGTGGTATGGAACATGGTCCAGTCTTTGTAAAATCGGGTTGTCTAGTTTTGTTTGTTCTGTGCAACCCAGAGAGCGACGATGTTCTTTCAAAATAATTTGGAATAGTTACCGAATATAACTTGTGATCTTAAAAACAACACTGTAGTAATTTCTTAATATCTATCTTTTGCCAGTAACAGGAAGCTTGTTTATGTAATGGTGTCAAACTTACAATGCGGCAATAGACAACCTTAGCCTAGAGAGCTGTAAGTGACATGAATGCCCTTTCCAGAAGAAGAAACACTCTGGATTTTGGCTGTGATGCTGTGCATCACTGTATTGCACCATTGGCATGCTAACTGTGGCCATTTCTCTATAGAGGAGTGGGCAACTATTATGGTCTAGGACAGGGGTCCCCAACATTTTTAAGCAGAGGGCCAGTTTATGGTCCCTCAGACTGTTAGGGGAGCAGATTGTCGTTTCAAAAAAAAAATCAATGAATTCCTATGCACACAGCACATATCTTATTTGTAGTGCAAAAAAACATGAAAGAACCATACAATATTGAAAATGAAGAACAATTTTAACAACATAAACTTACCAGTATTTCAATGAGAAGTGTGGGGCTACTTTTAGCTAACGATATAGTCAAGTTAATTGGGATTGTTGTTGTGTGCCTTCAAGTCCTTTCAGACTTAGGCTAAGTCTAAAGTTTCAGGTAGAGGCTGAGTAAATGAGCGTAGAGGCCCGCATTCGACCCCTGGGCCGTAGTTTGTGGATTCCTGGTCTTAAGAGATGGCATAAGCCCCCAGGGGAGGTTGGGGCATGCTTCAAAAACTTTGAAAAAAGTTTCACTGCTTAATGTCTCCCTAGGCAGTGTATGGGATATTGTCTCTGTGGTTTTGTCCGCATCTGAAGAAGCCCCCCTGCCTAAATAAGTTATCTGGGTGTTTGTTTATTTATTTTGAACAAACAAACTTTCACAATATATTTTCTGTTTGTGAGCTATCAACTGATTATAATTTCATCCAGCAGTGGAATGGGCTCATTGAGGTTCCATTTACTTTGCTCCCAAAATTCCATCAATTTTGCATGGGAAATTATGCTGTTGGCCACTAGATGGTGGTGAATGCCTCTGCAATGAGAAATGCACTTTGGAGAGAGCAGAGAACAATCATATCACAAAATCCAGAATCCATAAAACAGCAATATCTTCATTTGATAACAAAAATGCAGAAAATACATTATTCAAGCTTGCAAAGCTTTTCTGGCTTCTTGATGAGGCAAAAATGTTAAAAATCACGTCAAAAGGAATCACTACCCTACATTTTGTCTCAGGCATCATCAACATTGCCATATAATCCAGTTTCTTGACCCAGATTATTGGATTTTAATTAGATTATATGGCAGTATAGGCTCATATAATCCAGTTCAAAGGAGATAATCTGGGATCAGATCCTGGATTATATGACAGTGTAGATCCAGCCCCAGATGTTACTTATGTTGTCAGTTAAGATGGTCTGGAGGCATATCAACCCTCTTTCTTGGCCATATGGGGACAAAGAACACTAAAAGAGAGGTAATAAAATCAACAATCATAGTAACTGAAAAGTAACTTCCCCTGATATCCAAGAATCTGGTTCCAGCAGCGAGCAACCTGCTATTCCTTGGAAGGCCCACAAGTAACGGCAGTATGATTGATAGAGATAAGAGTTTCCAATCTTGCAAGTCCCACTAACTGATCCATCATGCTGACTGGGGAAGGTTGCCTTGTATCAACCAGTAATTGCATGGATTTTGTTAGATGTTTACAACATAAATTGCTGTTATTTGAAATGTACACTTCTAAATAATGCCATATTCTTTTCATTTTCCCGATATTTTCATCCACTCTTCTTTGGAGTCATGATGATTGAAACTGATAGGTAGAAGGACTTTTTTTAAATAATGCATTCTGTGCATCAATAGCAGGTGAAAGAAGAATGAAGTTGCAATTGTGTTCACTTTTAATTAAATGGAATCAAGTTTGATACAGGTGGAGAGAAAGGCTGTGATACTGAATGGTGTTTTGAATCCAATTGTCCTGATTCTTGGCAGGGGGTTGGACTGGATGGCCCACAAGGTCTCTTCCAACTCTGATTCTATGATATATGTGTGGCAAATGTTTGCTTATTAAGTAAAGGTAAAGGTTTTCCCCGGACATTAAGTCTAGTCATGTCTGACTCTAGGGGTTGGTGCTCATCTCCATTTCTAAGCCGAAGAGCCTGCATTGTCCGTAGACACCTCCAAGGTCATGTGGCCGGCATGACTGCATGGAAAACACGACTCTGCTAGGAATATACTTTCTTTGCTTGGGTCTGCAGATGCCAGACTTGACAAAAGACTTTTAAGACTTACCAAAACAGAGCAACACTGTTTTTATTATTTTAATTAATTTTCTATTTCTTGCTTTAATTGTTTTTATATTGCTCTGTTATATGTAGTGCTATTGAATTGTTGCCAAATGTAAACTGTCTTGAGTCCCCCTTCGGGGGCTGAGAAGGACAGGGTAGAAATACTGGAAATAAATAATAAAATAAATAAAATTAACTCAAAACATAGGTAGCTGAGATATTGCCTGTTAGCCCCATCAGATTACCTAAGCAACTCTGAAATGGCCCTTGGGGAATTCACAGTGGGTTTTTTGAACATTTGTTTGTTTAGTTGCCTCGTGAAAACAGGGCTCATGATCTCTTCAGCAGTATTGTGTTCTATGCTGATAATCCTTGCTGTTTGGGGGAGTGATCTCTTGGGGATGATTTTGTTTCTGAACGTTGTGTGATTTCAAGTATTTTATCAGAGATTTCCTGTGCACTGTATTAGGCTACATTTCAAAGGAAGGAGCTGGCAAAACCACCTTGACTATTCTTTGCCTAAGAAATTCTGTAATATTAATGGAGTTGCCATAAGTCAGATGATGACTTGAAAGCATGTACATACACATATTAGCGTGACATGAAATGTTTAGCCTCAGCTGGTGCTCAAGGAACATCCTGGGTGCTCTGGAAGTGTTTATGCTGCCTTAAGACTCCACTTCACTTGCCCTTTAATTTTCGTTCCCTGCTGTGATTGCCAACACAAAGTGTCCCACCCTCCTAATTGCTAAACAGTGGACTGGGGCCACCAGGGCTTTTAAGCTGGATCCTGGGAAATATGTTGCTGGCCCAGACTAGTCACAGGAAACACTTTTTGTCCTCGTCAGCTGGCCTTTTAAAAAACAAAACAAAACAAAAACCCCAACAACACTTTTTAAAACTATTGGCAAAACAACCAACAATGTGTATATTGCTTTAATTTGAATAAATAAACAGATTTGGAGGCAATAACATGTACGGAAAAGTTAACCACAGGAAGAACAGCAGCAGCAACAAGAAATCCTCCTGGGTGGAGGTGACCAGATGTGAACTGCATGGGCCACTAACAGCTTGTGGGGTTTGATGTGGAAAGAGGCCGCAGGAGGGGAAGGAGAGGATGCTCATGTTGATTGATCATTTCAGCTGATACAGGTGACCCAGACTGGGTTGGTTCAAAAGCTCAGCTGCATGGCCCAATGGGCTTTTGAAGCCAGATGCAGAATAATTCTGTCTAGAGCTGAGAAGCTTTGTGGCTCTGTCAGGGAGACCACATGGAAAGTTGTTGCTTTGACATCCAGAAAGGCTAGAAAACAAAGTGTGGATTGGTTTGAGTCTTAACCAGAGGATGTACGTTGGAGATGGGAATCATGCAGCTCTTCTCTCATCCTCCCTCACTATCAACCATGCCATCTGGGGCTGATGGGAATTTTAGGCAAGCTAGCAACACACATTCCTTCGCTCTGCTGTAGGTAATGGAAAGCCTTGGGATTGAGAACACAATTGGTTTCTGTTTTGTTTTTCTTTGTGAAGCTGGGGAGGATGATACAGATTCAGTATCTCTTATCCAGAATTCCAAAATCTGAAATCCTCCAAATCCATAATTGTCCATGTGGGTGGCTAAAGTAGCAACACCTTTGCCTTCTGATTGCTCAGTGTATGCAAACTGTTTCATTCACATTATTAAAAAAATATTGTATAAATGTAAATTTATACAATACATATGAAACCTAAAGGAATTCCATGTTTAGATTTGAGTCTCATCTGCAAGATAACTCATTATATATAAATTCAGGTATTCTTAACTCCAAAGAAAATAAGTAATAATCCTAAATCCAAATCACATCTGGTCTCAAGCATTTTGGATAAGAGATACTCAATTTTTATGTCATATTTTTTCTCCAAATAATTGTTCTATTTATTACAAAAATATCTCTAGGTAAAGGTTTTCCCCTGACATTAAGTCCAGTTGTGTCCGACTCTGGGGTTTGGTGTTCATCTCCATTTCTAAGCCGAATAGCTGGCGTTGACTGTAGATACCTCCAAGGCCCTGTAGCCAGCTTGACTGCATGGAGCACCATTACCTTCCCACAGAAGTGGTACCCATTGATTTACTTACATTTGCATGTTTTCGAACTGTTAGGTTGGCAGAAGCTGGGGTTAACAGCAGGAGCAGACCCTGCTCCCCGGATTCAAACTTGCGACCTTTCAGTCAATAAGTTTAGCATCCCAGAGGTTTAACCCACTGCGTCACCGGGGGCTCCAAAATACCTCTAAAGCAATGTTATTATTTCTGTAGTGTTCTACTGAACAGTATCTGCCATTAATCCATTTTATCCCGGCAAGTAATTGCTCTTGTCTTCCTCCCAGGCTGAGAAAATATGACCTGCACAAGTGGGGACCTGAATCTTATAGTGTTTAAGTCCAACACTCAAACTAATATACCAGCCTGAACTTGCACTGTTGAACTTACATAGTGAACTTTGTGTGTGAGCCTCCCTAAGGATGTTTTCCAACCAGTTATAGAACAGAGGCCAATTGTCCGATGTGTTCCTGCAGAATTCTGGGAAATGTAGTTTAGGGAAGCTGTGGACCTCTCTAGCTGAGAATTTCAAAGGCTCCAACCTGAACTACATTTCCCAGAATTCTGCAGGAGCAACTCGCAGTAATTGGCAGATGATAGCTTCTGTTCTATAATACGGATGGGAAAACGTCCTAAGTCTCCTCCACATCACAAACCAGCACCTTACCCTCTGTATGGTGTACTTTTTTCACAATAAGTCATGGACATAGAGAAGAATGTTAAAGAATAAGAGTTTCCAAAAGAGCAGACTGTCCTTTCTGTACTCTGACTGCTGGTGCATGTTTATGCATTGAATGGACAATCTTAGGCCTTTCTCTTCAGCCTGGAAAGCTATATTCAAACTAACTGAAAGAGCCTCCGTATCACAATGCCACACAGAGCAGAGCAGTATCAAGCCGCACAGATTGCAAAAACCCAAGCTGACAGTATTGTGGCAGGAAGCTGGCATCCCTATAATTGCATTGTAATAAATTGAATATTGCCCTTCAGGTTTCCTCATGTAATCAGCTGCTGTGTCTGTCTAGTATGCCTACGTCTGATGTTATCTCTCATTTTCCATTGCTCCACTCTTGCTGAAATGCAAAGCAAAGATTGTTAGATTAAACACCCAAGCACACTTGGAGAGATGGACAGAAATAAAAGGCTTTCTAGAAGAATAAAATGAATCTAAAGTGGGTGAGGTTGTAAAGAGATCAGAATTGTTCTCAGGCCAAGACTGAATTTCAGCACAGCAAGCGGTTGCCAAAAGACTATGTACAGTTATGCATCTTTCGAAGTATCTACAATAGGCGTGTCAGTGGTTTTTGGAGAGCAACACCGCGGGTCTTATCCATTGTTCCCAGGATGTGTGCCATACGCTGATCTAATGAGTGAAGCACGTTTATTCCTGTCTCTGCAAGACATGGGCAGCACAAGGCTTGTTCCTATGCCAGGCCACACCGTGATGAAGTCAGGGCAAGAGAGGGAAAGGCTCAACGAAAAAACTGAATGAACCTAGCCCGAAGTTTATGGAGCTGGACATATGTCAGAACCGAATGAAAGAATGGGGTGTGCTGCCCTGCCGGAGCCCATTTTTAGATCTTGCTGATTTCAGTGGAAGGTTTAAGCTCATGCTTCATGATGAATGATCATGATGAATGATTTTACTTCATGATTAATGTAACACATACAGTTAATCTTTATCCTCAAGATTGGAGCAAGACATCAAGAACTCTTTCATATCACACCACGATAGCATTTTGGTTCCACATCCACTGCCAGGACTGCATCCTATGCCGTTGTGACATTTATAGTTTGCTTAGCTATGTAAGAAGACCTCTCTGGCTGAGAATTTGAAATTACTCCTCCCAAACTGCATTCAAAAGGCAGGAGCCATGAAAGAAGTGCCACAATAGTTTTACAATTCCTTAGTATGAAAGGACCCCAAACATAAATATGTAGAGACTAAATAAAGGTGGTATAGTGGCTAGTCTGTTCGATTGGGACTTGGGAGGTCCAAGTCTCTTCTGAACCATGAAACTCTCTTGGTTTCTATATAGGATTCTTGTGAGGATAAAGCTGAAAAGGGAGGGTGGGGGAAGCCAAATAGGTTGCCTTGAACTCACTGGTGGAAAGGTGTGATCTAGCTATTATAAGCTTCTAGTCCTTACATTATAATCTAGCTAGCATCAGAGGGTGAAAATGCCTCTCTCTATAAGCTTCTGAGAAGCATGAATAGGAAGATCTTGTGGTGCCAGTGTTCTTCTCATTGGTAGTTGACTGGTCATTAAGTGAACAAATTGCTGGGCTGCATATGGTTCAGCATGATTTTGCATGGCTCTACTGCTCTTCATATATTGTTATTGCAATTACTTATGAAATAAATATCATATTTCAACTTAATTCCAAGTCTAGTTGTATAGGAACTTCACTCTTCCTTTCTGTAAAAGACTACCAGTTTAGTTGTGTGTCTTGCCATACACCTGAAGTGTTTCACTTATGAAATCAGGAAAATCCAGGATTCTTGCGGTGGTCTAACCTGTTTTGAGTGCATGTTACTGTGCTCTATTGTTTTCAGAATTCGACTACAAAACTACTAATTCACTGCTGTCCCATGTGACTGGTTTGTGTGGTCTTTTGTAGTTGTATTTTGCCTTTTTTATTCTAACACAACTTGAATTTCCTTTGTGTTCTCCTAGCAAAGAAATATAAATCAATTCATTAAAAAACAGGAGTTGATCTATTGGCCAGCTAGTGTTTTGCAAAGGTGTGGCAGGTGTGGCAAGCTTGTACAAGTCCATAGGGGAGTTAGGATTGAGAATGAATTAAAATTGAGAGGTCAAGGGCTTTGTGGATCTGAGAAGTGAAAACATCTGGCAATTAATGCATAATAATTACTGTAGCACCAGCCTTGAGAGATGGAAATGAAACTCCAAAGTGTTGGGGGGAAGTAATCCTTGGACTTCTGTTTCAGATTTTGGAATACCTATCTATATAAATAAAAATGTAATGTTCATTTGTGGGATTAACATAACTCAAAAACCACTGAGCGAATTGACACCAATTTTGGACACAATACACCTATCAGGCCAACGAGTGACCATCAGTCATAAAAACACAAAAACACAGCGGAAGAGACTTAAAAAGCGAAAAGTAAATACATTACAACGCATGCGCAAAATTACATTTATACACATATACACAAATATACACACACAAAACACATATACATAGACTGGGCCACAGCAACACGTGGCAGGGGGTGGCTAGTATTTGCATATAAGTACATAATCTTAGAGTTGGGACAAACATCTAAACATTACATTCATTTATATTTCATATACGTATTACAAGGCAGATTTACATTGTAGAATTAATGAAACTTGACACCACTTTAACTGCTATGACTCAGTATTGTGGAATCATGGGAGCTGTAGTTTTAAAAGGCTCTGTCAAATAGCGTTGGTGTTTCACCTCCCATGCTTTCACACCACGGCAGTGAAAGTGCATTGATTCTACGGTGTAGATCAGTGGTTCCCAACCCGTGGTCCGTGGACCACCAGAGGTCCACAATAACTAAAATATGGTCCGCAGCCTCACCATTACTACACCATTGCAACAAGAGCGACTGGTCTTGCACAACCCTCTTTTAGTGCTGAGGCTTATTAAATATGATTTTTTTTGTGGGCAAGCAGGTGGCGACTACTGGATGGCATATGTTCTGATGTGATCTATCCAATGCTAAACCGAATCCAAAGTTGACCAAAAACTGATTCATAACCCTTTTGGCACTAATGTTGGAGAGTGATCCCTGGTCAAAGTGGTCCCTGGTTGGGGAACCACTGATGTAGAAGGACCCATACTAATAGCCTGAATATGTTTAACATGCACTGTTTTTAATAATTTCATGGATGAAACAGTGTGTGTACGCTGAACCATCAGAAAGCAAAAGTGTCACTTTCTCAACCACCCATGTTGATACTTAAAGATTTTTGGAGTATTTTGGATTATGGAATTCCAGATAAGGGATGCTCAATCTGGACAGTAATACTCAGAATCTTGGAACTGATCACAACATATTATAAGTCTCTTTAATATGACTCACATTAATAAGTTTTTAATATTAATAGAAGTTATGATTAATTAATGAGTAATAAAACCTTTCAATTCTTCTAGGTATTTTGAGAAAAGATTTTGGGTTTCTACGACTTGGCACACATATCTTGATTCTGGTTTTAATTAGGTTTTGTACTTTGAAATATTTTTATGATGAAGATATATTTTGTTTTTGTAGTCTGCTTCCTGACTATTTATTGGAGTTTGCATTTTTAATATAGGTGTTCGGTTAGTGCATAGCTCTGGTCTGGTTTGGAAGGCACTGAACAGATTGCGCTCTGGCACCACGAGATGCAGAGCCAATCTTAAGAAATGGGGCTACAGGGTGGAATCCTCGGCATGCGAGTGCGGAGAAGAACAAACCACTGACCACCTGCTGCAATGCACCCTGAGCCCTGCCACATGCACGATGGAGGACCTTCTTGTGGCAACCCCAGAGGCACTCCAAGTGGCCAGATACTGGTCAAAGGACATTTAACCAAATACCAAATTTACAAAATCTGTGTGGTTTTTTTTTCTTTTTCTTTTTAAACTCTGTGTTTGTTTTGCTCTGTTAGAATTGTAACACAATGGTTGCTGATGACACGATAAATAAAATAAAAATAAGTGCATAGCTTAAAAGTTAATCAATTTAAGCAATGAGCTAAAATACGTAGGAACAAACCAATTTCCTTGAATTGCATATACTTTTATCCCCTTCTTTTGAGTATGAGACCTTAGGTCAATTTCACAAACTGGTATACCTTTAAAGAGCCCCCCCCCCCCTTTATCATAGTGTGTATTCATTTTGTACTTATGTGCAATGTTATGTTTAGAAAAACTGCTTGCTTGAAAGGACCTTGTAATTTGCTAATTGTTGTGTGGGCGGGTGGCTAATTGCTCAGCTATCAAACTGATTAGTTATGCTTATCAAAACATTCCCAGAATTACATCCTTCAGTTCTTTTGTGGTTTACATCTGATAGCAGCTTTGTTCACCAATTGTTCTTTTATTTCTTGGTGTGAGGAAAGTGGATGACAGACTGTTGAAATTTGTGTTTATGGAAGTCACGTGAAGATGATGGTCATTGCAATCTCATTTTTAATGGGAAAGGTGAATTGAAGTGCCGTACTAATTTGCAACAAGATTTGAAGGTCCAGTTCACTACTGAGTTGCATTATAAGCTCAAAAGAAGTGTATTAAGAACACTCATTATAACTATGAAATTATTGTTTGCATTGTATAAACAAATTGTACTGGAACCAGAGATTTTGTACATTTCATATGTAATAATAGTGTCTAGTCCTCCCAAAAATTTAAGTAATATTGGAGGGTAAAAATGACATCCGGTAGCCCTGTTTTCTCTATGGTCTATATATGTAATTTTATAATTTAAAACATAATTTTCAACAGTGGATTGTGTCACCTTTAATATGAACAGATTTATTTTACCACAAGCTTTCATGGGTTACAATAAAATGGAGTATAATATATGCAAAACATACGTGGATGTCATTTACAAATGTTCATCATGTGTTAAGGGATTTGCTTATTACCAGATTATTCATATTAATTGCTTATGGCTGGTGTCAATATTATAATTATCACCTTCTGCATCCAATTTCCTTCTGATCTGACCTACAGCAGTGTACCCTTGTGGATACATGATGTATCCCTGTATTATAATCCATGAAAGTTTATGGGAAAATAAATGCAGTAGTCATAAAGATGCAAGGAGACTCCGCTTGTTTGAAACAGGCTCCATCTACACTGCAATGAAGTACAGTGCAAAATTACATTATATGGTCAGTGTAGACTCAGGGCCCTTCCACACAGCGATATAACCCAGAATATCAAGGCAGATAAACAGCCTCAATCCAAAACCCGGGTGGAGACCAAGTACTGAGGATATGGTAATTGCTTAAATATGCCATGAAAAATATCCACAAGTTGCTTCCACCTGGCTCCTACATACAGCCCTCTGTGGAAAGCTGATTTTACTGGATACACCGCACACTCCTGGATGTCTAAGGCCCCTTCCACACAGCTGGATAAAACCCACATTGAACTGGATTATATGGCAGTGTGGACTCAGATAACTCAGTTCAAAGCAGATATTGTGGATTCCAACCCAACCCTTCCCTTCTTGGGGACTTATTTAAAGTTACCATGTTGTTGTTGTATGACTTTCAATCATTTCCAATTTATTGCAACTCCACGATGAACATATCACAGGCAAAATTTGTTCAGTGGGAGTTTGTATTCCTCTGAAGCTGAGAGAGCATAACTTGTCCAATGTCACTTTATGAGTCTCCATACCTGAGCAGGGTTTTCAGCCCAGGTTTCCAGAGGCATAGGCTTATGCCCAAACCACTACACTGGTGCTCAAGTTGCCATAGTATCATGGAATTCTGTTCACTTTGTTACATCAAAATGGTAGTTGCTGGCTGGCATGAGCTCAGAATATTGCTATAATCACTGTCAGAAGCCAAAAAGGCAAGTTGGGGCCCCACGAGATGGCACTCTGCCCTCTCTCCTCCCCTGTGCACTGGAGCGCTTTGAATAAAGGACACCAACGTATTTGACAGCTTTTAAAAAATTACTATTATTCTGGGAAGAGTCAGCCTGGATCCTGACTGCTGCTCATTATAGGCTTCTAGTTAAAGATGTGAAACGGCAACTCATCGGCAGGCAAGGGTTCAGAAATCAGTGTATTCCTTTGTCTTATCCTTGCCAGGCTCTGTGGGGAAATGTTATAACTGATATACATGGGAAAAGAATGTATGGTATGCTCACACAGAATCTGCCATGGCACTGTGTCTGATAAAATTGTCATTGTTCTTCAGGAACCAACCATTACACAGAGACAGTAACATAGCAACACAAATGAGAAGGGTGTAATGGGATTAAGAACAAGTACATGACTGCAAAGTTTTTGTAAATGGACAACTCATAGAAGAGCTCAGTTGAAACAGGCTGGAGGTATCATTAGCTGTGTGTGTGTGTTACTGGATGAACAAACACATCAGGCTGGAAGCATGTGGTTAGGATTACACTCAGTCCCTCACGTTCACTGGGGTTAGGGGCACAAGACTTCCTGTGAAAGTGAAAAATCAAGAATAAAGAAATTGCTATTAGTTTTGATTAATAGAACATCTCTCTAGTAAATTCTTGGTCTTCCAGTTCAACTGTATGGCCAACTTTGGTTAGAAGCTGACCATAGAATCCCACCAGAGGACATAGAGGTTCCTAAAGAGATGTTCTCTCTTGAAATCTCTAGGTCCTCCAGCATTACTGGAGGAAGTTGACCATAGTGTCATACTGTGGGATGTTGAGATGCCTAGATAAAGCATATTAATCAAATCTTCAAAAGTAAAAACTGCAAATGGGGTGGAGAAGGGGACAGGGACGACTGAGTTTGAATGGAAGGAAAGAAGAACTTGAGATATGGGAATGCTTCACACTTGGGACTGATTTATACCATTGTGGATATCATTTTAATTGGTCTTGTGTCTGATTTATAGATAGAATTATCAACTTGGAAAAGACCGCAAGGGCCATTCAGTCCAACCCCCTTCCATGCAGGAAAAGCACAAAGTTTCCCGACAGCTTGCCTCTGTCTCTTATTAAAATGAAACTAAAGGAGACCAGGAGACCATGTGCTCCAATAATAATAATAATAATAATAATAATAATAATAATAATAATAAAAGAGTCAGTGCTTTATTTAGAGAACTAGCATGGTGTAGTGGTTGAAGTGTTGAACTAAAACACTTGGAGATCAGGATTTGAATTCCTGCCTTGCTATGATAATCTTGGACAAGTCACCTTTTATTTGCAGGTTTAAAAGTTATAACAAGTGTTTCATTAAAAACAAAGACATGCATACTTTTGTTATCTTTAGTTACGGCACTAATGGAAGATGCTTTAGAAATACGAAATTACTATTAAGTGGATAAAGTGTTTGGTGCTAATTTTTTAATGCAGCAATTTTGGAACATTCCCAAATAGGAAGTAGGGCTGTACATGTAGCTGACGATAAGATATATCTTTGTGACACATATTCAGTGTTAACTGAAATAAAAATATGATGATGATGATGTAATATGATGATGATGTGATGATGTATGGAACTGATATATGAAGAGGAAAGCGTAAAGGAGATAAGAATGAGTGGAGACTGACAAAGCATAGAAATTATCTTCCTTTCTGAAGTTACAAAGGAAATATTTTGGAAATATTAATGTATTCCATTGCTTAATGTATTAAGCAACTTTCCACCTTAGAATCTCCCCCTGCCCCCGACTTGGTGTATAAACTTGTTTCCTGGAAGAACTGAATGTGGAAGCTAGAAATTTAATCTTGTTTGGTGTCTAACTGTAAAAGAACTATAAAATATGTATAACTGTATAATTTGCTTATAAAGACACTTTATGGAAATTTTAAGAGAAAACGTTGAGTAATTTGCCTGTCTAGAAACATGTTGAGACAGTAGATCCTGACTGCTCAGATAATAGCTGAGAAAAACTACACAAAGAGCTGGCAATTGGCTGGCATAGATGGCAGCACAAAAGTTACTGAACAACAACAACAGCAACAATAACAACGTTCCATTATCTGGGCAGAGACCAAAAAGGGGCGCTCGATGGAAAAGGGTAGTACATTTGATGTGGTTGAGAGGGGTTTGAAGGAGGAAAACCATTCCCCATTACCCAAAACCATTACAGTACCTAATAATTTTATTTCTTACCTGCTTCTCCTCATGACTTGAGGCAGGACAGAACATAGTTCAAGACACATAATAATAAAATCTGTAAAATACCTATATTAAATTGTATTTTTATGAAACACGTATACCAAAATACACAGAACAAAGATTAAAATACAATAAACATAGGATGTGAGTGTAAAATTCATAGTTAAAACCCTTTACATGGGATATAGATGCTAAAACACTTTAGATGGGATATAGATATGTGTAGATGCACAGGTGTGATGTACTTATGAATTTGTAGTGGGAATTTTCTTTTAATTTTGACACTAAACATATATGGAAGCAATATCTATTCAGGTTTCAGTTGTATAGCCACAGTTCTTTATACAAACTACATTGAACTCAGTAGGATTCACAGTGCTATCATATACAGTTTACTTTGGTTACCCTCATGTAGATGCATCCTGAGACGCCTTGAAACGTGAACATATGCTGCTAACAGGAGAAAATCCAGAATGCCTGCTGAGTCTCATCCCAACCAGAACAGAGCTGACTGTGTGACACTGATATTTTGGAATAAGAAATTGGTACAGCTGGAAATTTTAATTTTTTATTGGCTGCAAATAAAATAGCCCAGCTGTACATCAGTGACTCAAAATATTTTCCTTGCAGCAACTAAGACAGCAGCAGCCCTCCCTTTGGTCTTTGACTCACCAGCATGAGAAATCAATTTTGGCTGCACTTTCTAAAGAAATGCCTCATTGTTAATGCCTTTGCATAACTTTGGAAACAGCTAATTCAAATGTTCATATCCTTTTCGGCCTCTTTTATCTCCATTTATGTTTCTTTCCAGTTTTCAGGGGTTGCACTTAAATAGTTTTACTTAACTGAAGAGTGTTGGTGATTATCATTTATCCTGGTGGCATTTTGACATGTATGTAGAACCTGTTACATGAGTTCTTGGAAAGCTACTTGTGGGAAATTACAGCCTTATGCAGACCTCTATCCAGGGATTTTGTATCCATGGATTCAACCATCCCTATTTTGAAAACAGTACTCCCTCCCCCCAATTCAAAAAGCATTTCTTAATTTTGCTATTTTATATAAGAGACACCATTTACTGCACTACTTTATATAATGGGACTTGAGCATCCACAGATTTGGTATCCTGGGACCAAACTGCAATGGATATAATAAAAAATATAGTAATAAACTTTATTTATATCCCGCCACCATCTCCCCACAAGGACTCGGGGTGGCTAATGTGAGGCCAAGCCCAACAATTACAATAAAACAAAATAAAATACATACAGCAGGTAATAACTCAAATAAAATACAAACAATAAATAATACACTAGGGTAAACACAGGGTATGAAATAAAATAAAAAAGTTAAAAAGCAAGAGTTGGGCACAGTAGGCTGGGCCACATGCAGGGATAAAATCATGCAACCCCGGGTGAGATAGGTAAATGGAGTAGTATAGCTATACCAGTGACTCACTGAAGATCAATAATATTAAACTGAGTTAAACTGACTTGCTTATCTTGAATATGTCAAAAAGAAAATCCCAGTGCAGAGGAAACTGCCAGCCAAGCCCCAGCTTCTTCCTCCCACTTCGCTTGAAGCCTGGAGTGTAAATCAAGAAGCCTGTGTGGGTGGAGGAGAGCTCTCCCCTGGGCTTTGAGGAAATTCACTCCAAAAAGCATTGATTTAAAGTGAACTTTTAAAAACAATTAAGAAGTAAGGGGAAAAAGCAGAAATATATTTTAAAATAAAATAAACACCATGAAGTTTGTTTAGTTGTTATTTTTCACCCCATCAACTTAACCTCATGACTTACCTCCCTATGAATGAGGGGTCTCAGGGATCTCTGGTTATCAACATCCCTGCTCATGTCTTGCAAACTCAGAGCAAACTCAGGCTTCCTTGATTGACTCAGTCCACTTCTTCCTACTGCTTTTTACATTACCAGACCTTATGATCTTTCTCAGTAAGTCACATTTAATTGTGATATGTCCAAAGTGGGGATAGCTTTAGTTTAGACATTTTAATTTCTAGTGTGAGTATTTTTGGCTGTCTAGTCTTTCCCGCTGCTTCTTAAACTGTGGGTCCCAACTCCAAATGGGAGTCCCTTTAGTTCAGTGGTCCCCAACCTTTTTTTGACCAGGGACCACTCTCCAACATTAGTCGCAAAAGGGTTACAAATCAGTTTTTGGTCAACTTTAGATTTGGTTTGGTTATTTAGGGTGCTGATTCAGAAAATTGCATTGGATAGATAGCATCAGCTCTAGTTTCAGACACAGAACATATACCATCCACTAGTTGCCATCTGCTTGCCCACAGAAAACCATATTTAACAATCTAGAGTTGATGTGATCTTTCCAAGGGTTGGTCAGTGACAGGGAAGGGGTGGCAGGTGGTGTGAAAGGAGTGGAAATATAATACAATAAAATAAACAAATACATAAATAAAGAGGAAGGAGGCTCATGGACCAGATTTTCGTCTTCACAGCTCACTGGTGGTCCGCAGCCCACAGGTTAAGAACCGCTGCTTTTGCTCAGTGTTGGGGTCACAAAAATGGCAACAGTGAAAGGTTTCTGAATACCACCCATTTACACAAATCTATTAGCAACAATGTGCAGCATTTACAGTAGACTCTGCAGAAAATGTTCCACAAGGAGGAAAACCACCTGTTTAGCAAGCCTTGCAAATGCTGATCTATTATCAGTTATTGTTTGGTTTTTATTCCTATCATATATACCTGGGGTCATGTAATAAATAGTCACACACACCCTGAAGAAAAATAAACTAGAATCCAAAAGTATGGTAATCACCCATGTAGATTAAAAACATAGCATACTGAAAAAGGGAAGGAATAAATAAAAAGACAATCATCCTTTTAAAAAAGATATGCAGTCAAACCTAGCTAAACGTATTAAATGTGACCAATCAAATGAATCCTAGAAGGGTGTAAATGAAAAAAAAGTTTGATCCCCACTAGCGGACCTTGGAACACAAGCTGTCAGTGTGGAATTGTGAGTCCTGGATGTCTTGGCCATATATGTTGCCCTTTTAAAACAATGATAGTATTTGTGTGGTCCTTCAGATGTAGTTGGCCTACAATTCTCATTCTTCCTCACCATGGGATCCTCTGGTTACAGCTGCTGGGAACAGCAGTTCAAGAACACCTGGAATGTGTTGCTCAACACAATGGCCATCATCCCCCTTGAAAGAGTCAAAGGGGAAGGAACAGTTCCTTTAAGAATGCAAGTCCCCAAGGGCCATGTTCTCCTGATCCAAACCTTCTAGAAACACAAGTGAGATGGTATTCAGGGATCTTCTGCATTATCTGGGTTATACTGGGAGTAGTGGTCACTGTACAGCATTTCATCTTAGCTCTTTAGCTGGCAGCAAGATGCATATAGCACTGTTTAGATGTGTTTAGGAAAGGAAGCAGGCTCCTGACAGTTTCCCAGGAGAGAAGCGGAGGATCTTCAACTACCATGTTATCTGTTTCTCAGTGAGTCTGATTTCACTGTCTTTCCTTTCTTATGGAAACTGGTCCAGGAATCCAAAATACAATAGTCTCATAATGCATCTGCAGACAGGAAGCAATTAATAGCAGCGTCAAGGATATCTCTGTAGACTGCATTCCCTGGGAAACAACTATCAAAGGCCATCAAGAGAATTGCTGGGTCAGAGTCTATTGAAAACAAGAGAAATATGGTAAAATGGTTATTTGAAGAAAAATATATTTTTTATTGGGCATAGGTGGCAGGGGATTTGCTTTGACTGAAAGAAGCCTCACAGTTGGAGGAATTGTTGCATCAGCCCTGTTTCATAAAGCAGAATTGAGTGGAGAGGTGAATGTTGTCAATAACAACTGCCAAGGCTGAGACGGGGAGATATATTGTGAGGTCTGGCAAAACAGCCAGAAGAAAAAGAGAATTCAGTTTGCACTGCCTCTTTCGGTGTTCGGTGCCATGTATTGAGAAATACATGGCACCTCAAATCTGATATTATAATTAGGCATGCTATTCTTTCAGATTGTGTATATTTAAATTTACAGTAATAATTGCATTTATTTCTACCACTAGGATGCATCTCCATTTTAGAATGAATGCAGTTTTGATGCCACTTTCACTGCCATGGTTCAATGCTATGGAATTGTGGGAGCTGTAGTTTTACAAGGTCTTTAGCCTTCCCTGCCAAAGACTGCTAGTGCATCACCACACTCATGATTAAATAACACTGGCAGTTAAAGTGGTGTCAAACTGCATTCATTCTACAGTGAAGATGCATCCTATGTTTCAGTCCAGGTACCATTTTTTATAGTAACTAATTTTTTGAAAGAGTGACCAGAGTAATATTTATTTATAGTTCTGGACTTGATCAAATTATTCTTTGATGGACTTAGCATGTGATCATGGGTACCTCTCAGCAAATGTACCTTACAAGGGATTAATAGTAGAGCAGAAACCATGTAAACCTGTTATTTGTGTTCCTGGTGAGTTGTCATGCACATGGACTTCAAATACTACTGTATTCTTACCAGATTATTAAGAGGTGGTTGCCGTCATTTTCTTTATTTATAGCAAAAAGATACAAATTATTGAAAATGTCACAGGAAGCCCCTGAACGTAACTGCAATCTGATTCAGATGGTCCAGAAGGTAGAAGAGGCAACAAGGGGATTGGCTACTCTTGATCTCATCCTAACAAAAGCGGAGGACCTGATCGATGCGGTCGAAGTGGTAGGATCCTTAGGGGCAAGTGACCATGTGCTCCTGCAATTTGAGGTACAAAGGAAGGCCGAAACTAAGACAAGTCAAACCCGCATTTTGGACTTTAGGAGAGCTGATTTCCAAAAAATGAAGGAAACGCTGAGCAGCATTCCGTGGACACAGATACTAAAAGACAAGGGAGTTACGGATGGATGGGAATTTCTCAAGAGTGAAATACTCAAGACGCAATTGCAAACCGTGCCAACAAAGAGAAAAAATAGGACAAGTGCAAAGAAGCCAGAATGGATGTCCAAAGAACTTCTAACTGTGCTAAGACACAAAAGAGACATACACAAGAAGTGGAAAAAGGGAGAAATCACCAAAGAAGAATTCAAACAAATAGCCAACACCTGTAGGGAAAAGGTCCGCAAGGCTAAAGCAAAAAACAAGCTCAGACTTGCCAGGGACATTAAAAACAATAAAAAGGGCTTCTATTCTTATGTCAGTAGAAAAAGGAAAAACAAGGAGGCGATAGGACCTCTTCGCGGAGAACATGGGGCAATGCTGACAGGGGATAGGGAAAAGGCAGAACTACTTAATGCCTTCTTTGCCTCGGTCTTCTCACAAAAAGAGAGTCTTCAACCTCATCAAGATGGAGTGGATGAGGGATTGGAGGACATCCAACCCCAAATTGGGAAAGAAGTCGTCCAGGAATACCTGGCCGCTCTTAATGAGTTCAAGTCCCCAGGGCCAGATCAACTACACCCCAGAGTATTGAAGGAACTAGCGGAAGTCATTTCGGAACCATTGGCAACCATCTTTGAGAGTTCTTGGAGAACGGGATAAGTTCCAGCAGATTGGAGGAGGGCCAATGTGGTCCCAATCTTCAAGAAGGGAAAAAAGGATGACCCAAACAACTACCGTCCAGTCAGCCTCACGTCGATACCGGGCAAGATTCTGGAAAAGATTATTAAGGAAGCGGTCTGCAAACACTTAGAAACAAATGCAGTCATCACTAATAGTCAACATGGATTTATCAAAAACAAGTCATGCCAGACTAATCTGATCTCTTTCTTCGATAGAGCTACAAGCTGGGTAGATGCGGGGAATGCCGTGGATGTAGCGTACCTGCATTTCAGTAAGGCCTTCGACAAGGTCCCCCATGACCTTCTGGCAAGGAAACTAGTCCAATGTGGGCTAGGCAAAACTACGGTGAGGTGGATCTGTAATTGGTTAAGTGGACGAACACAGAGAGTGCTCACTAATGCTTCCTCTTCATCTTGGAAAGAAGTGACGAGCGGAGTGCCGCAGGGTTCCGTCCTGGGCCCGGTCCTGTTCAACATCTTTATTAATGACTTGGATGAAGGGCTAGAAGGCATGATCATCAAGTTTGCAGACGACACCAAATTGGGAGGGATAGCCAATAGTCCAGAGGACAGGAGCAGAATTCAAAACGATCTTGACAGATTAGAGAGATGGGCCAAAATTAACAAAATGAAGTTCAACAGTGACAAATGCAAGATACTCCACTTTGGCAGAAAAAATGAAATGCAAAGATACAGAATGGGGGACGCCTGGCTTGAGAGCAGTACGTGTGAAAAAGATCTTGGAGTCCTCGTGGACAACAAGTTAAACATGAGCCAACAATATGATGTGGCGGCAAAAAAAGCCAATGGGATTTTGGCCTGCATCAATAGGAGCATAGTGTCTAGATCTAAGGAAGTAATGCTACCCCTCTATTCTGCTTTGGTTAGACCACATCTGGAATATTGTGTCCAATTCTGGGCACCACAATTCAAGAGAGATATTGACAAGCTGGAATGTGTCCAGAGGAGGGCGACTAACATGATCAAGGGTCTGGAGAACAAGCCCTATGAGGAGCGGCTTAGGGAACTGGGCATGTTTAGCTTGAAGAAGAGAAGGCTGAGAGGAGATATGATAGCCATGTATAAATATGTGAGAGGAAGCCACAGGGAGGAGGGAGCAAGCTTGTTTTCTGCTTCCTTGGAGACTAGGACGCGGAACAATGGCTTCAAACTACAAGAGAGGAGATTCCATCTGAACATTAGGAAGAACTTCCTGACTGTGAGAGCTGTTCAGCAGTGGAACTCTCTGCCCCGGAGTGTGGTTGAGGCTCCTTCTTTGGAAGCTTTTAAGCAGAGGCTAGATGGCCATCTGTCAGGGGTGATTTGAATGCAATATTCCTGCTTCTTGGCAGGGGGTTGGACTGGATGGCCCATGAGGTCTCTTCCAACTCTTTGATTCTATGATTCACAGGTGCAAATGCAAAGGAAAGCAAGGACAAAACACACCACATTCCCTTGCACTTTTCCTCATTGTTTTGCTCATTTTCTTTGCATCCTACCATGGATCTTCTCTCCCTTCCTCACCCACTGGCTTCATAGTAACTTCTTGCCTTGCTTCACAGCTGCATCTTTCTCCCTTCCTTGTCTCATTTTGCTTCTTTGCCACACACCCCTCACCTTGTGGCCCATTGCTGGCCTTGCTCAGCCACCTTCCCTTTCCTCCCATCATTGTCTGATCTTAGGGCACTACCCTTGCATCTGACACCTTCTTATGCCTTTATCTCTTTTTCTTTGCTCCCTTCCAGTACACCTCATTTTTTTCCCTCCTTTCCCTCCCCTTGCTTCATCTTACACCTTTGCCTTTACTCCCTCCATTAGTTCTAGCACTTTACCTCTTTAATGTCTTCCCTTTCCTAGAATAAAGATTTTTTGGGTGCTATGGGTACAAAAAAAGCAATTCTTAAGGAATTTGTGTGTTTGTGGAACCTTTACAATCTATTATTTTTAACATTTTAAGCAAAGAACAAACAATGCCTATGTTTTGTTTTCAAAGGCTTTAATGGACGGAATCACTGGATTGCAATGAGCTTTCCGGGCTGTATGGCCATGTTCCAGAAGCATTCTCTCCTGACATTTCACCCACATCTGTAGCAGGTATCCGCACAACCTCAGAGGATGCCTGCCATAGATGTGGGTGAAACGTCAGGAGAGAATGCTTCTGGAACATGTCCATACAGCCTGGAAAACTCACAGCAACCCAATGCCTAAGTTATTTTTATACATTTATAAACATTCCTGGTTTTTCCTGCCCCAGTTGTCTACTTTTGCATGCTGTATGTATAATATTTGTTCATTCCTAGAGATAAAGGAAGAGAAAAGGAAGAGAAAGTTAAAGAAAGAAGTAATGGAAAAATGTAAACAGTTCATATCTGACATGTTGCCCCTTAAAACTGGGCAAAATAGACATTTTGGTTTTATCTCTTTTCTTCGGTGTGGTATGTAAATGTGTGTGCATATTTTACAAAGAATCCTCTTTAAAGGCTTATAATACAGTGTGATAACTAAACACAAGCCTCCTTCTGTATTTATACTATATTAAAATTTTAACCTATTGAAAACAGTGCATTCTTTTTAATATAATAGGAAAATAATAGTGTTGAAGTGGTTTTGAACATTTGTAGTCACCAGCAAATCATGTATTGTTCTTTACAAAATTCACTAGGAGGATTTCATTCTAAAAAAACACTCATGTAAATACATGCATTCCTGGGTTCTTCAATCTGTTCCTTTTCATAATTGTAGGGTTGTGAAACAAATTATAATACTCCTTGAAGTTTTCCTTGGGTGGGACATTAAGAACTCTTCCTTTTACCTGGAGCTTTGCTAGCATCTGTTTTCCAAGAGCTATGATAATGTTTTTCTGTAACTTTGCATTATTTCTAAAGTGTAAATGATATTTAATATTTATTAAAAAAACCATTACGTGTACATGTTTTAAGAGTTTTATAAAACTTTTTAATTGTGTCTTATTTTACTGATGTATTGAATTCTTTAGACACTATAAATAGTTCAATTTGATTGTAATGTTTACTTTTCTGTATTTTCAGTGGTTTTGTTCTTTTAAATTATGAGCTGCTTAAATTTTAAATTTTGAAATATTTTGAAATTGGGGAGGGGAGAGCAGGATACTAGTACTTCTACTAATAATAGATGCATCTTGTGAAGGTAAAGTGATTATATGATGCCTCTTCTTGAAATGTCATTGGTTTTTAAAGTCAGAAACAAATTGTTTAAATACTGATTTAAATGGAATATGGTAGTTACTGAATATACAAATGTATAAGCCAATCTCGTGTATAAGTCAAGGGCAGGTTTTGGGGCCAAAATTATGGATTTTGATATGATCCGTTTATAAGTCGAGGGCATTTGGTGAGGAGGGGGGGCATGGTTAAGAAGGTAGAGAGGATTGGTTCTTATTTTCTCCCGGGATGGGTTAAGTTATCACCTTTCCCTACTCTGTGCATAAAGAGGATGGTTCCTTTTGCTATAAGTATTAACATATAATACTTAAATTGACCTGTAGGTAAGTTGATCAAGGTTTTGTGGGTTGGCCAAGGTTTTCTGGGTTGATATGAGTCTTAAGCACATTTACTGGGGAGCAACCACCAATAAAACCCCAGGACACATGGTTAAGATTTCACTTATAGATTTTACACATGATTAGTTTTAGATGCACTCATTTTTAAATTAAAGGTTGCACTCATTTTTAAGTATGCTTTTACAGCCGCATCAGATGGGCTGATTTGCCTGTTGTACACTGCTTCACCTCATTTTTCTGCATGGAGCCCTTCACACGATGTAAAGGACTTTCCGGTCGGGCTCCATGCCACAAAGGGAGGTGAAGCAGTGCCTGTTGCTGTGGAGGCAATACAGGAGACTTCCCTTGTTGCCTTCTCTTCAATGGGGGAAACAATGCTTCCCCCCATAAACAAGGAGGAAGGTAAGGCAAGCGATGCAGGGCATGGTGAGGCGACTGCTCCATGCCCCTGCCAAGAGACCATGGATTCATCCTACATCAGGGCGAATCCATAGGCCTTTCTGATAAGGTCCTTCGACAGAACTCCCTGTCATCTGAACATAAATATAGTAGCATATCCACCGCCACTGTCGTTCAGTAATGTGACAGCGTTCAATTCTCTGCTGGGCTCCTCTCTTTTTAGCTTCAACTTGACAGTATGATTTCCTTAAGCAATTGTGATCACTTGGCTTGAGATTCTGTTGTTTATCATAGGCTCTTGAATGACCATCCATTTATCCTGAGAGAAAATGGGCATTGGTTGGTCTCCAAAACATCAGAATTCTTTTTTGAAAAAATTAATTAATGTCTTCAGTGGCACAGAGCTGTTTGAAAAGAGAAAATCTGGCCTTGCACTGCTTGAGAACTAGAAAATGACAGGCCAATCCTCAAGACAAAACCTCATTTCTGTAGATGCACATTATCCGCAAATGCATACACTGAAAAGAGAGATCTGAAATGTTGTTGGGCAGGAAAGAAAGCATAGTGTTAACCATTCTCTTATCATCAGACTGTCTAACCCATTCATGCACACATACACCCCACTGATCTTCTGCATCTATTCATGCTTGAGAAGAGGAGTTGGAACTAGCTGACTCATTATAAGAGCCCCCCAGAGTACACAATGGGCATGCTATACAGAAATAAAACAGAAGCTACTTTGTTTTAAAATTATGTTGAAATTGCCCCTTGTTTTCATTTTGCTCGTGGCAAGTTGGATTTTAATAGGAAGCAGCATATCAGGAAAATGGGAATGCCAAAAAGAGTTGGCGATGTTTTAGTCCCTTTGCTGATTAGTGCTCTAGTTGCATGTCATCTTAGCCTTTGGGGGCCTATCTGTACTGTCTTATGAAGCTATTCTTCTTTCCAATTTGACAGTTGGATGGAGGGAAGCACTCTTATGCCCTTGCATTTTTAGCAATACATCCCTTGTTGAAGAACATGCCCTTTCAATGTGGATGGGCCAGTGGTTATAAGCCTTTGATGAGATTTACAGATAATGGATTTATTAAATTCTAGGCTCAGTAAATGGATCAAAGAAAGTATGTGCGGAATAAATTTTGGGAATTCAGTCTAGCTTTCTAGCTTGAGGAAATCTGAATGCAAATAAATCAGCATGTTGGAAAAGTATCGCAAGCTCTACCTTATGGAACGTGGGAAATTGTTGGGAATCTTGTATTGTTCTCAGTGCCAAAGAGAACAGGTCACCTACATCCTTTAGAGTTGTATAGAGGAAAGAATTGCAAAACACGCTGAAATTATTTTACCTAGTTATTTAAAGGTTCAGAAGTCTTTATTTGCAAAGCAGTGGGAAATGGGGTTCAGGCACCCTCAAGTTACGAACAACATAGGTTCTGTAGGCGTCTTTTTAAGTTGAATTTGTATGCAAGTCAGAACAAGTACATTTTTAAAGTGTGACTCTAGCCAAAAACGTGTATTTTTTTAAAGCTGTTGATAGAATAGGAAAATGTTAACACCCCCGTGGTGTCTGTTTTGCTGTCTGTGCCCTTGGTCAGAAGATTTCACCTTGCTGTCTGTCCCTGTGATAATAGAATTTTGAAAAAAAAATCGGCTTGTTGTGGAAACAAGAATTGGTGAGACAGCTTCAGTGGAGACACCTTTTCCCCTGTATAGGACTAAATCTGAAGTGTGACCACAAGTACAACTCTATGTTGTGGTTTAAAATTTATTGTAGGTTTTGATGAAGAGGATGTGTTGACAAGATTCAGGCATGACACTAGCTAACAAAATCTGTATGGTTTGCCATTTGAATATTCATAAATATTATTCCCACCCTTAAACAATACACTTATTTCCTTTATAAAACAAACATGAGGAAGATCTGTAGTGATCAACTTAAGGTTCAGTTTAGGGACTGGATGGCTGTCTTGGGTCATATACCCAGTTGTTAATGCAAGATGCAGAAGGAAAGTTCATGAAGATCACCTTTACTTACTGAGCATATCTGTGCCACCAGCATTTGTGTCCCTTCTCTTAAACTGTGCATGTGTGTACTGTGACTGGATCTGTGTACATTAATATAATGCCATATGTAAAAGGAATATACAACATATTGGAACCAGGACAGACCTGAATGATTTTAGGGAAAGTCTAGTGATAATGCCCAGGAATTAGGAAGGAGATGTCTGTGGCAGAAACTGAGGTAGAGTCCCATGGAAGCCTCTCCATACCTTACCTGTTCTTCTAAAGTCCTAGTAGACTGGAGGAGGGCAATTGTTGTCCATATCTTCAAAACAGGAAAAAGAGGACACCAACAATTACTGTCCAGTCAGCCTGGCATCAATACCAGGAAAGATCCTGGAGCAGATCATTAATGAAGCAGTCTGCAATCACTTAGAAAGGAATACTGTGATACCTAAAAGTCAACATGGATTTCTCAGAAACAAGTCATGCCAGGTTAATCTTATCTCTTTTTTCGATAGAGTTACAAGCTGGGTAGATGCAGAGAATGCTGTGGATGTAGCATATCTTGATTTCAGTAAGGCTGTCGACAAGGTCACCCATGACCTTTTTGCAAACAAACTACTGTAGTATAATATGCTACTATTAGGTGGATTTGTAATTGGTTAAGTGACCAAATCACCAATGGTTCCTCTTCATCTGGAAAGAAATGACTAAAGGAGTGCCGCAGGGTTCGGTCCTGGGCCTAGTACTGTTCAACATCTTTATTAATGTCTTGGATGAAGGTTTAGAGAGCATGCTTATCAAGTTTGCAAGTGTCAGCAAATTGGAAGGGATCACTTATACTCCAGAGGACAGGACCAGAATTCAAAATGATCTCAACAAATTAGAGAGCTAGGCCAAAACTAACAAAATGAACCTCAACAAGAAGCAATGTGGGATAATTCACTTAGGCAGAAAAAACGAAATGCACAGATACAGGATGAGTGATGCTTGGCATGAAACCAGTACATGTGAAAAAGGTATTGGAGTCTTGGTGGACAACAAATTGAACACAAGCCAACAATGTGATGCAGCGCCTAAAAAAGCCAATGGGATTTTGGGTTGGACCAAAAGGAGTTTAGTGTTTAGATCAAGGGAATTAATGGTTCCCCCCTGTTTTGCTTTGATCAGATCTCATCTGGAATACTGTGTCTAATTCTGAGCACCACAATTCAAGTGAGATCTTCACAAGATGGAAGGTGTCAAGAGGAGGACAACTGAAATGATCAAAGGACTGGAGACCATGCCATATGAGGAGGGGCTTAAAGAGCTGAGGATGTTTAGTCTGCAGAAGAGAAGGTTGAGAGGAGACATGATTGCCATGCTTAAATATCTGAAAGGCTGTCATAAAGATGGGGGAGCAGACTTGTTTTTTGCTGCCCTGGAGACAAGGACTCGGAGCAATGGATTCAAATTACAGGAAAGGTTATTCCATCTGAACATTAGGAAAAGCTTTCTGATGGTAAGAGTTATTCAGCAGTGGAACTCTCTGCCTTGGAGTGTAGTGGAAGCCCCTTCCTTAGAAGCTTTTGAACAGAGGCTGGATGGCCATCTGTTGGGGGTGCTTTGATTGTGTTTTTCCTTTTTGGCAGGGGGTTGGACTGGATGGCCCGTGTGGTCTCTTCCAACTGTATGATGCTATGATTCTTAAGCTGATTTTTGTATTGTATTTTTTTTTTCAGTCTTGAAAGCAAGGGGCAGAATCTAGCAAAATATAAGCAATCTTTAATCTTTTTCTTATGAATGACAGACTCCTGGCAAGTCTTTAACTGTCTTGTTAAATTATTTGGTTTTTAAAATGCTGTGTTTTGACTGGATCATGACCATGTTGGCAACTTAAGATACAGCCTATGGAGGATGCCTGTTAATTATGAAGTTTTTTCGAGGCTCTTGGTTGACTTTAAGGATGTTTTCTGCTATGTTTCTTTGGCTTTAGAAACCCCTTTTCTAAAGAAGAGAGCCTGGATTTTCTCCCTTAATGTTAATGATTTTGAAAATTAAGCTATAAACAGACAGGCTGGAGAAAGAACTCCTCCTTATTTTAGTATTGGTTGAGGGCAGGGAGGAGTTGAACATGCCCAAATACTTTTGCAAGCTTTGAGGGCAGGAAAAACAATAATACTGTATGTTTAAATTGTAGAGCAGTTGTGAATGGTTGGCTTCCAGGTATGCCTTTATGTGTGCTTATGCCTTGGGTTAAAAAAGAAATCTTCTGGCATGCTCATAATAACCACCTTCTCTGTTGCAACCAAGGGCATTATAGGCTGTGTGTGTTGCTGTGAAAAGTTTTTGATTTAATGGAAAGCAGGCTGCTGGAGGGGAGGACTCTGTTAGCCACACCTCCACAAGTTTTATATCTGCTTGGAAGAGAGCGGCATGTTTCCTCACTCTGCAGCTCCAGAGGACAGATCAATGTGAATTCTTCCATTCACCATTCACTGCTTCACAGCACATTTCCCCCCTGAAGCCACTTTTTAATGGCTCGAGCTGAGCTCAGCATTGGGCTCCTGCTGTTACTGGCCTGTGGCTTGTCAAATGCACAAGGCTGGAGGAGTTGGTTTTGGGGGGACCCTGAGCAAACAACCATCCCTCCCTCAGAAGCTCCCAGTCCTAAGGAGCAGACAGAAGAGACGGAGTGGACGACACAGCATCTTGCCAAGCCTGAGCCCACAACCACCTCCAGCATCCCACTTGAAGGCAGTACCCAGGAAAAGGGAACAGTGTGGACTAGCTCTACCTTGAAGAGGCCAAACTTCACGACTGCCACAAGTACCCCTGCAGTTACATCACCTTCCCAGCTTGAAATCAAAGAAGGAGATATTGCAGGAGTAGGAGCTGAGATATTAAATGTAGCTGAAGGCATCAGGAATTTGGTTCAACTCTGGGATGAAAAGACTACTGAGATGACAACGACCACTGAGGCACCTGCAACCACTGAAGTACCTGCAACCACTGTGGCACCTGCACCTACTGAAGCACCTGCAACTGCTGACCTTTTGAAAGCATCACCTACTCCAGGTACAGAGCCAGGGAGCACCCAGAATACTACTGCCAACTCTACAGGTGATGCTCAACTCTCGTTGGAAACTGGACAGCCAAAAGAAATTCCCTTGGTCACTACAAAACCCACCCTTCTGTGGAACAAGACACGTGTCCTCTTAAAGAAGCCTGCCTTCCCACTTCCAGGTAGTTCTTCTTTCTCATTTTCACCAGCTGATAATGTCTCTGGCACCATGGTGGCTTTCCAAGAATCTACGCGGGCAGGGCAAGAAAGTACCACCTCTTCAGAAACAAGGGCAACCTGGGGAGCATCCTCAGACCAGCAAGGAGTTTTGCCTGGTGCAAATGTGTCGGAATTGCAGGAGCCTCGGGCTAACCATAGCAGTCGGGTGCATGGCGGAATTCCATCCAAGGTGGTGGGTGCTTTAGACAACTGGCTCTTACATTCTGTTGCAAATCGAAACCAATCACTCTCTAAGGGCAATAGAGCCCATCTCCACCTTAAAAACCACCCCTTCTTTAACTATTCTGGGATAGTAGTAGCTGATGCAACTAAGAACCACTCTAGGGATTCTGTTTCTAATTCAAATGCAACTAATGATGTGGATTTTTCCTCTGGCAATAACTCTGACTCTCTTGAGTTTCTACTAACCTACACTGTGCAACGTTTTAGCAATAGTAGCACAGGGCTTCCTTCCTTCTTTCCTGGATTGACGCCAACCGCTGGCCACTGCTTGCCCTTACCAACCAAGCTGTCATATTGCAACAACCTGGGCATGAAGCATTTCCGAGTGCCGAATTACTTGCACCTTGGCAGTGAGGAGGAAATTCAGGCTGCTTTGCATGAGTGGGAGGGGCTTCTTAAATCTCGGTGTCACCGCTACTTGGAGTGGTTTTTCTGCTTGCTACTGGTACCTGGGTGTAATGCTTCTCTTCCAATAACACCTCCACCATGTCGGGGATTTTGTGAGGCCTTGAAAGATCTGTGCTGGACACATTTGAAAGAGGGGCAACTTCCGATATCATGCAACTCACTCCCGGAGGAGGATGGTGTATATTCATGTGTATTTGTCAATGTTTCAGCAGGTAATGTAGTCAGGGTAATATCTGTTAACAGTTCTTTTATTTCTCCTCTCCAGCACCAGGTAAGCTAATATTAAAGTTGAGTTAGGGATTAAAGATAGCAACTGTGATCCAAATGTATTACAGTTTTTCAAGAAAATGGGAATGGGCATGATGAAAGCTCCTGTTTCCCTCTCTTGTGCCAATCTCTGTGATCCAGTTGTAGAACAAAGTTCTGATGACAACAATACATAGTATCATCCTCCTCCAATCTGGCATCTTCCATATGGATTGGCATAGCTGACTGGAAGATTCTGGGTTTCCAGTCCAAAACATCTTAAAAGAACAATGTTGGGAAAGGCTGTATTGTAAAACAACTTGTCAGCCTGGTGCCGTTGTCACCAGTAATGTTTCAGTCAAAGTAGAAAGTATTGTGAAATTCTGGGCAAGAATATGAGGCCTCCATAGGACTGGCTATGGCCGTGAATTTGCCTGCACTCCTCTGTCAAGAGTCATTTGCTTCCCATTACTACCTGCTCAGCAATGCATGGGTTCTCATGTGCCTTGGAGTGACACTGTCCAGTAGTTTTGCTTGATTTGGGCAAACAAGTCAAAAAGGTTGTCCCACATTGGTTTCTAATAGTTGGCTTCATTGATTACAAGAATTAAATCACTTTGTAATTTAACACTGTAATAAGAATCAAATTAAAATTGGACAAGGGATAAATTGAAGAGCATTCTATACAACTGGCATCTTCATAACTCTCTCTGCCAGATTGGGCCCACTTTATGCCCCAATAAGGACTCACTGTGCCCACTGCCATTTCACTCCCCTCCTCCAATGTCACTGCTAGCTACATCAGCTACACAGCCATCTAGCTTACAATCAGGGACCCTCCTTTCTAATACCTGGTCATGTGATCCACAAAAGAGGATAGGAGGAGGGGACCCCCCCCTTTCATCCTTTGTGGGCCAGACAGCCTGATAGTAGGAAGAAGAACCCCTCAGAATCAGGTCCTTCGTCCCTGGGCCACTTGAACCCAGGGAGCACAGAAGAGCTGGTCTCTAACTTGGAGGTCAAGCCAACTCCTTGCAGAATCAGATTTCCCCTCAAATTAGGTTAACCCACTGTAAAGCCACTTTAAGTGGCTTTGCCCCAGGTGAATTCAGATGAGCTCTGTGTACCATTCAGCCACTGCAGGGCTGATCACTTTAATTGCCAATCTAAGTGGTCAGGATAGATGGGACCTCTGTCTCTGTCGCTATGTGTGTGTATGTGAGAGAGAGATTAATTGTTAAATGCCCATTTTTTTCATGTCAGGAGAAACTTGAGAAACTGTAAGTCGCTTCTGGTGTGAGATAATAGTCCGTCTGTGAGGACGTTGCCCAGGGGATGCCCGGATGTTTGATGTTTTACCATCCTTGTGGGAGGCTTCGCTCATGTCCCCGCATGGGGAGCTGGAGCCGACAGAGGGAGCTCAACCCACTCTCCCCCGGTTTGAACCACTGACCTGTCAATCAGCAGTCCTGCTGGCACAAGGGTTTAATTCATTGTGTCACAAGGGGCTCCATGAAGTGACTGAAAGCACTGGGTTGGTGTTAATAAGCATTTTATTCATCTGCTTCATCTAACACTTTTTTCTTAATTGAAGACCTTGTTAGTCTAAAATTGCATATAGCCTTGCTTGTATATGTGGTTACGAGATTTCTCATTTTTCAAAAATGGTTATGAATAGTAATAGATGACAGGGCAGTCTTTTTAATCAGGTAATATAAAACAATTAACAAGAATACCAAGTTTATTTTTTTGTTTGCATGAGAGATAGTATAATGAACCAATTAATGTAACAAATATTACATATTAGATTGCATTCAACATGAATATAATTTTCAGTCCGGCATTTGGGAAGGTATAACGTTGGTGGGATTTCATTCCATCTGTAATCTTCAGCACTTTCATGTGTTAAGTTGTGCAATGTAGTGCCCTTTTTCTTCCAATTTCTCTCTGATGCGTTCAGTAACTGATTTCCATCCAAGACATTTTAGAATCTAGGGACAGGGTGGGGAGAGGGCTCTGATTCCAGCTGTATCCCTTCAACTATTTCTTAAAACCTTTTGTCTACTAACTTGGCACTGGATGTGTCTATGTATTGCATCCTGGAACTTCCCATTCTCTGTGAGCACCATATGCCCAGATTCTATCTCTGCAGAAAGCAAGTTCCTACAAGACATGATGCCCATTGTGATATACCATCTTTCGGCTGGAAGAGAGTTATTCATTCTCTCTCACAGTTTTAAAAAGTTGGGGGTCGTCCAGTAAAATTACTTGGCAGGAGATTCTGGACAGACAAAAAGAAATATCTCCTACACCACATAATTAATTCAGGATATGGAATATATTGCCACAGGATGTTATGAAAGCTGATGGCAAAACTGCCTTTTTATTAGGCAACATTAGGTAGAATAGATTTAACAATGCCTAGCAGGCGTAGCAGTTAAGGATGAAACATCTAGTGGAGATCGCTCTATTTCTGACTACAATTACACAATAATTTAACTGTAGACTGTGGTTTGGAAGAGGCCTTGCTTCCCATGTAGCAGATAATGTGCTGCTGTTCTTTAAGATAGCAGAAGCGACAAAATTGTGTTTCTCAATGGGCATGCAAAGAGTAGAAAACTGTTTTCATCTTGAGGCAGGAAAGGCACAGTCTTTTCTCAGTGGCTACTAGATACAGGAAGCTAATAATTGATGAATGTTAACCTTGAGACTTGCCCGTGATCCTTCCAGTGACATGCTTGTGATACACACATACTTCTAAGATGCGAAACTTAGATGTCCACTGTACTTTATTGTACTCAAAAGCAGAATCCAGATTCAAAACAAAAATTACTGACATGCAATGCTTTTTTAAAAAGGTGAAGTTTGTAACCTATATTGCAACTATTCAAATCCACTTGTGATGGGAAAACGCCAGAAACTGAACAATATGGTGAATTTCTGTTATGACATATATCTCACTGCTATTTAAATAGAGTTTAAGGTTCTCATATAGCCGTTGCTCAGATTCAGTCTTGCTTGACTGCACCATATTTTGCTTCACTCTGTGCCTTGAGGCCATAGTGAGGAATTTCTGGATGTCTTAGCCCTTATCCTCTCTACTGAATTATCAGTTAGGTGTTGATGCCAACTCTTCAAAATAGCTTTTCACATAAGCTGGGAAGCCAATGTGGAGGGGGAATTGAGAATGGTTTTATAGTCACAGAACTATTTATGCAGAAATATCTCAGATAGGCCATGTTTATAGACTGGTTTTTAAGTGTAATCAGATTTGGAAGCATTTCTCTTCTTGGTGTGCTACATTTTGTACATTGAGACATGAAAGATAAAAAATTGTCTTGATTTCTCATTTCACCTAAAATAATTCTTCAACAAGAAAGGATCAGGGTCACAAAGGAATATTGCCAAATGAGAGTGAGTTTATTCTTTTAGTTTGTGTCCAGGTTGAGGTCCATAGAATCATAGATTGAGGTTCAAAAAACATGTATTTCTAGCTCCTGGAAATCTTTTGGGTTTGCTGTGATATGCATACACAATTCAGTTCACAACCCAGCTGGTTGGGGTAGGTATCTGCTTGAGTCTAACTGTGCTGGATTGGGAATTACAAGGCCATTCTTGCTTGTGTAGAGCAGGAGACATAGTTTAGAGAAGAGTTGGTACAGCCAAACAACTTCCCTGTATTTATTGGTGCATGATATAGGATTTGACTAGATTGCCCTTCTGATCCTTTCAAATCCTAAGGTTCTGTGATTTCCCAGAACACTGAAAGTGTACCATAAGAAGAACGTCTAGCATTTACAGAGGAAATGGTGGAAAGATCATAATTGAGGAATAATTTTCTGTCATTATAGATCTTCTGAGTAACCACTGATATTCTGATCTAGAGCTTAACATCAGTAACCTAGATCAGCCTTGCAATTAAGGACCTCATCACACCAGAACATGGATCCACTTTAAATCCAGTTTCTGCCCCCTGCAGAATTCTGGAGCTTATAGTTTAGAGGAGGGGTCTTTAGAGGAAATAGCAACAGTGATGGGAACATGGTTTTGAAATAATTGTGAATCCAATCTCTGTGTTACCATTTGTGCTGATTCTTTGCTTAAGATACCAGAATGGTTGTCTGTTCTTACATGGGATTTAGAAAGCCATATTATTTTTGTTATTATTTTTCAGATCATTGGAAATTCCTTTAACCCACCAGAGTGGTAAAGTAGTGTGTTGGCTTGATGCTAACAAGAACTTTGGCTATTTCCTTTTTCATCTGTTTGTGCGTCATAAAGTTGCACATACAGCTATGTTCAGCATGAGCTCCTTATGAATTGGAATAGAGGTGCAAGTACAAAAACTAAGGGGGAAGTGAAGCTACTTTTGATGGGATCAACACTCCTAAAATAACAATAAATAAGTACACATAGTGATGCTTGTGTGGCATTGGTAAACTCCACCCATCTGTCTTATAGAGGTCTCTCCCTTTTGAAGAAGGGAGGGTAAGGTGGCAGGTGAATGGCTACTGAATGAATTACTTCCCTTCACGGTGCCTTCAAATGGTGGTTCAGTCAGCATTGCTCATCTCAGAAGCTCATTCTGTTAGGAGATGCCAGACATTTGAGGATGGCACAGACAAAACTCTAGGTCTGTGTAGCCCATTGTTGCATGCCACTCCTGATGTGCTAGTCTGGAACCAATATGGTGTTTGAGCTGAAATAAGTTCCATATCCAAACCTTAAATGTACATGTTTATCTTCAATGGGTAGCAATCATTTTGGAACAGAATTCACAATGTTTTCTTTTAAAATCAAATAATGTGTACTCTTAATACTTCTCTTGTGACCTCTCCAAGTATTTTTCAGTGCTGGTTTGGCTTGTGAAAATACACCAGTAATATACACAACTACTCTCTTTCTTCACTAGAATGTTTTCTGGAGGAGTTACATTCTTGGGTTTTATTACCAGTTATGATAATTATTTCTTTCTGCTAGGCAAAGGGACTTTTCATTATTATTCTTATAACTCTGTTAATCTCAGGGTGTTTCTCAAGGGAATTACCAAGACACTTTTGTGTTGTGGGGTCAACTCTCCCCTCCAGCATTTTTTTTAGTGTTTTAATGCCCAACTTAGTTTAATCTTAACACAAAGAGTTTTCAGAATGGAGTAACTTGCATTAATACTTGGCAAAACTCCTGACAGCAATATCTGCATTGTTGCACGAAACTCCTGTTTTAAGCATCTTAATTATCTCTTGTCAAACAGAACCATTCATTCCAGGGTGTCATGAATGAAATGGCTTGATAAATGAAAACTCCCACATGAAGTAAGAATTTGTCAAGCTAAAATTCATCTTAATCTTGCATTTTTCCCCTTAAACACTAGTTAAACACAAAAGAATTTAAACATGTCTGTTGTATTCATTGTTTTTAAAATATCGAATTTAAAAGGCACTTTTACAAATGAAAACAGGTAATGTAGGTATCTTCTGAGTCTATCCAAAATTCATAGTGAGATACATGTGGTGTGGGCACCTAGGATAATTGTTCAGCATACATTCACTATTTTCTTTTTGAATTCTCTTCAAAGGACAAGAGATGTTCAAGAAAGATGGGGCTGGATTGTGGCTTCTTTCAACCCTGCCTTCATGCACTTTGGTGCTATAGAGCAGACATTAACACAGTGGCCTCCAGATAGGTCGGATTGTAATTCCCCAGCAAAATATAGTCATTGGTCATGTAAGCTGAAAATACTGAGAGTTCCAGTCTAATACATGTAGAGAACACCAGTTTGGCGTTACCCATGTGCTTTAGAACAATCTTTTGTACTTCGTTCTCTTAGGATCAGTATGACATTATTTTAGGGCTAACTAGTGTGGTACTAGTGATGTGTATACATCTGCCACATGTATTGGAAGCAGAGCATAGAAAACTATTATTTTGTACTATAAGTCCCAGTACAAGGAGCCCCCGCTGGTGCAGTGGGTTAAAGCACTGAACTGCTGAACTCGCTGACCGAAAGGTCGCAGGTTCGAATATGAGGAGCAGCATGAGCTCCTGCTGTTAGCCCCAGCTTCTGCCAACCTAGCAGTTCAAAAACATGCAAATGTGAATAAATCAATAGGTACCTCTCTGGTGGGAAGGTAACAGTGCTCCATGAAGTCATGCTGACCTCATGCCCATGGAGGTGTCTACGGATAACACTAGCTCTTTGGCTTAGAAGTGGAGATGAGCACCAACCCCCACAGTCGGACAAGACTGTACTTGTCAGGGGAAAACCTTTACCTTTACTTATAAGTCCCAGAGCCCCCAGCCACTAATTGTGCTAATTGCAATACTCAGAATAGACTAAACTTGCTGCCTATGGTATTCTGATACTTGTATCCTAGACAGTAAATTGTGATGCTCTCATAAAAGGCATTCAGTTTAAGGTTTTCAGTATGCACAATTATTTATTTTTCTTCCTGATGCAGAAGAGATAACTTACCTGACTGCAAAATGAGTTATCTATGCATAACACCTAACTTCCCCCACCATTTTTTTTGGTAGCACAGCTGGGCTTTTAAAATCCCAAATTGATGTTTGAACCTGTTTTAATGGATATGTCAGTTAGATGAGAAATGCACAAGAAACTCTACCCTCAAGGTTCTTTGCATATAGCCCCTCTTTTCCACATCTTCCTGAATGTTTCACCCTGCAGGTAGATATGGGTGGTTCCTGGCATAGCTATGGTTTGGGAAAACTGCATAATGTAACACACAATGTTGACAGAAAAAAAAAAACTTCTGATGGGGATCGCATCTCAGCAGAACTGCAGCCTTATGGCTGAGGATGGATTTCTAATTGCTTCCAATTTCTAGTTCCTCCTCTTCCTCTTGTCTCAATTCTTTCCAAGTTAGAAGGTCTGGCCGGTTCTCAAACTCAGTCATTCCCCCTGAACTGGCTGATTGAATGGTCTCTTGGGTTTCTTTTCATTGTCTCTTTGAAAGCTTGGAGAGATTATTGGGGATTCAATGTGACACTGCCATTTCCAGTTGAAAACAGCGGCACACAGGATTACTGTTGTTGCATGTGTTGCTTCCTCCCTCACCTTTAAAGGTTCAGAGAACCAGCCAAGAGCCTTCTGCATTCACAATCATGAGCACAGCAGGGGGTGTCTTGGCTGCTTCCCCACATTTTAAAGAGCCAGAAAGAGACTGTTAGAACTGCTGCGATGGGGCACTTTCTAGGTTTCAGTTATAGGCAACTAGTTCATTAGGTTCCTTTGTAGTGTTGGAATCCCTGCTTTCCCAAGATCCAAACTCTGAGAATCATTTCATTCAGCTCAATATTAGCCCCAACTAGAGCAGATATATCAAAACCAATGGAACTTAACATTGCTTATGACTGTCAAATATGGTTCATTTCAACAAATCTGCTTCAGTTGAGCTCAATGCCTTCTGAAGTCCCATGAGAAAACTATATCAGAAACAAAAAAAACCATGGGATCTGCCTCCAGTCCTCTCTCTACATCCCTCCCCATTTTGCAAAGGGAGATAAAGTTGATGCCCGTTGCATACACACACATACACACTTCAATTAAATGCTTTTTGTGAAGATTATTCTTGTTTCTAATCTGAGTAGAAATTATTTTCTTATATATTCAACTATTAATTAATGAAAATCACTGTCAAGTGCTCTGAAGTGTATTAATTAGATACTTATTTCACTCTGTCCTGATTTTCAACACAGTGACCATTTTTTCCTGTTTGTGGATCGATATCTTCCAAAGGTTGCTGTTTAGGGTCAGAATTTACGTTGTAAGGTTGGGTTCATTTTAGGGCAGATGTCAACCAGGTTTGCTATGCTGGGGCAAGTGGGTGATAAGATGTAGCAAGATCTTTGTGGGTTTTTCATTGCAGTATAGATTAAAACTGCATTAAATGAAAGCTTTTTAAATCAGAGGGATGCAAAACAGTCAAGCGATGCTTTCCCTCTTTCTGTATAAGCATATAATGTAGAGACACTCATGTGCTTGCTTTAATGCCAGCCAAGCTGAGCTGACTTTTCCTGGAAACTGTAGCCAGCTGCTGATATGGGAAAAATACAAACAAACTCTGAGGCCAAGCTAGAAATTGTGCCATTTGTGGTTTTTAGAAAGAGTGGTGAAATTGACCACTTTTACTTTGTAGAAAAGCAATTGCAGGGCCCTAATTCAGAATGTGTTCCTAGCCAGGAATAGGGCTCTGGATGAGTTTCTGTTAATTCCCCATTCAGGTACAAGTTTAAACTTTAAAATCACCCAACAAGAATGCCAAAACAAATGTCTCCACGGGACATACATTTTGGAGAAACTCTTTTAAGAATCCCTGCAGGCTGATTCTAAAGTTTATTCCCTTAAAGCAGTGGTTCTCAACCTTTCTAATACCGTGACTCCTTAATACCGTTCCTCATGTTGTAGTGACCCCCAACCATAAAATTATTTGTGTTACTACTCCATAACTGTAATTTTGCTACTGTTATGAATCATAATGTGAAGATCTGATATGCAGGATGTATTTTCATTCACTGGACCAAATCTGGCACAAATACCCGATATGCCTAAATTTATGAGTTGCAATTGCTGGGATTTATAGTTAACCTACAAACAAAGACCATTCTGAACCCCACCAATGATAGAATTGGGCAAAACTTCCCACACAGAACCCCCATGATCAACAGAACATACCGTGTTTTCTGATGGTCTTTGGTGACCCCTCTGACACCCCATTAAAGGTTGAGAAACACTACCTTAAAGGAAATCATAAAATATTCCCAGGCCAAAACCTGTTGGGCTGTTTGTAAAAATAAAATCTTATTTTTCAACACGTTGAGACTTTGTTTCTTTTTCACATCGCATCTACTGAGTGTTACAGTTCTCATTTTCATTGTTTTTTGCTCTTTACTACAGATAGCAGCCAGAGAGAGGATAATTTTCACCAGGAAATTGATGCAGGGTTGTGATCCAGATTGAATGTCCATCACCCAACAGATATTTCCCTGCCATAAAAAAGCTGATTTGAATACCTTAAAACACAAATAGAGTACTGTAAATAGATACACAGGCACCTCACATCCAGGTGCACAATATGCTATTGTAAACCTTTGAAATGAGTTGAAAGTTGTCATTTGTGAGCAGTCCCTCATTTTTGTTCACACTAATCTAATACACTGCTCAATGACGACCATCAGTGTATGATTGCAAATATTCACTGTTATTAGTTTCATTCACAAAATTAACCACAGATTTGGAAGAGTTCAGAAATAATTTTGAACAGCAGCCCTGTAGTGCCCACAGTTACTCATCTTGCTGCTAGTTTGGGCTGAAAAGGATCATTACAAAGATTGGAAGCAGAGCTTGGTTTACAGAACTTTAGAGTGTTGAATCTGTGTGCTTGACCTTCCAAAGTTCATTTTGGTCAAAAGTGGAATCACGAATGTCAACATTCACCACAATATACATGTCAATTGAAACATGATGTGCCTGGGAAAGAAAGAGTCTGATCTGTGGAACTATCAGATTCTACTGTTTGCTCCTTGATGTGACTTGGAGAAACCTAGAAGTCTTCCAAGGAACACATTCACTAAGGAGGAATGTTTAGAAATGTGCTAGAAAAAGCTCATTTCTTTTACCAAAGCACATTTTCATAATTGTAATAGCTTTTTTAGGTCTCCCCAAAATGCATGTTCAGACACATATTGTATAATCAATCATGATGTTAGCTTTCAGAAGAAAATCCTTTCATCAGGCAAAGGTGTATAAAACAATACAGGAGAAAGGAATGGGGAGGAGTAACTTGTTTTCCTTTTCATACCACCTAAAAACAATATGTATACTACATGACCCTCGCTGTCACTCCCTGCACATTAAAAAAAATCTCACTTAATAAAGCTCAAAAAGCTAGCACCAAGATTTTTGTTTATTGTCTTAATGAAGGTATATCACAAAATGGACTCTGGTACAGAGGTAGATGTACCCCTGGATTTTTATAATTGCTACAGGAAACTAGATGTAAATGCACTCTGATAGTCATGTGGACAAGTGGGTGAGATAGTGGGTTCTCAATAGCAGAAATTATCAATTTCTGCTGCAGAATTTAGAGCAGTGGTTCTCAACCTTCCTAATGCCGTGGCCCCTTAATACAATTCCTCATGTTGTAGTAACCCCCAAGCATAAAATTATTTTTGTTTCTACTTCACAACTCGAATTTTGCTACTGTTGTGAAACATAATGTAAATGTCTGATATGCAGGATGTATTTTCATTCACTGTACGAAATTTGGCACAAATACCCGATATGCCCAAATCTGAATACTGGTGGGGTTGGAGGAGATTGATTTTTGTCATTTGGGAGTTGTAGCTGTTGGGATTTATAGTTAACCTACAATCAAAGAGAATTCTGAACTCCACCAACAATTTAATTGAACCAAATTTGGCACACAGAACTCCCATGAATAACAGAAAATACTGGGATTGGTGGGCATTGACCTTGAATTTTGGATTTGTAGTTCACTTACATCCAGAGAACATTGTGGACCAAACAGTAATGGATCTGGACCAACCTTGGCATGAATACTTAATATGCCCAAATGTGAACACTGGTGGAGTTTGGGGGAAATAGACCTTGACATTTGGGAGTTGTTGTTGCTGGGATTTTTGTTCACTTACAATCCAAGAGCATTCTCAACGCCACCAATTATAGAATTGGGCCAAACCTCCCATAAAGAATCCCCATGACCAACAGAAAATACTGTTTTCTGATGGTCTTTAACAATCCCTCTGACAACCCCCCCCCTTGCGACCCCCACCAGGGGTCCTGACCCCCAGGTTGAGAAATACTGATTTAGAGGTGGTTGACAAAAATAGATTTGTTTTAAGGGTTGAGAGTTGCTGCTTAGTTGTGCATTTGTTGAATGACTTCAGGCAAACCATTGTGTCTTGACTGATCTTGAACAGCAGGATAACCTCAGGTTTGATATGAAACCATAAATGTACAAGTTATATGTTTTTATTCTATACTCTGTATCAGAGGGTTCAGAACTAGCCCAGACTGTTTGTTAAATAATGTTACAGATTCAGAAAAAATGATTGTGTTAAAATTAAATAAAGTTTGGCATTAAAATACTCCAAAACGCTGGGGAAAGGGTTGACCCTTTAGAGATCCTCTTAGACTAACGGAATTATATAAAAAAAATGAAAAGAAAAATCATCTTGTTTGGCTGAAGAAAATAATAATCATGATTGGAAATAAAATCCAGGAATGTAAGCTTTTCAAGAAACATTCTACTGAAGGGAGGGGGCAGGTTTGTACATTATTGGGGTATTTTCATAAATCAAACCAGTACTGAAAAATACTTGCAATTTTAATGGGAGAAAGAGCATATTTTATCTGTTTTAAAAGGAAAATATTGTGAATTCTGAGCTGTGTTTCAAAATTGTTGATATCAATTAGAGATAAACATGTACATTTAGGGTATTAGTAGGGAACTTGTTTGAGTCCAAAAGCTACAATGGCTCCGCATCAGGAGTGGCAAGCCAACAAGAAGCATGGCCACCCATGGCATTCATGCCATGAGCAGAGGTACCCGCATGAACAAGAGGAGACTGATCTCCCAACCGTCTTTCTGGTTGTGCAAGTACCTCTGTTGGTGTCCAAAAGGGTGCTTGCCATGGCCAAGAGCTTACACAGATCTCTGTGACGTCTCATTTTTTTTTCTCAACTTCAGAAATGAGTAGAAACAATCTGTACAGTATTTGTATTTTCCTGGCAACCTAATTTAAAAGGCAAGGGGAAAGGTTTTGAATACTTGCTGTTGGAAGCCAAATACTTTTGGAAATCATCCAGAGATCTAGCAAGAGAAACCACAGACTACCCTCTATCCATCTTTGATCTTAGTACCATGATTCTACTTGGACTGCCAGGGTTCCGTTCTGTGGAATCCTCACATCTCCAGTTTACAGTTCCCAGCTGAAACTACAAAGCCCAGAAGACCATAGGATGCTTACCTACTTACTTAGGTGATCCCTCGTCCGAGTAAGATTGTCCTCCAAGTGTGGTGTCCTGGCAGTGGGTACATAGGTGACTGGGGAGCCCTATTCTTGACCCTCATGTTCTCCCGCAGTTAGAGCACTGGTTTCCAGGTGGAAGGCAGTCCTAGTTGGGGATGGCTTGATGTGCTTTCTTCTTGGCATATTTCTCTCTTTCACCCTCCATTTGTTCCTCTCAAAATTCTACAGCACTGCTGGTCACAGCTGACCTCCACTTAGAGTGCTCAAGGGCCAGGGCTTCCCAGATTTTGGTGTCAATGCCACAGTTTTTAAGGTTGGCTTTGAGCCCATCTTTAAATCTCTTTTCCTGTCCTCCAACATTCTGTTTTCCATTTTTGAGTTCGGAGTACAGCAACTGCTTTGGGAGACTGTGATCGGGTATTTGGACAATGTGGCCGGTCCAGTGGAATTGATGATGGAGGACCATCACTTCAGTCCTGGTGGTCTTTGGTTCTTCCAGCATGCTGACATTTGTCTGCCTGTCTTCCCAAGAGATTTGCAGGATTTTTTGGAGACAGCGCGAATGGATTCGTTCCAGGAGTTGCATATGATCTCTGTAGACAGTCCACGTTTCACAGGCATATAGCAGGGTTGGGAGAACAATGGCTTTATAAACAAGTACCTTGATAACCCTACAGATGTCCCAGTACTCAAACACTCTGTGCTTTATTTGGAAAAATGCGGCACTCGCAGAATTCAGGCGTTGTTGTATTTCAGTGTCAATGCTGACTTCTGTGGAGAGGTGGCTGCCAAGGTAGTGGAAATGGTCAACATTTTCTAAGCTGTATTTCTGGCATTGCTGATGGATTGGCTGGTGCATCCATATCAGTCAAAACAGAATAACTATAACTGTATTGCTTGAAAAGTGTTGGAAATGTAGACAACAAAGGCACCTTTTTCCATCTCTGGTGGACCTGCAAGAAAGTAAAAAAATTCTGGCAGGAAATACATGAAATAATGACAAAAATACTAGCACTAAGAATGGAGAAAAAAGCAGAATACTACTTGCTAGGAATTCTTGATTTCGAAATAGAAGAAAATAAAGACAAACTCTTTTTTCACATGGCGATCGCCGCGAGACTAGTGTTGGCAAGCAAGTGGAAAAACGAGGACATCCCAACGATAGATGAGTGGAGACTTAAGCTGATGGATATAATGAATATGGATACTCTGACACAGTATTTAATATCTAAACAGACGACAAGAAGTAAGACAACAGACTGGTCTCCTATAAGGAAATACTTAGATGGGAAGTGAGAAAGAATGATGAAAGGGAAAGAAAATAAGAAGAATGGAGAAATACGCAGAAAGAACACACGAATACTAACCAATCAACGGGGGTAAATAACGAATCAGAGGGAAAATATATTAATTAATATTATACTAACACACTCCACGTCCCACTTCCTCTACCACTCACTATCCCCCCCCCTTTTTACCTCTCCCGATGAGATAGGGATACCCACACTGTTCGCTCACACCCCCCTACCCCATCCCATAGATAGTCCCCCCCCCCATCCCGCTCCTTTCCTTTCCTTGCTATCCTGCCTCTCCCAATTTTTACAGTAATTTAGTATGTCAATGATTAACATCCTACTGATGTACTGTCATTAAAAACCTTAATAAAAATACTTTTTAAAAAAATCTGTATTGCTTGAGAAGGTCCCAGGTCAGGAGTGCCTCGGGAATTTTTTTTCCTGTGTAGTTTTCACTTCTCTTTTTATGAAACAGGAGGGCCTTTAAAAGTTTAATCCAGCTTCATCCTGTGTCCTTTTTATCTTGAAAGTAACATATTACCAAAAATTCACTTAGCAAGCAATGTGTTGGCAACTTGGGGAAAGTTTATGGGGAAACATGTTACAATGTTAGGCAAGCCTGTTTGGTGCAGTGGTTTGAGCAATTGACTACATCTCTGGAGAGCAGGACTGAATTCATGCCTTGGCCATAGAAACCCCCCGGGGTGACCTTGGGTGAGTCAATATATTCTCCACTTCAGAAAAATTGCATGATAGGGTCGCTACGACCGGAAGGCACATCACCATAACAACAAACAACAATTGTGCGTAGGGTGCTAGAATGGCCCCAGAGTTGACTTTGAGTAAGTTGAATCCACATTGTAAGACTATATCCATAAAGAATACTAGTTACTAATAGTACTGTATGCTCTCCCTTTCATCATACTGTCATGGGGATGTATACAACAATATCTTTAAAATGTTTCTCATCCTTAAAAGAGCAAGAGTTTTTCGGCAGCTTCATAATCAGAAACATCTGTTACATTCTCTTTTTCTTTTAATGGCATCAGTTCAGGGCAAACTATTTGCATCATGTCCCAAACTTGCTGGCATTCATGCGTTGTAATTTTTACAGCTGTCAAGAGGACATCATATAGTATTTCTTTATTGTAGTCAGCAATCTGAGAGACAGAGAAAGAGAGAGAGAGAGAAAATGACTATATTGGTTGGGTCTGAACATGAATCCAGTTCGTGCAATCTATTTCATAAAGTGCAGCATGTTTATCTGATGAACCCAACGTTCTTGTTCTTTTCTCTCACACCACAGTCACCAAACACACGCACATTCCTTTAACAAATTAAACCCTCCTGTTCAGTGCCATCTGCTTGGGTTGTTACTTTTACACATGCAGAAGCAACAAACAACAGAATAATGCTATGTTCAATGTTGGGCTGGATCTTCTTGGTAGCATGTGGTACCAGGGGGTTATGCTAGTGTGCTGGGGTTATGCTGGCAGGGGATGACGTTTGTCTAAGATTTCTTTATGATGTTTATGGTGTTTTGCAAAGACGTGACTAGTGTAAACTTTTCCTTTAGGCTGCAGAGTAGCTTCTCATTGCTAGGTACAGTTTCCTTCCCATTAGCTGTGTGGTGTGCTAGGAGGGCTCAGCTGCACCGTAACTCGGCTCATAGTAGCCAGCAAAACCTCTGCATAAATATACCGAAGAAGCCTTGTACTCTACCCATATTAAATATGCCCCCTGCTATAAAATGTCTATATGGCCATAGTGACGTAGGGGAGCTATACGTATTCATTATTTATTTCAAGGAGTTAGATTCTACTTTTCAAGATAGAAATTCTTTTAAGGTGGATTACAAGCAAGGGGTAAATAAATTAGTCTTTCAACAACATTAATAAATCTGCTATAAATTATATTAATGGCTAATGGTGCTGAGCTGCTGAACTTGCTGACCAAAAGATCAGCGGTTTGAATCCAAGGAACAGGGTGAGCTCCTGCTGTTAGCCCCAACTTCTGCCAACCAAGCAGTTTGAAAACATGCAAATGTGAATAGATGAATAGGTACTGCTCTGGCGGGAAGATAACAGCACTCCATGCAGTCATACCAGCCATATGACCTTGGAGGTGTCTACGGACAATGCCAGAATGCCAGCCATTCGGCTTAGAAATGGAGATGAGCACCATCCCCCAGACTTAATGTCAAGGGGAAATATTTATTTTTACTTGGAGGAGAGATACAAATATTCACCTGGCCCCAAGTTCTCGTAAGAATCCTCCCTGCAGGGCAGTTAGCAATAGGGATGGCTGTATGGAGAGAAGGGAAAACACAGCAGGGATTATAGGATTAGTTCTTTTATCAAGAAAAGAGGACAAATCACCATAGGTAATAGTTTTGGGAGTATTTAGAGTATTTTTAAAGGGTTGCTATTGCACCCCCCCCCCCATCTTTTTCTATTGCAAGGCATGCAAAGAAGGTATTTGTGGGATCTTTACCCTCATGTGGCAACTTAAAAAGGTTGGCTTTGGACACTACCTTCACTTGAGTGGATAGCACTACTTACTGCACTGTCTCTGGCACCCAAATGGCATAGAGGTGTCTTTCCACCTGCCTTCTTTCACCTCTTCTTTCTCCCCTGGAACCAACTCCATTAAAGTACTTAAGTGAGCAGATCGTGTTTAGATATGTATAAGTGGTAAGAGGCTTATAAATGTTCCACCATTGTTCTGCTATTATACTTATCTTCTAGGCTAATTTTTTCCAGGGAGGGACTCTTATTTACAAAGCCTTGTATTACGTGTGAAAACCTCAGTCCTCATAAACTTCACACAAGTGTTGTTTCAGCCACCATGTTTAGAGCCTTAATGGAAGCTGACACGGGGTAAGTTATATGGAATTGGATGCATTCCAAGGAAACTCCCTGTGCATTGCTTGGCTTTCCCTCATCACAGGATTTTCTCATAACACTTGGCTGCCTTGCAAGTGGTTAGAAAAGCAGAGAAGAGAAAGAAAGACACAGTCCAAGCAGGGGATGGGTTTCTAAGGATGGGGGAGGACATTGGCCTTTGCTGCCTTGAGGGTCAAAAGGGAAAAGTTGTTGGGTTATTTTTAAAAAATGCATACTCCCAGGAGATTTGGATATTTAGGGGGTTTTTTTCAGTCATATGTCTCAGGACTTTGAAATAAAGCTGGAAGCAATCCTTTGAATTACTGTGGAAGAAGCAGGTGGGACTCAGAGACTTCTGCCCCTGTTTAATGCTCCAGTACAGAAGGGCAAACCATGATGGTCATTGTAGGGCAGTCAATGAGTGGAGGGTAATTTGAGGTTGTCCTGCCAGGACAAATATGCAGACAAAATGATGGGCTGCATTCCTGGACACCATGATGACTTATCGCTGCAATAATGGCAGCTAGAATCTCTCTCTCTTTTGGCATGATATTTCTACTAGTCTTTAGCCTGTTCGGATTCAGCCCATTATCTGATTGGATTGCCACTTGATTGCACCAACATTTGTAACATTTCCTATAACGTAGTCTGCGTGCAGAACTTTCTCCAGACATGTTCACCAGGTTTTTTACTTGCATTTTTGTGTGTGTGTGTCAGGAGTGACTTGAGAAACTGCAATTCGCTTCTGGTGTGAGAGAATTGGTTCTCTACAAGGACATTGCCCAGGGGACACCCAGATGTGTACCATCCTGTGGGAGGCTTCTCTATGTCCCTTCATGAGAAGCTGGAGCTGACAGATGGGAGCTCACCCTGTTCCCTGGATTTGAACAATCAACCTTTTGGTCAGCAGTCCTACTGGTACAAGGGTTTAGCTCATTGCACCACCAGGGGCTCCTTCTCCGTGATATATTTAGGTGACACATGAATCGCCTTTTCAGATTAACCACCTCATCTGCTCACTTGGTATTGTACGTGAGATGGGCTGTTTCATTTTTTTGTAAATTGCCTTTTTAAGTGCAATTTAGTCAATCTATATAAATAAACATGTAATGTTCGTTTGTGGGATTAACATAACTCAAAAACCACTGGACGAATTGACACGAAATTTGGACACAATACACCTATCAGGCAAACAAGTGACCATCACTCATAAAACACAGAAAAACACAGTGGAAGGAACATAAAAATCCAAAAAAGCAAAAAGATGCTACAGCACAAACTCCCCCGGGAAACAAAACACACAATAGCATATCCACACTCCCTTCTGGATTACAGCTCTCAGCATCCCCAAGACTAGGCCCTTTAGGAGAGGAGGAGGATCCAAATACGCTGCTTCCAAGCTGCAAGCTTTCTTCTCTTTGGATTTCTTGGAGGGCATCACAGTCCTTTCATATTTCCATTTTCCTATTCCTGGACTGCAACTCCTAGCAAACCTCCAGATAGAGAAGATAGATTAGATAGAGATAGGTAGGTAGATAGATTAATCAGGAGGACTGCTAGGAGTTGTAGTCTAAGAATAGGTAGAAAAGGAAGAAAGGGGAGAAAGAGGAAGGAAAGGAAAGTGGGGGGAAGGAAGAGAAGAGGAAGAGAAGGAAGGAAGGAAGGAAGGAAGGAGAGAATGAAAGAAAAAAGGGAAGGAAAGAGTGAAGGAAGGAAGGAGAGAAAGAAAGGAGGAGAGAAAGAGGGAGAGAAGGTTGGCCACAGCAACGCATGGTGTATACAGCTAGTAAAATATATGAAGATAGGCTTTGAAAGACAAAATCCAATTGCTGGTCCCATCTATAGAGTGAACATATTGAAGCAACTGCTGAGTGTTACGTCATCACTTACACAGGTCTGATTGACTGAGTGTTGCCTGGAGTTGGGAGGAGGAATTGCATACTTGGAACAAGGAAGGTTCTGACTGGAATTGCAAGAATTTCCAGTAAAAATGTTCTTAGGGAATAAGACTGGGAAGTGCCTTTTTCTCGAGCCACTAACAGGTAGAGTGGTAGCCAGATGCTGGTTAGATAGATCGGTGTTCTCACAAGTTTAAAGCTCAGAATAGCCATGGACATTATCCCTTGATCCCAACATGCCTATACCGTAAGGGTTTTGGCTGGCCAGTGTTACTAGAGATCTGTGCTGGGAACTTTCTACAACTTGCTGTATATAAAGAGGAGTGGAGAAAGCATCTGGTAATCAGTTCTGACTGCTCATCCTTTAGGGGCCATTAATCTTGCTGGTGGCAGTCTGTGAGTCAGAACAGACACAGGGTTATCATTGTTCACAGTGTAAGCACTGGCCCGGGTCAGAGAGGGGCAGGGAGCCATGTGGGGTGTTCCTCTGCTATTTCCTGTGGGCTGTAGGTCTGACAGCCTCTCTTTATGTTACTCACTTGAGCGTGGGAGTGAAAGATTATGGATGGTGCATTTTATGTATTATCTCAAAAGCTACTTTTCTGTATAGTTTTGAGTTTCCTATAGGCTTGAACATAACATCTGCAGAGGCCAAATACAACATCTTATGGAGTTGAAAGCATTAAACGTTTGTCTCTTCATGTGCAGAAGAAATAGTGAAGTTGTCTCCCATTTTGCTTCTCATGTTTTCCCCCTGGTTTACAGTTTCTTACCCGTTTCTGCCAACCTTTCAGTGAAATGCACACTGCATGTCTGATTTTTACTGACCAAATGTACTTTAGGTTTGTGATGCTAATGTATTTTTGAAGGTTATGTAGCTTGCTTGTAAGTGAACTAAAAAGCAAATGTTCATAAGTGGATAAGATTGGTTTCTCATGAATGAGTGAGCTTAGTTACTGTAGTTAATGTTTCTCTCAAAGGTTTCCAAGTGTTTGTGTTAAAGTGGCAATTCTTGTGTCTTCATCTGTGACAACTCTACACCTTGTCCCATGATTCCTTCATACTGTGCAAACCATATTCTTGTACAATTGCATTTTCTCCCAAAATGTGAGAAGGATTCCAAAAGCACAATGCTGTTTCCTTTAAATAAATAAATGAATAAATTCATAAATAAAAAATATAAAAACTCTATTAAGATAATGTTTTGTCGAAGGCATTCTTGGCTGGAATCATTGGGTTGCTATGAGTTTTCCAGGCTGTCTGGCCATATTCCAGAAGCATTCTCTCCTGACATTTCACCCATACCTATGGCAGGCACCCTCAGAGATTGTGAGGTCTGTTGAAAACTAGGCAAGTAAAGTTTATATATTTGTGGGGTATTAATACTGTCTATTAAGACAGTTGTCCCACAAGAATGGAAGTTGCAGTGATGGAATGATATTTTTCCTGCAAGTCTTTGTGGAATTTTGATTAAAGCTATCTCTCTCTGGAGAAAAATATTTCTTTCCTGTAGTTGCCCCTGGATACTTGACAAGTATGAGAAACCAATTATGTTCTTGCTTTTTGCACCTAAGTACTTTGAAAAAAGCATCATATTTTTACTTCTACGATTCTATTTATTTTAATTTTGATGTTTTTCCTGTATCTTCAAGTCATCTTCAACTAATGGCAACAGTATCTTAGGGATTTCTTTGGCAAGATTTATTCAGATGATGTTTGCCATTGCCTTCCTCTAAGGAAGAGAGAGAGAGACTTGCCCAAGGTCACCCAATGGGTTTGCAGAGCTGGGCAGGTATTTGAATTTTGCTCTCCCAGAGTCCTCCTTTGACACACAACAGGTATTCCACAGAGGTTCTTTTTTGTTTTGACACTGGATATGAAAAGGTCTCCATGACCTGGAGTTGCTTCTTTCAGTCCTGCATTCCTACCTACACCATCATATTGCAGAACAGTAGATTTGAACATTTCAGATCTGAACCCACTGATTGTCTTTTAAATTGTGACAGTTTTTATTTTATTTTTTACATTTAAACAAAGATTTAATTTTAGTTTATAAACTGAAAACTTCCTCATGAAAGGAAGACTTTTATGAACAATATTTTGAATTAAACATGTTCTTAGAGAGAGGAAGTTCATTTGTGCTAGCTGGCTCCACTGTGAAGATCTGACATGTGTTAGGAAAAAATCTCACTGACTGTGTGGGTGACTGAGAGATGAAGAACAATGCCAAAACCCAAGAATTTACTTGTGAGGGTCAGCGTGCACATGGCCAGATGTTCTTCTGGGGCTGGTAAGAGAGTAATTCACGGACAAGAAAAGTCCAGTATGTCTTGAGAGAAACTCAATGTACTTTCCTTTCTAATTATTTCCATTTCCACTCAAAATGTAAAAATGTACAGTTAAATTGGGAGGCGTGGAATAGCACTCTAAGAGACTTTCCCATGGAGTAAAGGGAGGGAATTTAGCATACTAAGAGGTGCTTATGAGAGTCAGTCACTAGGGGTTTTGAATTTAATGTAATCACTTCCAGCCTCCTTAATTTTAAGGTCTGAAACCTCTCTTCTGTGCAGTACTATGCCATGTTTACTCAGATGTAAATCTCCTTAGGTGCAGTATTGCTTCTTATTCCGATGTGGAGTGTTCATACAACCGTGTCTCCAATTGCAGCTGAAAGCTTCCATTGCTGAGAAGACACTAAGAGCAAATCCACACAGTAGAATTAATGTAGTTTGACACCACTTTAGCTGCCATGGCTCAATGTTATGTAATCATGGGAGTTGCAGATCTACAAGGTATTTAGCCTAGCCTTAGCCTACTCTGCCTCACTAAACTACAACTCCCACGATATCATGGCATGGAGCCATAGCAGTTAAAGTGTCAAAACTGCATTGATTCTCCAGTGTAGATGTGCCCTACATCATATGGAGTATACAAGATTGAAGGAGGACATTCAGCCTTCTTTTTCTGTTCTTTACTACTGTATTGAGTCACAAAGAGCCTGTTCATTCTGCAGTTGTACTGAATTCAGGATTAAGGCAGGGAGAACAGTGTAACCATGCCTCATGAATTGTTTGCCAAGAAATAATGTACATGGGCCTGGAAGCACTGAATTCTTTTCCAGCCCTCAGAATGTGTTCCGCCTTCAAGCCACCTGCTCCTGAAGTAGAATGCAATGCATTTATTGTTTCGGACAGAGCTTGGGAAAGTTTATTTTCTGGACTACAGCTCATGGAAGTTGCCCCTGTCATATGGCTTATTTTGAAGTTGAAAAGTATTTATTTCAACTTCTACCTTGCAGTTCCCTTTCCTTAACAGTTATTTAAAATTGAGGTCTATAAAACATATTTGCAAATTTCAGGAATGTTTTGGGGTGGAATATGCCATCAATGAAAGCTATAGTGGTCAATCAGAAGTTCACAGTTTTTTCTATGAAGTATTGTTTTCTATGAAATATTGTGTAATATTTTTAGTGTATATGGTATTCATGCCATTATCTTCCTCTAAAGCAAGGGTCGAGAACTTATGCCAGTATTGGATTGAAACTCCCACTAGTCCTCACCAGAGGTTTTAATTGTGAAGGATGCTGGGAGTTGTAGTCCAGCCACACCTGAAGGGTCTTGTTTCCCACCCTTGTTGTATGGCAGGGGTGGCCAATGAGTAACCCCACCCCCTTGTCCCCTTCACCACAGCAAACCCATATATTTCAGGTTTCCTCTAGTTTTCCCTTTCAAAATGGTGAAAGGGACCGATGTAACATCACTGAAGAATGTGTAAACTGAAGAATCTGGGGGATAGTATAAGGTTCTATGGTGTTTATGATTCTATTATTCAATTTTGGCATTTTGTCATGTGTTGGGGGGCTTGAATGGTTTTGTGATCCATATCCTCTCCCCCCATTCCTCCCCCCTCCTCCTGGAACAACAATTCTAAATCATGTTATTGCATCGGTATGGGTAATGGGTGATACACATCTAAGGAATGTATAAAGTGTCAAATAAGGTAAATTTACATTTGGAATAATGTATATCGAGAAAAGAATTGTATGGCAAAAGTTTGTTAATTGATGGGATGTATCAACTAAAATAAAGTTTAAAAAGAATGGTTTTGTGACAAGTTATGCTAAAATTGTTCTGACATTTTTTAAAGTGTTGAATGGTTTGGAGGACTGGTGAGGATTTCAGGATCCATAAAAATTGAGTTTGATAACTGCTTGCACCTGTGGGCTGCATTATGTCTACCTTGGCTCTTGTTTTTTTCTGTTGCATCTGAAATAATATATCGTATGTATCTGTGCTGCCATGATATTTATGTATCCTCTTGCCATGACAACATGTTTCTTCAGAGATAGTGAACTATGGCTGTTGTGATTTTGTCATCCTTTTGAGTTGACAAGTCTTCAGCCACTTCAATGAAAGTGCTGCAATAAAAAGTATTAATATCAGGATGAGGGGTGGCTGGTGGCTACGTGAGAATGTAGCTGTGGTTAAGAAATTGAAAAGTGTGATTCACATTCTTCTGTCTGGTCATTGCAATTGGTGTTCTTCAACATTTGCTTGGCTTTGTGCTCGAAGCATGCATGCAGAATTCTCTTGCTCTTAAAAAAATCCTGTCTTACAATGAACTTTACCTCATTTCACAAATAAGCCATTAAAAAGTGAGCCCCATTTTAATCCTACTTGAAGGGAAAGGTGGGATATAAGAAACTCAATAAAGGCTGGATATAAATTAGATGAATGAATGCATAAATAAATAAATAAATAAATATCTAAATAAATATTAGAACTTCAGTTTACACTAGCCAGAGTCAATGTGTTTGTTACAGGTCTCTTTCACAAACACAGCTGAGTGCTTCTGTAGGATGAATGCTTCCCGGAGTTTAAACAGAAAGGCCATGAAGTGTGTAAGAGCTGTGATGGTTTGAAATGTCAGTGTTGTTTGCTAGGGCACATAGATATTTGCAGTGAAGAGATCGAAGACTCATGTCTGCAAATCTATGCATTAATGCTGTACTGATGCAATCACACATTGCACAGGTTTTTATTCAGACATTCTGACTATATTCAGAATGTTTGAATGGATGCAGATAAGGGATTGATCCTCTTACTCTCTCCATATTCCAAACACATGACCCCTTTTTATCCACATTTAATATCTAGGTGCTAGAAGGCTGATATGGTGGCATGCAGAGTATAAAGACTTGATAGATAATTCTAGGCTAAAGTTATCACTGAGCCATTAAACTCACTGTGTCCTAGGCACACTCTAAGTCTCACAGGCTATTGTGAGGATAAAGCAAAGATGAGACAAGGGATGCACAATACTTTGAAATAACTAGAAGAAAAGCAATATCTATCTAATTTTTCTTATGTCAAAAGTGACTTGAGATAACTGCAAGTTGCTTCTGGTGTGAGAGAATTGGCCAAGCGCAGAGATGTTGCCCAGGGGATGCCCGGATGTGTTACCATCCTGTGGGAGGCTTCTCTCAGGTCCCAATATATAAATGATACTGTTAAAATAATTTTAGTCCTTCATGGAAATAACAGTATCATTTCAGTATTTAAATTATACTATTATTTCCATGAAGGACTAAAAATGATTTTGAAGTAGTGTAAAGATCTTGCTGGCCCCTACATCTGTAAATCTATTTATATGTTTGTTTGCCTTCAGGTTGGAAACTAGTGGTGATTACATGGATTTCATAGGGCTATCTTAGGGAAAGAATATTAAGAGGTGCTTTTGTTAATTTATTTCTCTGAAATATAGCCTACAGAACCTAGCAATCATTAGTGGTCTCCCTTCCAAGGACTGACCCTGCCTCGTATCCAAGATCAGGCAGGATCTGGTGTTTCAACCCTTCTGTGTATCATTTATTTTGCCTCTTCTTTATGGCTGGCAACTATGCCCTGTAAGTCTCAACAGTCCTAGCCAGCATAGTCAGTCAAGAAAAACTATGGGAGATACATTTACCAAACAACTGGAGGGACTCAGTTGTTCATTTCTGGTCATGTGAGTGGCACTAGAAACATGAGATTAAGACCCCCCACCCACCCACCCAAAAAAAAAGATCTTTTTTATGATGATAGAGTAGCTATACTGTTCTCAAAGTTTGGGATTATGAACCAATGAGAAAAGTATAATTAAACCCCTTTCCCCCAGTTGGACAGAAATTCTCATCCTCACCTCCTGGAGGAATACAAATATAGTCCACTACAGGGTGGCAGGTGAGTGGTTAAACACAGATCTGGCCTAAATTTAGTTGTAAGTAAAGGTAAATGTTTCCCCTTGATATGTAAGTCTAGTCATATCTGACTCTGGGAGTTGGTGCTCATCTCCATTTGTAAGCTAAAGACCCGGCGTTGTCTGTAGACGTCTCCAAGGTCATATGGCCAGCATGACTGCATGGAGCACTGTTACTTTCCTGCCAGAGCAGTACCTATTGATCTATTCATATTTGTATGTTTTCAAACTGCTAGGTTGGCCGAAGCTGGGGCTAACAGCAGGAGCTCATCCTGTTTCCTGGATTCAAACTGCTGACCTTTCGGTTAGCAAGTTCACCAGCTCAGCAGTTTAACCTGCTGTGCCACAGGGGGCTTCTTTAAATTTAGTTGTAGATTAGAAGAAATACTTTGAAGAGTGTCATGCAAGTCTTTTAAATTTAGTTGTAGATTAGAAGAAATACTTTGAAGAGTGTTATGAATCTGTGAAATAGATGTCAATCTGTGGTTGACATCATCATCATCATCATCATTATGGTTTCACTGGCCCAACTTCATATACTTAAAAAAAATCCTTAAAGAAGTATATATTGGAATAAACTACCCATCTGACTATCAGGAATATTATCTCCTTGAGTTTGAAGCTCTTTGAAAGTATCTGTGTGAACTCCCCTCCCCCTTTTATTATTTTCTTAATGTATGGAAGAGCCTCTGTTCTCTTGAGACAAGCATGGAAAAGGAAGCAGGCCATGCTGGGTTCGTGTTCTCACAGCAAGTTTTCCAATATGGTCTGTGACACAGCCACAAGAGACTTGCCATAGGGATTTCCATCTGTGCTTCACGAAGGACTCCCCACACTCCCAGCCAATAGAGATTGAAATAGCACTGATCTAGTTATTTGTGTGAATTAGTCCTATTTCTTAGCCACTGCCAGAAAGCAACAGATGCTTTTGCTATGCCATGTTTTGTGCATGTCTTGAGAATCAGCAAAATGTTATCCCCATGGAATAGTGTGTTTGCTTTTGATAACGCAATTGACAAAATGAAGTATAAGGAGCCAAGGATGTAGATGGGGAGGGGAAGAGGATGTGAAAGATGAGTCCCTTCAGAGAGGTTTGGAGAACGTTCCTTTGAACTGTCAAAAATACAGAACTCTTGGTGAGAAAGAATCAGGGAGCGTTCAACCAATTTCTCGGGGCAGAACTGGATTCTATAATGCACTGTACACAGGGCTCCTTTGAAAGACTGTTTGAGAACTTGTTGTTTTAAACAGCCATCTGATAGACTTGACTTATGGTGAGCCGATGAATAAAAGACCTCCAAGTCACCTTGTTGTCAACAGCCCAGCTCAGGTCTTGCAGACTCAGGGCCATGGCTTCCTTGATGGAAACCATCAATTTGGAATGTAGTCTTCCTCTTTTCTTGCTGCCTTCTACCTTACTAAGCATTATTGTCTTCTCTAAAGAGTCATGTCTTCTCATTATATGGTCAACATACGACAATCTCAGTTTCGTCATCTTGACTTCTAAGGAAGGTCAGGCTTGATTTGCTCTCCTGACTGCCTCCCAGTGGTCAGGAGATGGATCACAAATGGCAGAGCATTTGTTTTTCCTATGTTCAACCCTCCACTCCATCCCCACCCCCCATTTTCAGGTAGGGATTGCATACATTGCTACTCGAATGTCTCCTAATTACTGTAAACAGTATTGTATTTCCTATTTTGACAAGATCATATCTTACAATCCAGTTTAGTGACAGCTGGTAGCCTTCACAAAATGTTTAGATTCTTTCATTCCCCTCCTACACCACCCTATAATGGAAGAAACCATTCATTTTCAAAGAAATAATGAGTGTTAAATTGTTTTCCATAACTGTAAAACCGAGCATCCAGCTGTCCTAATGGGTCCATTGTGCTTTATGGTATGAGTGCCAAAAGCATTGGCAACTAGTTTTATTGGCAGGCTGATTTAGAATCAGGGGACTGAAAAATACAACAAAAATTATACAGAGAGAGAGCCTAGTGTTATTTCAAACTATGAAATCTCGTCTCTGCCACATGTCTTTCTTTTCTTTATGTGGATATATGTACAAGTAAAATATTTTATGTAGCCTTATAAAATGTACTGAATGCATGTGATGAACGTGTGTTTTTAAATGAAGTGTGATACTGGTGCATGGGCCATGCACTATGGTCACTGTCCATACATACATTTCAGTGTAAAATGAGCCTGCAGGGAGTTTTGCCATCAAAACTGAGTTCTGGAGATACCTACACTATTCCAAAGTGCTGCCCTAAAGCAAAGTCCTGTATTCATTTGTGTAAGGCTGTACTTTTTTTCTGAAAGCATCCAAAATAGTGCGCAAAAGGACTTGGTTTTCTGCAGTGATTTTTAGTAAGACTACAAACTTATACACATTTGTCTAGATGTATGGAAATGGATTGTGTGAGAGGTCATTAATGCTAGCAATTTGCTACTCTGCCTTTATCCTAGTATAGATTTGTCGCTGTGCAATCTTTATATACTGATGTACTCCTGGGTGGAAAATTTGCATTTCTGCCAGTGTTGTATTCCAGCATGTTGATTGTATTATTTTGAAATTTCATTAGTTATAATGTAGTTAAGTCATTTAATTATAAGACTTAGAATTAGATTTCTTTTTAAAGGCAAGGCACTCTTCAGGGTAACTACATTAGGCCAGCTAAACGATTGCATCTCAGTTTGTTTTGCTACTTTAACCAGATTAGCAGGATTTTCTGTCTGGAGAGTCCAAATAGCATGACAAAGTAGACATTAAATCTCAAACATTTTAAAATATGATTTATGGAGGTTTAATTCTGAATTTTGAACTTTAAAAAACCAAGAAACTATAATTATTATGGAATCAAAATTTCAAAACCTTTAATTGTACATCACCACCCCCAAAATCTTTTTGTGGCAGAACATCTTTAAAACATGGCTACAGAATGTTATGGGTGCATGGTAGTTTATTTCTTGAAAATATTCAGAGCCAGCAGGGGACCATGGTGGCACAGTGGGTAAAACCGCTAAGCTGCAGAACTTGCTGACCAGAAGGTCAGCGGTTCAAATCCACGGGGCAGGGTGAGCTCCCGTTGTTAGCCCCAGCTTCTGCCAAACTAGCAGTCCAAAAACATGCAAATGTGAATAGATCAATAGGTACCACTTTGATGGGAAGGTAACTGTGCTCCATGCAGTCATGCCGGCTACATGACCCAGGAGGCGTCTACGTCTTTGGCTTAGAAATGGAGATGAGCACCACCCTCCAGAGTTGGACACGGCTAGACTTAATGTCATGGGGAAAGCTTTAGCATCAAGAAGACTTTTAAATTGCAGAATTATAGCACCACTTAATCACAGTGTTGATTCTCTTTTTGTAGTGTGTTGCTTATTGGTGCTGAAACCTAATTGCACTGTGTTGCAGCTGATCTATTTGCCTTTGGAACTGAAGATTTAGCAGCCAGCATTGAATATGGATTTATATGCACTCTTAGCTAAACAGTAACTTGGTACAAACATGCGTCTTCAAAAACTGTCTGTGTGGATGAGTAAAAACATGTAGCAAGCTCTAAATAATTTCAGAAGTCAGTTGTTTCCTTCCTTTAAAGACAGCTTTGGGCTACACTTTTCTCATTTTAAGATTATTAGGCGATTCCCATGTATGAGTGGGTCTATTCCATGTTATGGAGAGTTGCTTTTCTTGTTTCTGAGATGCTCTATTTCTTTCTCAACAGAAAACTTCAGCACAGAAGTTGGTCTCATAGAGTTGATTGGGGATCCACCACCAGAACAAATAACCAAAGTATATGGCCCAGACAACAGCCCCGGCTATGTCTTTGGACAGGATGCTAACACAGGGCAAGTGGCACGTTACCACCTTCCCAGCCCTTTTTACAGAGACTTCTCACTCTTGTTCCACGTACAGCCTACAACTGAGAAACCAGGAGTACTTTTTGCCATCACAGATTCCTCACAATCAATCATCTATGTTGGTGTGAAGTTATCAGAGGTGAAAGCTGGGAAACAACAGATCATCTTCTATTACACGGAGCCTGGATCTCAGAACTCCTATGCAGCTGCCACATTCACAGTTCCTTCAATGGTCAATCGTTGGACACGCTTTGCGATCAGTGTGGAAGATGAAGAAGTGGTTCTTTATGTGGACTGTGAGGAATTTGAGCGGGTCCATTTTGAACGCTCACCTGATGAGATGGAACTGGAAGATGGCTCAGGGCTTTTTGTGGCACAAGCCGGAGGAGCTGATCATGATAAATATCAGGTGAGCACAGCTAACATCAAGAAAGTCTTCGGTGGCAATTGGTGAAGGTGCCCTTGAGTTTTAGTCTTAAGTTCAAAGAAATTCCCCAAGATGCTGAACATAATTTGAGGAAGTGGAAGAGGAGGGATAGAATTCAGCACCTTGGATAGCCCCAAGAAAGTTAGGACTAAAATTCAGAGCAAATGCATTACTTCAGTAACATAGAAACTTTCAGTTGCCTCTGGTGTTATTTCCAGCAAGGTTATTATCATAAATTGACCCATTTCTCCAGTGGGCAAAAGAAAGAAGGAAAAGGGAGAGAAGGAAGAAAGAAAAAAAAAGACTAAAATAAGTTGGTTAGTTTGTACAATTCAAAAAAAGATAATAGGACATTTCACCTGTGTATGGCTGCTCTGGCCTGCCCATAGGTCTTTATCTCTTCAGCTTCGTACTTTGGCAGCCTTAGCCTCTGGTTTTCCATCAACATATTGCTTGTTCACTTCTGGGAAAGGAAGCCTAGCATGGACAATTCAGAAGTGCAGGAATTATGTGTCACCTCTCAGTGACTCATGGATGACTGTGAACCTGTTGGAGCTTCCTTGAGCAATAGGCTCTTGGGATCACTCACTGATCTCTATGTGAGCAATTCACTGGTGCCCATATGGAGCACCAATTTACTTGCTCATTCTCTTAATTTGTACAGCTGAGCAGGTAACCATCTGGAAAAAGGACCCTTTGGCCTAAATAGGAATTTTGCAAAGGGATATCCATGTTCCTCTGTTGCAGCAAAACAACAAAGAATTGTGAGCACCTCTTAAGACTAAGAGATTTATTATCGCATGACATTTCACAGATTATAGTGCAGTTCATTAGATTCACCCATGCAGATTCTAATCCACAAAAGTTCATGCTGCAAGAAATGTGCTTGTCTTAAAGGTGCTGTTTTGATCTTAATTTGAAACTTTTGTTTTGCTTATGTTTCCTGATATATAGGTCAGCATGCATAGTTATTATATGTAGCCAAGTTTGTGTGGCAGGCAGTTAACAGCTGATAGGTGTATTCCTCATCCTTAGCATATAAGGCCGACTGTGGTCAGCAACACTGCAGAACAGAGTTATTGGGTGTTTCTGGCTGCAGAATGTAGGTTGGTTTGTCTGGATTAGGAAGTTGGTAGTTTTTGAATTTTTCCCCCATTCACTGTTTTGCTCTCGGTTTTCTGGAAACAAATGTCCACTAAGAATATTTTGAAAGACCTTCCTTTAAGAAATGTAATCAATCATCATCAGAAGGATATCCACATGTAATTAATGCCAGTAAATCTATGTGACAGTACTAATTTCTCTTCTGTTTCATCATCTATAGAGACTTTATTTTTTGCAGAAGATAATTATTTCGGTAGCTTTTTGAGAGGCTTTTAAAATGACTCTGAATAATCATTCTACTGTATCAGCCAGAGTGAAAAAAAAGTAGAAGTAGAAATAATTAACATTTTTCATCAGCAACTTCATTTCCAGACACTGGCTTAATTTGTCAGTCTAGTGACCCCTGTGATTTATCCTGGGCCTCCACACTGAGATCAAATCCATGGCTGCATTCTTCCTTCTTGGGGGGTGAAGGGAGGCAGGAATTCTCCAGAGCTGATGTCTGCAGACCAAGCACAGGGCATTCCTACCCAAGATAGATTTTTTAAAAGTGATAAAAGCTTCTTTTGAAGCTGACCTCCTTGGGGCAAAATTTTACTACCCACTCAACAACAGATATTTATCTGTAATACATGCAGTAGATCACTTCTTTAGGCTTCTGCTAGTATATAAACAAGAGGGAAAGTTAAATTTTAGTAATAATCAATGAATTGTGTTACATGACAGGAGCTGGTGGGACAAAATGGGGTCCAAGAGAGACAACGAAAAAAGCAAGAGGGTCAAAATGCCTCCAAGCATGACTTTGAAATAGAGATGAACTCCATTTTGATTAAAAGAACAGAATTGGCAAGAAACTTTGAGCTGTCTACAGAAGAAGCTGATTAGAGCACATCTTGTTATTCCGTCCTAGAAAACTTGCCCATGAATATTAAATCAAGCTCCAGATGGGGAAACATTCCACATAATTACAAGTATGAAAGGGGTTTTGACTTCAGGTCAAAAAGAGGATTAGAGACATCTTAAATGCCTTGCCACTGGGTTGGGATAGAAAATATACATGCATGGCCTCACCCCTTTGAGTGCAGACAGATCTTCCTGTGCAGTTTTAAAAGGCAGCAATGGTTTGTTTTAGTGTTCAGCTGAGACCCAGAATGTTTACTACTTGGCTCATCTGTTATTTGTAGTATTGTGGGTCGGGTGTAAACCAAAAACTTTTAGAATGTTCTGTTCAAATTAATTTTCCTCTCTCTTTCCTCCCCCAGATTGTTTCCTGAAATTGCAGATGCCTTTTGAAAGCTGCAGTTTTTAAATCTATACAAAAATTGTCTTTCATTCTGTTTCTCAATTGTGGTCTTCCCAGGAAGTGTGTGACATAGCAGCATAATTCATGTAACAGTTTCCCCTATCTGGATGTGTGAAGAATGATCCTCAGTTAAGGAAAATTGCTGGCGGTGAAAGGGCATAGTTCTCATCTTTAATCACATAGAATATGTGTATAACCCCAGCCTATAAACAAATAAAATGCCATTTGAGGTACAACTCAAGGTACACTCAGCATAATCTAAACACCTCATATATTTAAATGTCTATTTCCAGTTCTGTAGAGTGGTGGCAAGGTTGGAAAGCTAGAGCTCATTCTAATCACAGTTGGGGCAAGGGACAGTCCTGAATTTGGGTATAACAACAGGAACCTTCAGTTAGTTCAGAGGTGATTATAGAAGCTTCTGTTATCTCCTTCATATTTTTGAAAGAGGAGGCAAGGAGCTTGTGAGTTTTGACCTCAAGTAGGCTCATAATTGTAATGCTGAACAGTTGTCTTTATGATTGAACTCCACTAGTGACTGTCTTTTTAAAAATGCAGAACAAACTTTTGGCTCTCACTGTAGTTTGTAACTGCACGAGAAGGAGCACAAGAGACCAGAATCTTCAGACACAGAAGATGCTGAGCACAAAGCCTAATACTTCTTATACAAGTCAGCACCATGCAAGGGCAGCATAAGTAAAGCTGTATAAAGGACTTACTGCTGACTCTTGCTATATGGCTCAGATTTTTAGGTTTCCCTGTGACATTAAGTCTAGTCGTGTCTGACTCTGGGGGTGGTACTCATCTCCATTTCTAAGCCGAAGAGCCGGCTTTGTCCGTAGACACCTCCAAGATCATGTAGCCAGCATAACTGCATGGAGCGTTGTTACCTTCCCGCAGAAGCGGTACCTATTTTTCTGCTCACATTTGCATGTTTTCGAACTGCTAGGTTGGCAGAAGCTGAGGCTAACAGCAGGATCTGCTCCCCAGATTTGAACAGCCAACCTTTTGGTCAGCAAGTTCAGCAGCTCAGCAGTTTAACCTGCTGTGCCACCAAGGGGCTCAGAGTTTACCAGTTAATTTTTCCTTCTCTATAATCATGGAATTATAGAGCTGGAAGTGACTCCCGGGATCATTCAAACCAAGCCCTTCCCATTTAAGAATACACAATCAAAACTTTCCTGACAGATGGCTATACAGCCTCTGCTTAAAAAGCTCCAGAGAAGACTTTGCCATTCTCCCAGGTCACTTGTTCTACTATCGAAAAGTTCTTAATGTCAGGAAGTTCTTCCTAAGGTGGACTCTATTTTCCTGCAGTTTGAATCTGTTGCTCTGTGTCTTAGGAGCATCAGAAAACAGGGTAATTGCTGCTCAATATGTCATCCTTTCAAATATTTAAGCATGGCAATCTTCTCTTCCCCAAGTGAAACAATACCAAACTCCCTCAGATGCTCCTCAGAGGACTTGGCTTCTATATGTTTGATTGTTTTGGTTATCCTTCTCTGGATACATTCCAGGTTGTCAATACTATTCCTGAATTTTGGTGCCCAGAACTGTTCCAGGTGAGGTCTGACCAAAGCAGAATAAAGTGAACGTCGATCTAGTCACTATACTCCTATTGATGCAGCCTTTACTAAATTATACTTTCTCCGGTAATATTGTTTTTTTAGTTATTAAAAATTACCATTGGTAATTAAATTACAGCTGCAATGCAAATATAACCCAGCAGTAAGTAACAGCAACATGATAATATTCCAGGGTAGTCAATTCTGAACTTGTCATTTTACCAGCTGTTTCCTGGGCTTCTATTTCACATACATGACTTCTGCTACTGCTGAAGAAACTCCAAAATTTTTGTCTGGGAACATATAACTCACATAAGGATTTGTTGACCATTCCTGTTAAATGTTTTGGTTTGGCTAGTTCTTTGGATTTTTAGGAAAGGATTTATTGTGCTTTTAATGTACACAGTCCTTGTTAAGGATAAATAAATGCTAAAGAAGTGTGGATTAGTTTAAGGAACACAACTAGATTGTAACATTAGGCTAATGGATAGGGGATTGTGAGAGGATGCTATTGATAAATAAATTTATAAACACAGAGTGTTTTCTCCTTTAATTGTGGGAAAAAAGCAAATGTGCTTCTTGATACAAGGAATTTGACATACAAAGAATCGGCAACACTTGATCAAGAACAAAAACCCGCACATAGGTTTTTATATTAAGAACTTTTGTTGGAAGTTAGGTTTTGGCATGGATTTAAAGTGCAGTTGGCTCCCTCATCTTTAAAATCTGAAACAAAGCCCCCAGTGGCTCAATGGGTTAAGCCCTTGTGCTGGCAGGACTGCTGACTGAAAGGTTGGTGGTTCGAATCCAGGGAGAAGAATGAGCTCCCGTCTGTCAGCCCCAGCTTTCCATTCAGGGACATGAGAGACGCCACCGAAGGATGGTAAAACATCCAGGCATCCCCTGGGCAACATCCTTGCAGATGGCCAATTCTCTCACACCATAAATGACTTGCAGTTTCTCAAGTTGTTCCTGACTTGAATGAAATAAAATAAAATAAATTGAAACATAGGAGTACATTAAATCCTTCTTGATCATAAAACACATTCTATTTTGAAATGTTTGGCAGTGGCTGAGAAATGGTGAAATTTTTTGCCTGTTCAGAGTAAGGACCAGAAATATTGCCATCATTCTGAATTGGCTTCATGATATTATTGTACAGCCAAACCTGATTGCCAATCTGACATAATCAGGAAGACTTTAAAAAGACCATTGCTCCCTGGGTGTTGCTGAGATCTCACTTCATCCACTGTTACAGACATCCTCTTGCCTGGAATTGCTTCAGGAATCAATACAGGGATGCTTTTAATCCCCAAAACTTCAGAGCAAAGAAAGAAATTGCAATGAGAGAGCAGTGAACAACACACTAAAAGGTTCAAGAAGACAGCTTGCAAAAGTCTACTCTCTGCAAATGTGAACCTTAAATTGGACCTTGTGCTTTAAATGGACTGCATTCATTTCCATCTGCTAGCAGCTCCCATGCTGTACTTGCCCTCAACACAAACATTTGAATGTTGTGGGGTGTGGTGGGTCATTTCGGATTTGAGAGATACCAGATTAAAATGCTTGCAGATTGTCTCTCGAAAGGTCAAGGTAGTCCACATTCTCTTGCTGTCTCGTAAGACTACGAAGCACTTTGTGATCTTTTTTTCTCCCTGTATTGTCTGTCCTCTTTCTTTTGGACACGCATCTACTTGCAGTCTCTGGCCTGTTCCTGCCTGCCTCGTGATGTTTCCTTTCTTGAAGACTAGAGGCATGAGATGGTACATTGTGTAATGTGTTTACAGTGAGATGAGATACATAAATCCCACTCTTGAATATATATAGAATATACTTAGCAGCCTCCCAGTTCATGATCTTCTAGTGGTATTAAAGGAGTCGGGCAAAAGTGTATTTGTATTTGCATGGGAGGAAGGGAGGAGAGAGCAGATTTGTAATATGGCATAGTGGATAGATTGTAGTTTTATTGGAAATGTATAATAGAGTTCAGTAAAAAATGGTAAAGGATGACTTTTCAATTTAATGCTTTTGGAATGGCTTTGCTGTCTCTTTTATTGCCAAAAAAGACAGTGATACAGTCAGCTTATATTTGTAATCAGAGAATCCATGTATGAGGAGAGGGTTACCCATTGTGTTTCCATCATAAAACTAACTGCCTAGTGTATTCAACATCCTTGTCTAAGATTGTCTGAAGTGTAGTTTAAAAGCAGGACTTCAGGACACAATCCTAGATCCATATTAAAGCACCAATATTTTAAGATTTTATTGGACTGGTAATTTTCTGATATTATAGCAGTTCGAAAACATGCAAATGTGAGTAGATCAATAGGTACTGCTTTTATGGGAAGGTAATGGTGCTCTATGCAGCCATGCTGGCCACATGACTATGGAGGTATATACGGACAACGCCAGCTCTTTGGCTTAGAAATGGAGATGAGCAACACTCCCAGAGCTGGACACGACTGCTGTTAGTCCCAGCTTCTGCCAACCTAGCAGTTTGAAAACATTCAAATGTGAGTAGATCAATAAGTACCGCTTCTGTGGGAAGGTAACAGCACTCCATGCAGTCATGCTGGCCACATGACTTTGGAGGTGTCTACGGACAATGCCGGTTCTTTGGCTTAGAAATGGAGATGAGCACCAACCCCCAGAGTCGGACACAACTAGACTTAATGTCAAGGGAAACCTTTACCTTTACCATAGATTACCATCTAGACCAGCCACCACATCCTTGTTTTACTACCAGGGTAGTCTGCAAGTATTCAAAGCCTTTACATTTTGCTCACAAGTACTGATTGGGTACTGTAATTCACCAATTTCAGACTTAGAAGGTGTGGAAATAGCTGGCAGATAAAGAGGTGTCATGGGCTAATTTACTGCAGGGTGGGTATTACATGGCTCTCCAGATGCTGTTGGACTGCACTTCCTAGTACCCTAGCCAATGGTGAGGAATGCAACATCTGGTGAGCCACATGATTCCCACCCTGATCTTCTTTACAGAAAGATTTGATATTGTAACCCCCCACCCCCTTCCTGGAGATAAATCAAGATCTTTTTTCTAGGAAATGTTCATACAAACCTCTGAAAGAGTATCGCTACTTGTGAACAGAAGCTGAGAAATAAATGGTCTTGATTTGTTGTTATTACAAAACTAACAATGCTTACTTCAAAGTTTCTGATGTTTTTGTTGCATTAGTCTTGAATTGCATTTGTTTCTAGAATAGGAGTTACTGAATTTGAGCTACCTTGTTTATTTGAAATTTCACAGAACTTTGCATTTCTGTGTAAGTGCTTTGAATAATTTGCAAAGTGGTTGGTAAAGCAGACGTAGGTGGAAAATCTAATCTCAAGGAAGGTTTTTTTTAAAATTTCCTCAAACTGTAGGAAGGTTTGTTCATATGTTTGCAGTAGATTACTGAAGTATGGTTTGAGATAAAAGGAATTTTCCTACAAGTTGTGTGTGTGTGTGTGTGTGGGGGGGGGGGTGCTTGGCATTTGTGAGCTGCGGGGAAAAAGATTGCAGGGATATAACTTCTGTTTCTTATATTCTGTTTATACTGTTTAAAATATAAAGAACCATGGTATTTTTGATGTCATGATCTGCAGCAGCTTTGGAAGGCAATCTGCACACATGAAAATGTTACCCTGCCCTCCTCTGTGATTTAAGTCATGGACAACCCCACTCCCTATGCAATCCTCTTAGTCCGCTGGCTGGAGCAGGAATGTCCTCCCTGCTGGATTGCAAAGGGCAGTTTGGTGCCTATGATCATGCTGCACACTCTCAGCTTCCAAGTTGTTAACTCAGAATGAAAGGCTCCCATAGTCAGGATTCAGCTAGCAAATGATTATTTTATAGTACCAGAAACAGCTGATCCAACCCCATTCTGTAGTCTTGGCACTGCATAAAAGGTGTCCCTGTTTGTGGGGCCTATCTAATAGTCCGATTATCTTCAGGCTAGACAGTAACAGGGCATCACCTCAACCTTTTTTGTCTGGAGGGCAGGGGAGAAATCGCACCCTTCAACTGCGGGAACGAACCAGTGTTGCTCTTTTAGGATGTCTGAAATGGAAACTGTGAACTCGAATGTGAAAACAAACTGTCAAAATGGACAGTCTGTTAGACTGCAGGGAGAAGGGCCTGATTGAATCCCAAACTTAGTTATAATCATTTTTATTGCTGACATATGTATAACTGAGGAAAGTGAGCCCCCATTTCACATACTGAACAACATTTATGGATTGTCCCCTCGGAGAGAGAGGGCGGAATATAAATAAAGTTTTATTATTATTTATTATTATTTACGGATTCTGATGTGGCAAATTGTGGACTGGAGGGAGCACATAAGCTCTATAAATAACACAGAGTATCCATTAGAGCTCAGGAATTGGGGGTAGAAGAAAATAAAATTAATATTTCTTTATTCATAAACATAACATGAGCATGTTTACGTCTTGCAATGCATGCAGAGTGAGCTATTTGATGTAGTGCAATGAATGGATCCTGCCAACAGTAGTAGAAAAAGAGCAGTACATACTGCAATGTTATGCATTGTGCATCATGCAATGCAGTTGTGTGATGTACTTTACAGTCATATTACACATTGTGCGCTGTTGTTTCTCATTGTGTATTAGACATTATGCATTGCACAATGGCACTCAGTCATTCACATACAGTTCACAACGTTGCTATTCTGCATGGTGTTGCATAGTGCTGATGTAGCATAGTTTTTATTAGATGCATATATTTTTATTAGATGCTGAGGGAAAATTGGATTGCAGCCACAAGCTGTTAAAAAAGGATAATAAGATACGGTAACTGTTTTAGTACATCATACTATGAAAGAATGAAATTATCATGTGCCCTGCCTGAGACCAGATATAAACCAGGAGATAAATGCTTAGACTGATCCGTAGACACAGCCTGCTGCTAATCCAGGAGTCCTCAAACTAAGGCCCGGGGGCCGAATGCGGCCCTCCAAGGTCATTTACCCGGCCCTCGCTTAGGGTCAACCTAAGTCTGAAAGTACTCGAAAGCACCCAACAACAACAACAACAATCCTATCTCATCAGCCAAAAGCAGGTCCACACTTCCCATTGAAATACTAATAAATTTATATTCATTTTAATTATTGTATTGTTTTAAAGTGGTTTTTGCACAACAAATCTATGTGCAGTGTGCATAGGAATTCATTCATGTTTTTTTTCAAATTATAATCCGGTCCTCCAACAGTTTAAGGGACTGTGACCTGGCCCTCTGTTTAATAAGTTTGTGGACCCCTGTGCTAATCCATAGGTTGTGGAGGAAGATTAGGACAATGCAAACATTATAGCAACATTGTATTACATAGTCACAAAAATAGCCCTTACTTAGATGATTTTGCACTTCAAAAACAGAAGTGTAAAACTCTGTGAACAAAACCACACACCTAACTGGTTAAAGAAAAAGCCCTGTCCATACAGTGTTGTGCCCATCACCATCCAGATGTCTTTTTTGGATGGATGGTTGGTCAGGAGCTGTCCCCTAGCCCAACCCCTCCCCCCCATTATAGTTGTCAAATCTTAGAAAGATTTTCTTGCTTCTGCTGGTTATTTGTGGGGAAGGGAAAACGTAGGGAGGCAAATGAACCATTGACAATTGAGTTCAATCTTGGCTTAAAAGGGCTCTCAGCGATCTTTTCACCTTGCATTCTATGAATTGCTACCTCTTCCTTCCCTCCCCACTGATTAGACTAGGCATGGGCAAACTTTCTAACTTGGGGGCCGCATGCTAGCACTCCCTGCTAGGAGGACTGGCTTCCTGGTGATGGAAGAAAGGAAGGGAAGGAGGAAGAGAGAATGAAGGAAGGACAAAAGGGAGGAAGAGAAGGATGGAAAGAGAAAGAGGGTGAGAGGGAAGGAGGAAGGAAAGATGGAAGGAAAGACAAAAGGGAAGGAAGGAAGGGGCATGAAGGAGAGAGGAAGGAAAGAGGGAAGGACGGAAGAACTGGAAGGGAAGGATGGAAGGAGATAGAGGGAAGTAAGTAGGAAGGAAAGAAAAACAGGAGGGAAGGCTGAAAGGGTGGAAGGGAAGGATGGATGGAAGGAAGGAGGGAAGGAAAGAAAGGAGGAAGGAAAGAAAGAAAGAAGGGAGAACAAAAAGGTGGAAGGGAATGGAGGGAGAGAGATAAAGGGAGGGAGGGAAGGAAAGATAAAAAGGTGAAAGGGAAGGAAGGAGAGAGGGAGAAAGAGGGAGGTAAGGAAAGGAGGGGGAGAAGGAGGAAGGAAGGAAAGAGGAATGAAGGCTAGGATGGTGTGTGAGAGAAGGGCCTGAGAAATGAGCCCAGGGGGCTGCATTTGGTCTCTGGGCCTGGGTGTGCCCATACCTGGATTAGACACATTTGCAATGACCTCTATTGTTGGGGTTGAAATTTTGAAGGTTGCACAAGGAGCTACAGAATAATACCATATCCTTCTTTGAAAAAAAGAGACACAAATATGCATAAACCACATTTATACACGTGCAACAGACAGGGAGAAAACCAAGTTTCTCACCACCAAGATCATAACATCACCTTTTTTACCTGTGCAGATTTTGTTTTCCTACTTTAATGCTTTTCTCAATCAAAAAGCAAGTTTTAATGGGTGTAAATCTGTGGGCCACAACCAGGATCAATGAAATGTCTGACTTAATTAGCTATGATGTATCACAGCTATTGTTGTGGTGGGGGCAGGGATGGCGCTGGGGGAGGGGATTCTGTGAAGTATGACTCGTGCCAATAAAAGTACGAATCAACTCTGTTTGTGCCAGATATTAATCTTGACTTTAAATGGAAGTGGGAAATGTAAGCAATCATTAGGATGTCGGCCTGGAGGCTATACTCCCACAACTGGGAGTGGTGCTTTTATACATCTGGGAAGCTGAAGATGGACTGATGTTTCTGCTGCCGGTTTTCTTCTAGGGCGTAATTGCAGAACTGAAAGTGAAAGGTGATCCTCGAGCAGCTGAGCTCCAGTGTGAGGAAGATGAAGATGATTCTGATATGGTAAGTGGATCTCCCTTTGGCAATCTTTAGGCATACACACACATTGAAAGTTCCTTGCATTGGGTCAGCTTTGTTGTGTTGTAAAAACACCATTTAATCATACGTCCCCCCTTCAGATCTGCTGTGGCTGCAAAGAGGAGCTTCCAAATAAACTACAGTTTGCTGTTTCTTCTGAATATTGATAAATCGTAATATATCTTAACTCTGATAAGTGGAAGCACGCAAAGTTCAAACCATGCTTTATGAAGCTATCATGTTTTTACAAAACATAGTTAAGATTAATCACATCTAAGAATTCAAATTACATGCTAAACTGCAATTAATTTAAAAGAAAAGCATCAGAAAGTGGGAAGCACACAAGCTCAGGTGGAATTATGAGTAATGCTGGGAATTGTTGTCCAACAGCGCCTGAAGGGAGTGCACAATTTTGTTCCTGAGCCCTTTCAAATGACAGAATTATAACACGGTGATTTCACTTTAACTACCATGGCACAATGTTCTGCGATCGTGGGATTTGTGGTTAATGGAGGGATAGCCAGTGTAGTATAGTGGTATGAAACCAAGGTTGGATTCCCCACTCAGCAATGGAAACCTACTGGTTGAGTGTAATATGAAGGGACCCTATATGTAGGCCAATATTCTCTACTCTGCATGCCTATTCCAGTGGTATGTAGAGGTCATTCCCATTCCTCCTCTCTGTGATTCTTTAACTAGGGGTGTTAAGGATTAAACCTTGGACTTTATATATGTAAAGCCAAGTATATTAAGACTGAACATTGACCTTTCCCATAACATAGCTTAGGTTTTGGTGTAGGATTTTCCCAGAAATTAGATGCAGATGAGCAGGAAATTTTCTGAATGCAGATGTAATGAGATTCCAGGACAGGAGATCAGCATTATGGGCTAATGAGAAAACAAAAACAAATCCATTTGTTCACAACATACTTTTTTTCTATTAGTGAGGCACCTAGGCTTTGGGTTTTTATAGTGCGTAAGATATATTTGTCGTATGAAATGAATGGCCTATTTTCTTGAATCATAGAATTCTAGAGTTGGAAGAGACCACACAGACTGTCCAGTCCAAATCCCTGCCATGCATAAACACACAATCAATGCACCCCTGACAGATGGCCATCTGGCCTTTGCTTAAAAATCACTACATTCTGAGGCAGAATATTCCAGGGCCAAACAACTCTTACCACCAGAAAGTTCTTCCTAATGTTTAGGTGGAAGCTTTTCCTGCGATTTGCTCCATTTTTCCTAGCCTCCAGAGCAGCAGAAAACAAGCTTGCTTCCTCTTCAGTGGACATCCTTTCAAATATTTAAACATGGTTATCATGGCCCCCCTCAGCCTTTTTTTCTCCAAGCTAAACATATCCAGCTCCCTTGAGGTTTCCCATGGATTTAATTATATTTCATGGTAGTAATATCTGTCATTCATTATAATTCCTAATTTGAAACAGTGATTCCTAATATTGCCCAGGTTATAAGTGTTTCCTTTTCTGTTCTCTTGAAAGTTTTTTTTTGTAAATCCCAGCATCCCAGGATAGAAATCCGTATATCTATGAGCTGAATCGGAGAGTGAAGTAGAAGAAATGAATGTAGGTCACATTTCTGTCAGAATGAAAAAGGTTACAGTTTTATTGGTTACAATTGAATATATTTGGTCCAGAACACGGGTCCAGATCCAAACATTAGCTGACCTACCTGCCTGCTGATGGCAATTTATTCATCCCCAACAGTTGATGGAAACCTAGTCTACCTAGCTCTGGAAAGACAGACACGATTATCCACTTGAGTAAAGACTATCATATGATTCCCCTAATACCTCAGAATGTTGCAGAACCATCTGCCCATAAACTGGAGATAATGTTGTTGTCTACACCTCCAAGATATGCCCAGAACACAAGCATTGTCAATCACATGGGAACTGCTAACTCCCAAAGTAGACATGATATCTCCCATACCAAGACCACACTAAGCTGTCACTATCAATCTTAGCAGTGCGGTAATAACACTACACTTGATCTTACCCAAAAGACCGAGAAGAGATAGTGCAGTAATAACATAATGGTCTTTACAAATCCCCCAGCATTAAGATAGGAGAGGGTGATTACAACTGGTTGGCCATTGGTGTGGTGGGGAAGCAGCATACCATGGGTCAGTAGTGAAACCTCTACTTGCTCCATTCCCCACCTCTGCCAGGTTGCCTCTAGTTGGCTGGCTGTCTTGCTCCATACTAGAGGTTGGAAAACCTGTGTGGGTTTATTTATTTATTATATTTATACCCTGCCTTTCTCACCCCTAAGGGGACTCTAGATCAGCTTACAAGTAGGCAGCAATTTGATACTGCATAAACAGACATACAAATAAAAACCAAAAAATTAAAAACATTTAGATTTAGGACATTAAAAAAATGCCTGGAACATGGCTCCCGCCCACAGTTTGCCCACATACGAGGCCTGCATGTTGGCATTCCTGGTAAGTAGACAGAAAATCAGGTGATTTTGACAAATACATTAATTAAATTAGTCCAGCCAGCCTTTATTCATATCTGATGACCTAGAAGACTGCTTCTTAATTTTTTTTCCTTCTTAAAAATTCTTTAGATGTCTGGAGATGGTGGAAGTGGAATTGAAGATAAGCCACGATTACCGGAAAAGGCAAGAGTGAGTCCAAGACCACTTTCCTACTACTAACACTTTCCAGAATAGATTCTTATTGTTAACTTTGATGTATGCAGGTGGCTCCTCCTTCCCTTCTTCGTTTGCTACTTTTAATTGTTTACTATACTCAATGTGTCTTTTTCTATATGTGGCAAATGAGTGGTTTAGCTGCATCCAAACTTGCGCTCTGAAAATTCAATGCTTTGTTAAATTGTAACATATTTTTATGGTGAGCTACTTAGGCTACCCTACTGAATATTTGGTAAACAGGTATTGCCTTTCTTTTGAATAGCAGTTAAGCAACAAAGTTACTCATGTAGAACTAACTTAGAAGAGGTCTGGTTAATGGTAGACTGAAAACTGCAAGGTCAGCACATGCCAACCAAGCCCAGCCTGATACCTCTCGCCTCCCACCTTCAGCTCATAAACTTGCAAATAACTTGATTCTGAGCCACCCCATTCTCAAAAGGGCCTTTTAAAACAAGAAATAGTTTTTGCCTTTCGTGAAAGTGCCAAGCAGCTGGGATCATTGCATTTTGAGCATAATGTCTTTTTCAAGCCTGATTTAATTTCCTCCTGTTATTTTGCACTCATACAGCACCATCAGTATGTCAAGCAAGTTATATACCTCAGTCCCCTTACCCAGTGAGCTTAGTACCTCCTATGAATGGGAAGAACAGTGAAAGAAACAGAGTAGGGAGATATTTATCACATTAATTTGTAGGAAAAGGAAGAAGGAGTTGGTGGAAGTGGAAGAGAGGACAGAATGGGATTAGAATGATTCAAAGAGGGCTTTTCTAAAGATATGAAGTTAAGCATCAGCAATTACAACAGATACAGAATGCCAACTCAGATCAATGATGCCTCAAGGTATAAGGAGCTGGCTTATTCTAAATCAGTGGTTCCCAACCTTGTTTTCACCAGGGACCACTTAACTAGGGAGCACTTTGGCCAGAGACCACTTGACCTCTCCAGCATTACTACCAAAAGGGTTACGAATCACTTTTTGGTCAACTTTAGATTTGGTTTGTTTATTTGGGGTACTGATTCAGAAAATTGCATTGGATAGACCACGTCAGCTCTAGTTTCTGATACAGAACACATGCTATCCAGTAGTTGCCATCTGCTCGCTCACAGAAAACCATATTTAATAATCTAGAACCGCGGACCCTATTTTAGGTCTTGTGGCACATCAGTGGACTGTGGCCCACAGGGTGGGAACGACTGTTCGAAATTGAATAATGGGGCCACGATTACCTTGAAGGGCAGCAGCTCTCTGAGGTCCAAGTTGGGGGCTTTTAAATCTCTATTAACCTGATATTTTAAAATACAGGGTATGGAGAGTCTTTATGGTTTTCTGGATGTTTATGAGATCCCATCACCAGGAGAACCAACCAGTATAACCTAACTTCATGAAGCATAGTCTAAATCCACAAGTTTCTCACCACTTGCCCTGTTTCATATCCAGTGATTCTAGATTTTGAAACTACTGAATGGAACAGAATATGTGTTCTGGTATTAAATAATGGACACTGTTATTTTGAGCAACATTTGTAAAAATGTGCAAGTTTTTGTCAAATTTATTGTCCACTCTATTAGTGTAACTGTTCTGAAATTTCAGCAATTCTCTGACCTTTACATTTTCTTTTAGATACAAAAAGACAAGATTTTGGGCAGCACTTGGGTTGGATGTTTGTGATAGAGGCTCATATAGGAAACTATGTTCAGTCTATATTTTTTGTATTGTGTGCATGCTAAATTGCATGCGAAAGCTTGCTTGAAAACAACCTGGCAACCTGTTTTAGTAAGTGTATCACTTAACATATGCTTGCCTAAACTGAATTCCCATTAAGAAAGGAGGCATGCCATTTTGCTAGCAGCAATTTCTGTAGTCTACTACACTGATCATCACATGAGGCCAAACTGTAGCAGTTGATAAGTAGTTATCAACATATACATTCATTTGGTTTCCAAATATGTGTTAAATGGCAAACATGTTTTATATATTGTGTGCCTTTAAGTCATTTCTGACTTTTGACAACCCTAAGGTGACCCTATTATGGTTTGTTTGTTTTTTTGGCAAGACATATTCAGAAGGAATTTACCATTGCCTCCCCCTGAGGCTGCAAGGTTGTGACTTGCCCAAAATCACCCGGTGGGAATCCATGATCATGTAGGGATTTGAAATGTAGTCTGCTAGGGTCCCGGTCCAACACTGAAACACTATTCCACATTGGATCTCAAATAGGTCACATACAATATAGTTATACATACGTTTGTTTTTTTATGCATGTAAACCATGGTTTCAAAAAGTAGACATTTTAGTTATACAGAGATAGAATTTCTACTGTACCAAAGACTTCAGAGATGACTTGCTAAGTTATCCTCTTTTCACCAGATGTGCAATGTAGTCTGGAAACCTGCCCCAGTATGCTAATCCAAACAGTGTGTCCAAGCGTAGCTGAGGATGCGAGGTTGATCCAGGGCAGTAATGCGTTGAGGCAGCTGGTCAAGCTGGACTCTTCCATTTCCTGCTAATGGGGATTTGCTGCTGTTGACTTTTTGGCAGTGCCTCATAGTCTTGGCATACTACTGGTTATTTTCAGTGGTGCATCACATAATTGCAGACTCTGTTAACTTTTTTATTTAAATACTTTCATTGTCTAACTAGTCAGGTCTAATTGGTCTTTATTGACCATGATTCAGAACATTGGCTTTTATTCTGTTATTTCCCCCTTGCGAGAGCAGGTCGAGTTGGAAGAAAGATGCCTATTTTTCCAACAACCTGGTTTGAATTAGAGTACAAGACAACAAGCTAAAGAGAGGACGTAAAGAAATAAACAATTCCAGTACAATCCACTGGCTCTTTAAAATGTGGTTCACATACTCACAGAATTCTTCTTCTTGGACTAAGGCACACCTATGTTTTCTCTCTTCGAAAAGACATCTTGATGATTCTTGATGATTCTTGATTCTTGAGCAAAAGTATTTGGATGTGGAAGAAACTTAAATTTTTGAATATCATATGTTTTTAACTTCAGAAGAAGAAAAAACAAATGGAAAAAGTGGTTTTATTTAAATAAATTCCTGGTTTTCTTTTCTAAATAGAAAAATGTTCTTCATGAACAGATTTGTTCCTCCTCTGTCTCATGAACACTTACAGTGAAACACATAAATCCACTGTCTTTTACACCAAGGGCCATGTGTCTTCTATAATGCTAGCCTTTAAAAATGGAATTTGGAATATCTATCTATCAAATTGCAAATATATATATGCAATTATACATATATTCAGTGCCCATTTCCTAATCATGGCTTTTCCAGTTAGAAAGGAAATACACATAAAGCAATTCCATCCTTTATTTCCCCCACCCATTCCTTTTCTTCATCTTGCTGTGCAGCTAATTATTCTCATTAATTTTCTTCAATATTAATTTGTAGTTCATGTTTGACATTCGCTCTGGAGACTGTGATCTCTTGAAATGTTATGCATGTCTTCATTTGTTGGGCCTGTATTAGATTTCTTCATCACGCAGATGTTTCATAGCTTTGTGTGAGTTCTCTAATGTTTGCCTCCTGGATAGCCGACCTCCAGTGTGACATCTGATTTCTAGCTGCACAATGTCAATGCAGGCTTTGGAGGTAGTCCCCAATGCTCTCCAACTTGTTCTTTGAATCTTCCAATATCCTTTTCATAGACCTGTACAGAATATTGATCTAAGTCCCTTACTATAAATTGATTGCAATGCCACCTCCTTGTTTGAGCAGCTGCTGGTGTAGAACAAAAAAGAGAGAGATAAAATTAGGGAGTCTATTATGTTCCAACTGATGGATGGGGCTTCAGTCCTATTACCATAGTTTTCCAGCTGCTTTGTATTTTATCTTAAAAATTAAATTTTCCTTCATGCTTCTTCTCAAGGGATTACAAGAAATCTCAGCTTGGCATTGAGACAAGTGTCACCATCTGAGCCAGAAGTAGTTCAGGATCAAGTTGCAAAAGCAGTCACTGTTATGGAGAGGCAGTGATGGCCTTCCCTAGATTTATTTTTCTAGAGTGTATTTTACACAGCTGGGATTCTTCTCTGCACATAGAATCCTGGACCAATATTACAGAAAAATTAAAACAATAATCAAAGACTCATGAGTTCATGACTGGCTAGTGTCACTCCTCTCTGTTTGTGCTCTTCGTTGATGGTTTCTGTTTTTATTTCATTATTGTGTTTTCTTGAATTACGTATTGCTTTTTGTATGCATTAGATTGTTGGGCAATTCATACATATTTGAAATGAATAATGACAGTTAATGTGTGTTCCCTATACACAGCCATACAACTTCTGACCCTTTTCAATTTTTACAAATGCTTTTATACAGTCCAAGCTTGACCCTGTATTTTCAGTGATGGATGAAAGCATTCAAAGTCAGTAGGGATGTGGGCCAAAAACCATCATTCCCATATGGCCATTTATGTGTTGGTGAAATGATGTTCTGCATTAAATTGCCCCAGGACTGCAAGATCCAGAAGCAAAACTTCTGAGGCAGTGTTGCTTAATGAAGCCAGCAGTCCTCTTGGGTCCTTTTTCCTTTGTGCTATGGTCCCATTTTAATGGTCATGGCTATATCCTACACAATCCTGGGGCTTGTGGTCTTGAGCAACACGAAAGGGATATTTGACTGGCAATGTTAAAGGACCTTCGTTGTGCTAGAGTGATGAAGTGTGAAAGAACTTTCAATGTAGAACACAAATGCTTTACAGATGGACTGTACAATATGTACAGTTTTTTTTGTGTGAAAATATAACCATATGAGTTGCAGTCATGACATTAAGCCTTTGTGTTTCTTCAAAAGAGTTATTGGAGACCTCAGAAGATTTTGGCAGTGTATGGTCCTGAAAGTAATGCAGTAAAATTCTGGAATTGTTCAGTCGCTCTCTTGGAAGAGTGATAATTGCAATCAAAACAACATGTATGGTATACCATGTAAAATGAACATTGTACAGTTAAGGCATGCAAGGAGTGCCTTTTGTTTTGCGACTCATATTATGTACACATTTAACAACAACAACAACAACAACAACAACAACAATAATAATAACAATAAATTAATAATAATAACAAAAACTTTGTATTGGCCGGAATCACTGGGTTGTTGTAGGTTTTTTTGGGCCTTATGGCCATGTTCTAGAAGCATTATCTCCTGACATTTTCATCTGCAACTATGGTAGGCATCCTCAGACCTCACAACCTCTGAGAATGCCTGCCATAGATGCAGGTGAAATTTCAGGAGAGAATGCTTCTAGAACATGGCCATACAGCCCAAAAAACCTACAACAGCCCAATAACAATTTTATTCTTTTATCCCGTCACCATCTCTCCAAAGGGTCTCAGGGCGGCTTGCATGTGACACAAGATGACCAAAAACAAAACATAAAACAAACATAGCACTAAATAAAACACATACGCATATAGAACATCAACCAAGTAAAACTGAGCTCATCAACCAATGGCAGTAAGCTGCTGTAAACATGGCCAGGCTGTAAACAATAGGACAAGGGAATTGGATAGTGCAGAGCTATGACAATGGAGAGAAAGCATGGGATAAAGTGAAAGGCTGAGGGCGTTCCAAAGTCAGGGGTCCACCACTTAGAAGGCCCTCTCCCTCATCCCCACCAACCATGCTTGTGATGATGGCAGGACCGAGAGGAGGGTCTCCCAGGCAGATGTTAGAGCCCGTGCCCCCCATCTCAGTCCCTAACACTCTCAAGATTATACCATCATTGAAGGAAACCAATTTTAAATGTATATAAAAAACGAAGATCAGATAGAAACAAGGAGACAATCATTTATTGTTCATTTTTTGTGTTATCCAAAGGCACTCTCTGATTTTGTATTCTCAACCATCTGGTCAGGGAGTTCAGGCTGAGAAAGAGCAACTTTCTTACATTTGCTCTGCAAGCTTCCTGTTGGCATGGGGATTTGAATCTAACCCGGCACTATTTGAAATGCCATATTGTGACACAATAGTCCTCAAGTATTTCATAAAACTGGGAAAGAACAACAAAACAATAGTGGAAGCAAATTCATAAAGGATATGCACCCAAGAAACAAATTGTTAGAAGTCAGGTTTCAGAATATGTAATTTTTCTTCTGCATTTGGATATAGAACAAGCATGCCACCCAGTGTCCAAAGATGTAATTGATCCACATTATCTATTTTGCATTTTCTATTCTGAGATGTAACATTTCTTCAAAAATTTAGCCAGGGAGACAGATATATGTATTGTCAAAGGCTTTCACAGCTGGGATCACTGGGCTGTTGTGTGGTTTCTCGACTGTATGGCTGTGTTCTGGCAGAACTTTCTCCTGACATTTTGCCTGCATCTGTGGCTTCAGAGGATCTGGTGGTGGTAAAGCAAGTGGAATATCTATCTGTCTATCTATCTATCTACAAATTTCCTGAAAATTTTAAGGTTTTGTTACAGCATAAGATAAGCATATGGTTTTGTTACATTTTACTAGATAAAATCATACTGTTTTGGTTATATGCGCATAATCCTAAGGTCTTTTAGGGTGTGAATGGAGATGACATGGCACATCGGGAGTCCACCTTATTGCAAATGGAGAGGGAAGTCCGCCTCTGGAGGTCTCCTTATTGCAATTGTGGAAAAAGCTGCCACCATAACTCTTCTGTAACTGCTGATCTAACAGGAGTTGGTAGTAAAAATGAGATGTATTGTGAAGGTATGGGGCTGAAGTTAGCTTGGATGCAAATAGAAAATGGCAGACATGACCTTCAGTTATCGGATACAGAGGATTCGAAAGCTTACTCCAGTGCTATTTCTTTCTCCAGGTCACTCCAGTGGTCTCAGGTCTGCCAGTGCCTCCACCTGTGACTTCTCCTCCCATTGCCAAAAAGCCCACAGAACAAGAAGAGAAACTCCATTTACATACAGATATTGCTGAGCCAAAAGAGAAGCCACCATCTGCTGCAGGAGGTAACCCAATTTTTCTTCCCAAAATCGTCTTCTTTTAAAAGAAAACATAAGTATAACTCTGACCATTCATGTTTTCTCGATAATATGGAAAGAAGATTTTCAAAATGCACATATTTCTCAAACGAAGCAAGGTGTTTGTGCTGGCTGTAAGAAAAAAAATCATGTGTATGTAATGATAATTCAAAAACAAGTGAACGATTTGGCCCACACAAAAATATGCAAGCTTTTGAGAACTGCAGTTCTTTTATCAGGCAAGATATTGCCAAAGAAGAAATAAATGAAGCTGGTGGGATTGAAAGAAACTTTATTTTCTCAGATATCATCCACCTCCAGGCATGAGGTAGTAACCCAATGTGATTTTGACCGACTGTTTAATCTTTGGCACCATCTAAAATGTGTATGGCAGATCCTGTAAGTGCTTCTCCCATGGGCTGCAGCAGCCCATCCAGTATGTCCAACAGCATGTCCAGGCACATCAGAAACCATGCCACAACTCTTCTGCTTATCGTTTTTGGCTAGTTTGGTAACAAAATAAGATGAGGGTTAGGAGTTCTCAGGAGTATGTGGAACTGCCACTTTTTTGTTTTTAGTAATTTCCAGATGGAATATGGTCCAGCTTAAAAATGTGAAATTTGTCAGTTTTTTAAAGCAGGATTACCAAGGGGGCCATGGGGACTTTACAACTAAAGACGGGGGGTCATGGCAGCCCACGATCTTTCTCCATTCTCTGCTAAAATTAGCTTCAGGTATATTTGTATATGTTTTAAAAGCTGTCTGTTTTCTCATTATCCTCATTTTCCAAGGCACCTTTGGGTTTTGCCTACAGCTGGAAAGAGATACATGTAATTGTTTGAGTTTAGATTCTCAAGTTCCCAATGGCAATGTTTTATTGTTGAATTGGAACACTGTTGTTTCTTATTTTGACATTTTGCAGCTCTTCCTACTGCTCTGCTTCCTTTTCCTTTGTTTTTTCCTTCTTTCCTCAGAATCTTTTTGCTTTTTCCACCACAGTGGGAGCCAAAGGTGAGAAAGGAGATTCTGGTGAAAAGGGGGAACGTGGCCCCAAAGGGGACTCTGGACTTGGTGGAGTTGTGTCAACAGGTGGTGCCAAAGGTGAAAAGGTAAAATAAGGATATATAACATTCTTAGTCATTTTCTTCCAATATTGCCCAACTTTGCTTTAATATTATATTCTTGAATACCTTTCCTTTCCCTTCAAATTACCTTTTTTATCAGTGAGTGTATATTTCAGAGTATGATAATGTTGCATTGGATTAAGTATGGTTGTCCTACACTGAAATGTTTTGTTTCTTCTTCTGTAGGGAGAAAAGGGAGATCTAGGTGTTAAGGTAAGTAAACACTACTGCTGTGCTGTTTGCCTTTGAAACTGGTATTAGAGAAGTATTGTGAAAACAATTTACTCTGGCAGATTTATATCATGAAATCAGGGATAGAAAAAAATTTGAATACATTAAAAATGATAGGAAAAATGTTTTTCAAGTGCTGAGAAACTGATGAGAAGAATTCTGGAATGATGAGAAACATTTCTATTTACGATTATTCTGTGCACATTTCACATGTTTTGTATCGGGCCTTCTGTTCCTATTCCCTTTTCAAATATTTTATTTTTCATTACCTTTATTATCACTTCGTTAAAATAATCATATTTCAGACATAGATGTCTATCCTATAATTGAACACATCTCTAATTGTTTATAAAAGGCCTAATGGGGGAGACAATAGTAGTTGTTGAATTCCAGTTCATCCAGAATCAAAGTATTTAATCAAAGATTTTGGAAGATTAAGTACCTGAATTAAAATGGAGAGGTGACTTAAAGTTGCTCTAAATACAACATAGAGGCTGAAATATGACCTTTCTCCTGACTTTTCATTTGTCCCTCCAGAATTTGATTTCCCTTGATCTAAGAATTGGAGAGGAGAGATTAAGAATCATTTCGTTTCTTCCTTCCCCCCTCTTCCTTCTTGATTAAAGCTGCGAGATAGAAACGAAGTAGCCTGAGTTGATTCTCCTCACTGTACAAGATGGTGCATAGATGTGATAAAGAAACTGTGTCCAGATTATAGAAAGCATTTCAGTACAGATAGAAATTTGCATGTTTGGAATAATGGAGAAAAGCAAGAATGTCACAAAGGAACCAAAGTCAATAAAACAATTGGTGTCTCATATTTAGAAGATGTTCACTTCCAACCTCTGTAACCACAAGAAGACATTCTTGGATTGTTTCCACACAATGTGTTTTTCCATACCTTTAGGGAAATGCAGGCTTTGGATATCCAGGATCTAAAGGTCAGAAAGGGGAGCCTGGTGCTGAAGGTTCTCCTGGTCCAACTGGGCCCCCCGGGCCTCCTGGCACCATTGTGAAGCACTCCGATGGCTCTGTGGTAGAACAGGTTGCTGGGCAGCCAGGACCTACAGGCCCTCCTGGATCCCCTGGCAAGGATGGCTTACCTGGAAAAGATGGAGAACCTGTAAGTAGACCTTTCAGAAAGAGGGGCTGTGTCATAGGGTAGAATGGATGTGGTGGTTGGGAAGGCTTGCCTCTTAAGGTCAATGAGCATATTGGTATTGTCTGGTGGAGTGACAGGAACAAAGATGAAATTGTACCCCCAGTTCTCAAATGGGTTTCCACAAGTTAGAGTCTCCAGGTTCTCCATTTTAATCCTTTAGCCCTTTTTGATGTTTGGTAGGGTGGAGGTCTCTTTGTGTTGACTACATTTAGCCATCTCTTGAAAAGGGCTGCGCAGTTTTTATGTTATGTTACGGAGGGCAGGTGAGACCACTGTGCTACAGTATCAGCTTATAAACAGTTTCTCCAAATATAAACAATTCTCATCTGTGGAATTTCTGCTCACTCTATGATGCATCCTCAGTCTTTTGCCCATGATCATTTGTTTCTCTACATAATTTCTTCCCCCTTTTCTGCTTGTTTCTTGTTGACCTTTTTCCTCTAGCTTTTTCTGCATTCCACCTGTGTCCATATTTTTTACTTAATTTGGATAGCACACTTGCTATTCTGTAAAAGAATATATTTGTTTTTTTATTTTGCAGAGTTGTCTAAAATACCTTCTCCTCCTTACCAGTCCTACATCTTCTTGCCTTCCTCCATCCTTTTTATATGCCTTAACCAGAGAGAGTATTAAACCTAAACATTCATCCTGTGTTCATGCAAGTAGTAATTAGGATTTGAGTTTGCGTTGCTTTCCTTTGTGGCTATTTTGCTAGTTTGTGAAGAGTGCAAACTCACCGAGGAATGTGCACTTGGAAAATAAGGGTAATTAAATAAAAATGCTAGATTACAAAAATGCGAATAAGCCAGGTTTCTACTAAGTTCCTGCATTTTGTTCTTACTAGGGAGATCCTGGCGAAGATGGCAAACCAGTAAGTGCTGCTCTTTGTGTCTCATATTTTGAAGATAAATATTTCATGTTTAATAGGTATCATTGTACTGTTTAGAACTATTATATTGGATTGCCAGTACTTTCCTTAACCATTTTCATTTCTCTCTTTCCTTGTGTTATGTGATATTGTCCTGCTTTTGGGGAAGAGAAAATAACCCAAGTGCAACCTGCTGCGTGTTTACTAAAAACTAAGTCTGCATCTAACCCAGTGTTCTCAAGCTTTGGGTCCCCAGGTGTTTTGGCCTTCAACTCCCAGAAATTCCAGCCATTTTATCAGCTGTTAGGATTTCTGGGAGTGGAAGGCCAAAACATCTGGGGACCCACAGGTTGAGAACCACTGATCTAACCTGTCAAATTAATGCAGTTTGACACCACATTAACTACAGTGGCTCAGTGCTATGGAATTATAAGAGCTATCATTGTACAAGGCTGTTGCTCCCTCACCAAATGATGCATTCTGAGATTGCATAGCATTGAGCCATGGCAGTTAAAGTGGCATTGAACTGTTTTAATTCAACAGTGTAAATGCACTTATAGTCCCAGTGTATTCAGTGGGGGTTATTCCTCATTATGTGAGTTTAGGACTGTACCCTGAAATCTATTCAGGTGTTTATGTGAGTGAAATTGTATCTTTAATTCTGTCATTCAATTCCCAGACTAGATTTTTGTATTCCTTAAAATAGAAAAGTAGCCACATACCTGCATCCATTCACTGTAATTGTAATGTTGAAACACTCAATTGCCTTAGTGACAAATATGTTTCCCCCACTGCCCCATGACTGGCACCACATTTGTTCCCTTTGGCTACAATTATTTCTTTCTTCCTTAGAAACTTGCCATAGACTGTCAGCCAATGTCTCAGGGATTAGTTCTGGTTCATGGACCATCACTGAGTAGCATTGCTGTAGAACATATCAGAGGGAGCTTAGTTTTATTTGATTTAGACCCTGTTCTTGCTTATCATGGACAAATAAAGATGTGAATCTGGAATACTACTTCTAAGAACACAGTCATCTTGACGCAACTTTTAGTTTCCTTGCCGAATGTGTATTCATGTGGGTGTGTTTGTGTGTCTGTAAATGGAATATTATAGCTCTTTCAGAGATATTTGGGAAGCACTTACTGATTTCCTTTGCAGGGTGATGTTGGCCCTCAAGGATTCCCTGGAACCCCTGGTGAACCTGGCCAAAAAGGAGAAAAGGTATGAGCTCTTGAGTCATATGAACATAAATTGATTTGTTCTCATTTCTAGTTCATTTGTGTTTGTGAAAGATATCAGCAATTTCAGAATAACACTGAGTTTGGTTGCTTTTTGGGTATATGTGGCCAATGTTCTCAGCTTCATCATCTGTTCTCTATATCCAGGGTGATCCAGGCATTGGTGCAAGAGGTCCTCCTGGGCCACCAGGACCACCTGGATTCAGTTCCAAACTGGACAAATTGGTGAGTTTTGGTTTTGCTTGATTTCTATCCTGCTTTGTTGTCTCTTATCCTCTTACACCTCTTTGCATTTTAAACCAATGTTGTGTTTTAGTTTCAGTTTCTGTAATTGCCACTGTAAGATGGAAAATTGTGCAATAAGTGTTGGGATAAATAAATGCTGAGCAGTTTGAGGGGGAAGGAAAACTGTTCTGTCAATCTTATTAACTTGCCTAGTTATCACTTATTTAGGATAGTCATGATTGCTTGTTGTAAACCTTTCTTAGCCAACAGTGAGGAGGCCAGCCTCTGACAGACTTGGTTGAGCCTCACATTTTTGCCATAGCTACATTGGGATGAGGTGGATTGGCTGCTCTCACGGTGCGGGGTTCTTAACATCAATAAGACCAATGAGTATGTTGTGGACTACAGGAAGAACAGACCTGAAATTCAGCCCTTGGTCATAAATGGAGACTAAGTGGAGCAGGTGGCCAGTTTTAAGTTCCTGGATGTCACCGTTAAGGAGAATCTGACCTGGGGCACTCATACGGCAGCATTGGTTAAGAGGGCCCAGCAGGAACTCTACTAGTTGAGACTTCTAAGGAACCAACAACTGAATGAAAAACTACTGGTGACTTTCTACCGTTGTGCTATAGAGAGTATCTTAGCCTACTGCATCTGCGTGTGGTCACCACTACTGCACAAAGAATCATTGGTTGCTCTCTCCCCTTTTGGGAAGAACTTTATAGGTCCTGCAGCCTTAAGAAAGCTCAGAGCATTCTTGGGGATCCATCTCACCCAGCATTTTTCTTTTTTTGAATTATTGCCATCTGGCAGATGGGACAAGGTAACAAAGTCAAGGACAAACAGACTGAGGGATAGATTTTATCCTAGAGTTGTGGCTATGTTGAACTCCATGGTTTCGCATTGATCTGGCATTAGGGTCTGTGTGGTGGTGATCGGGGTATTGAGTGATGGATGTTATTTTGTTGTGTGTCCTAGGGAAGGCATTTTATTTCATTGTGCAGTAGCACAATGACAATAAATCGATTCTAATTCTAATTTGATTGTGAGAAGCACTAAACACTTGATTTCTTTTTCCTCCCCAGACATTTATTGATATGGAAGGTTCTGGCTTTGGGGGCGATTTGGAAAACCTACGAGTAAGTATGTAGGCTAGGTAGCTGTTACCTTCATTAGGTTTCTCCCAATGGTGTGTGCCATCTAAATAGCTCTTTTTAGTTCATTTGTGTTTGTGAAGGGTTCTTTTAGATGATGTATGCAGACTGTTTGCTATTTTTCAGGGCCCCAGAGGACCACCTGGCCCACCAGGACCACCTGGAGTGCCTGGCCTACCAGGACAGCCTGGACGATTTGGGACAAATGGGACTGACCTTCCAGGACCACCTGGACTACCTGGAGTGACAGGCAGGGATGGTAGCCCAGGACTTCCAGGGCCTCCTGTAAGTTAAAAGGGGGTACTTGAGCTTATAGAAACTAATAGAATATAAGAATACTGACTTCGAAAGTTGGTAATTCCTCTAGGTATCATTTTACAGATCCAGAATTCACTTAGAATATAATTTCACACTTTGCTTTGTGACTGTTGTGAGGCTTCTGGAGTTGGATCACTAAAGAGTCTATCTAAAGGTATCACACAAAATAGGCTCCCATGTTGCATTCATACAGGCTTCCTCAACCTGATGTCCTCCAGCAGTATTGGACTTTTAATTTGGCAAACCAACTAGATATTTATTCTGTCTAGGGAGCCTGGAAAGATGTAATCCAGTACTTATGAGGGATGCCATGTTGGGGAATTATGTGTTAGCAGTATTTCCAAGGAATGCTTTGACTGGCTGTCAGAAGGAGAAAAATCTAGTTACTGCCTTAATTTGGGAAAGGCTGGTGGTGATAATATATTGCTCTGAGTGGCTTCTTCTCTTCCACCAACCCCACGAGCACAGTTCCAGTCAGCTTAGTCCTTTGCAAACTATCACATGCTTTGAACAAAAAGGGGAGGGACTAGTTCAAGAGCAAGTGGAGGAAGTATGTGCATTTCAACACATGTATGCAGACATAGAGTTTTCTCACCCTCACCACTCCACTCATGAGTTATTTTTCTCAATCTGATTTTGATTAGAGAATTACTCCTGCCCAAACTGACCCCCCCCCAAATACCCCCAGCTATCATGCTTATAAATGTACAAGATGCAATTCTACCCAAAGAGGATTCTTTTTTTAATCAAGGGAGGGGCATGTTTTGAATGTAGGTCTAGCAAATCTTTCTCCACTGTACGCTTCTTCTCTTTTCCATACACATACCATTCTCACTCCGCAATTCCCTTACCTCTGCAACTTCTGATGGTATCTGAACACATTCACTCATTATGAAGGTAATGGAGGATGCACCTATGAACTTCTGTATTGATCCATATCCCATTGTCAGACCTTCTCTGGCCTCAACAATTTAACCTTTTATAAGAAAAAACTTTCATTGATGCCAATGGGAACCATTAAAAGGCCCACTCAGACAGGGGTCTGTATGTGTGTGTATGTATCTTTTCAACACTACCTTGAAGAAATAATTTCTCTTGTATTAACAACATGCTTTTAAAAACCTCGTATTAGCACCAAGTGTTTTTCAAAAGGTTAGTTGCATACATGACCTGCTTTCTCCTCCCAGGGGTGAGAAAGGCGGTATATAAATACTGTAAATAAATAAATAATAAATGAACAGAAGCCACGGGAAACTGCCCAAGTGACTGATAACAATGAGTTGGTTGGCAGCTTCCAAAAGACTTCTCACCTTTCTGGTGGTGCAATGGGTTAAACCCTTGTGCAGGCAGGACTGCTGATGAGGGAACGGGGTGAGCTCCTGTCTGTCAACTCCAGCTTCTCATGCAGGGACATGAGAGAAGCCTCCCACAGAATGGTAAAGCATCTTGGCGTCCCCTGGGCAACGTCCTTGCAGACAGCCATTTCTCTCACACCAGAAGCAACTTGCAGTTTATCAAGTCGCTCCCGACACACGAAAAAACCCCTTTCCTTTTTGGATGTTTTCCAGGGCCCTCCTGGTCTTCCAGGAAGAGATGGGATCGCAGGTCAGCCAGGGCTGACTGGAGCAAGGGTATGTATCGCTCCTCTGTGCAAGTTCTCTTTACTGTATGGCAGTAGTGAGCTCACAGGGAGACCATGAGACTCCAATTTGCAGCTGACTCTGTGAAAAGCATCAAAAACAAAATACACAACTTTCTTTTCTGTTTTCAGGGTGAACCAGGTGAAATAGGCCTCCCAGGAGCACCTGGACCAAAGGTAATATGGTTCACTTTCTGCAGAAATTATTATAGTAGAATTGTGTATTTTTGAGTTGGCAGCAACATATAGTGTGAGGTTTATTTGTTGTTAATCTTTGGCAAGTGTATGGTTTATTTTTTAAGAGTAGTCCTGTATGATTAACCACTTTTGTTTGAAATCTGTTTCAAATAGAACAAGGGTTATTTGTGAAAAGCTTCACTTTGAAGCCCATTTCAGAATAACTCTTTTCCCAAAGAACACTGGGAGCTGCTGTTTTGTAAGATTAAAAGCATTGCATTTGATGTACTCAGATCTCCTAGATTAGTACTGGTCCGTGCACCATCTCTTTGAAAAGTACATTTAGAACAGCCATAAGATATAGTGGACCTTCAGGTATTTTTTGGCTTGCAACTCCCATCATCCTTAGCCAGCCTAGCCAATGGTAAATGATTGGAAGTTGTGGTCCAGTAAGCATATGGATGGCCAGAGTGGCCCCTCCAGATCTACAACAAAGGAATCCAATTCCCTGCTTTTCTTTTGAGGTGGCCATGATAGGTAAACAAGGAAGACTCCATGCAAACTTGTAATGAATGGGTGCCTCAAGGCAAGAGGCTGGGGACATTTTTCTTTATGAAGGCTCCCAGAATCCTCCAGCCAGCATGGCTACTGTGACCTTTTTCAAGTCTAAGGTAAAAGTTTTCCCCTGACATTAAGTCCAAGTGCATCCAACTCTGGGGATTCGTGCTCAACTCAATTTCTAAGCCAAAGAGCTGGCATTGTCTGTAGACACCTTCAAGGTCATGTGGCCGGTATGACGGCATGGAGCATCCTTACCTTCCTGACGGAGTTGATCTACTCACATTTCAAGCTCTACCTAGGACTATTTACCTTATAAGGTGGAGCCTCATATTCTGTGCCCTGCAGTTAAACTATGCTCTTTTTTAAAAAAAGCAGTAATTATTTGGCATGTTAAGCAGAGTTTGATTTACTTTTTGAGGGAACTAAAAATTGGAATTCCTTGAATCTGTTAGCAACTTTAGAAAACAAATCAAAACATTTCCTCCACTCTCTCTCTTGAAGGTAAATACCAGAAACCACAACCACTTTTGTTGATACAAGTTACAATGCAGGCTGCTGCTGCTGTGTATTTACATAATAACAAAAATAATAGTAGAGTTGTCAGCAAGTACTATTATGGCTGTGGTCATCCATCTCCCTAGCTGTTTGCTAGGGCTGGAACTTTATTTGCAAAAGCACCCCCTGCTTTAGCAAACACAGGTGGGGAAGAAAGTAAGATGAATGTTTTTTTTTTAAGCCCACAAGTTTAGATACCATCAGACAACATAGTAAAGGCCCACAGCTAGGCTGCCTAATACCCTCTGTCCATGACTTCATTGCTTTCTTAATCTGTATTTTGGCAGCTGTGGTTTTCGGCCATTCTTTTAGCAGGTGTGTTCTTGATAAAACAGCACCGAGCGAAATGCAGCTCCAGATGTTGTACTGCAACTTATATTTATTATTATTATTTATTACAGGTTCTTATACCCCGCCCTTCTCACCCCGGGGGGGACTCAGGGCGGCTTACAAAAGCGAGGCACCATTTGATGCCCGCGTCACACTTCCAACATTCTTCTCCATTGATTGTACTGGCTGGGGATGACAAAAGTGGTAGTTCAATTGGAGGACTTTACTTTGCCTCCTCTTATATACAATCTTCTCACTTAGGTCTTTTTTTTAAACAGATTTATAGGTGCAGATAAAGATGTCCAACTTATTCATACATACCTCACCATTCTAATATGCACAGCCTTTTAGGCTTCAAGTATTCTGTTATTCCCGGGTTTTTCATGTGTAGTAAAATTAAAGTTGTAGTTTTAGGAGGTCTTTAGTCTTGGCATCCAAATACCCGTATTTCATTGCATAATAGTCACACTTTTTTTCCTTTTGGGAGGAGGAGAAAGGAGGGTGTGCGACTGTTATGAGAGGAATTTTTTTTGGCGACTATTGGGCTTCCCTTGGCTATTAGCCAAAGGAAACCCCATAGCTGCAAAGCTGTCTGCTCCTTCAGTGAGAACTACAAGGCCTCCCTCCTCGGGCAGGCGGATGAACTCACTTGCCGGCCTGCCGGCCCCTTTTCCTTAGCACTGCGAGGCTTGACTTGGCTTTGGGAGTAGCACCAAAAGAGCAGTCACACCCTTAATTCTCTTGCTGAGGTGAATGAACTAAGGGTGAGACTATTATGTGGGGAAAGGTAAAATATTTTGCTTCCCCCAAAAAGATGTGTGACTATTATGCGATGAAATACAGTAATAACACCAAACTATAAACATGCTGTTAAAGTGTTGTCGAACTGCATTAATTCTACATTGTAAAATTTTGCACCCATATAATTCTAAAGTTGGAAGGGCTGTCCAGGCCAGCCCCATTTTTGCCATCCAGGAATACAAAATCAAAGCACTCCTGACAGATGGCCACCCAACCTCTAAAGACCTCCAAAGGAGGAGACTCCAATACTCTGCAAAGCAATGTGTTCCATAATTCTGCCCAATATTTGAGTGAAATCCTTTCCAGAAGTTTGGATCCATTACTCAATATGACATCCCTTCACATTATGCATTGTGATGGGATATCATTTGGAAGCTCCTTGCAAATTGAAAATAATTAAAGAAAACCTACTACATCAGCATACCTCCCATAATTTCTCATCTTGCCTGTTCTTGTTAGAGCTGGTGGAAGTTGTAGTCCCATAACATTTTGATAGCAATATATTTCACTTGCCTGCTAAAGTCTTAATAGCACCAAGAGACAAAAAAAAAAGAGAGACTACTGTGGTACACCATCCTTTTCCTGATTCTCAGCCTTCCTGCATTCATTCACTTTTTCCATCTAACCAGAATACTCTACTTCCTATTCCTCCTGATGTGTTAGAACTACTTGCTTATTACTACTCAACCCCATTTAGGGGAAAATCAAGAACAGAGGTAACATCTCTGCTCATGTTTTGGAGTGTGAAATAGTTTGCTTGTATATGTGTTTGGATGCATGATAACAAGGGCCCTGGCATGTTGAATAGGTTGTGGGATTACTATGTTAGTCTAGAGCAGTCCAAAATCTCCAAAATTGGAATTCAGCTCATAGTAGTCCAGTTAATACACCTAATGATTGGGAATGATGGGAGCTGTAATTTAACATATGAGGGACCATTGGTTCTCCATCTCTGGTCTAGAGGGACAACTGCAATTATTAGTTGTGTTGTACATAGCCTTATGTACACTAAGAAGTCTGCAGTCTGAGCACTACAGATCTCAAGACGAGTAGCCTGCCCTGTTACCCTGTTTTGAGCCAGTTTGCATACTCATTCTGTTCTGTTGTGCACACTTCTGTAAACTGCACCACAGTAGACTACTGAATGTCATTTAGTAACACATGGCATTATGAAATACGTTCAGATAAATAGGCTTAATACATGAGATGAGCAAGACAAGACTGAAGCATTTTCCTCTGTGGAGACTATGTGAACTTTTTTTATTGCTAAAGTTGCATTTGTTTAGCTTTGTTTATCTCTCTTTCTCTCTGTGTGTGCAAATTGCATACATTTATAATATGCTTATTAGGCATGGGCAATCCATGGTTCTAAATGGTTCTAAAGTATTTACAAAACTAGAGGGTTTTGTGCTTTGCTTCTAAAGTGTTGCTAAAGTTCTGGTGGTAAAAATTTCAGAACTCTAACAAAACTTTCAATATTTGCAATTTTTATGACAGAATCAATTAGGAACTGCCATTTATAACAAAATGTTGAAAGTTTTGTTAGAGTTCTGAAATTTTCACCACCAGAACTTTAGCAGCACTTTAGAAGCAAAGCACCAGCACCCCCTAGTTTTGTAAGTATTTTAGAACCATTTAGAAGCATGGATTGCCCATGCCTAATGCTTATATATTCACCATACCCAAGTTGGTACTCTCTATGGATAGAAGACAGGGGTCTTACAGGTTTGTATGTCCTCTATTTTGACATCTTTTTCTTTAAAAAAATGTTATTTTAAAACAGAAAACACAATACTAACTATAGAAAGAAACTAAGACAGAACATAAGCAGGAAGAAGAAAGATACAAAAAAGAAGAAGAAATAAAAAATACAGAAAGCAAGGAATAAAAGTGACTTCTCAGCAGCAATTAATGCTATATAAATCCATTAAAAAGCTGAATGACAAGGCTTCCCTATTCATTATTTTTACTCTTCCTTTTGTAGAAAATATTGATAATTAAATTCAATTTTTAATTTGATCAGGAAAAACCATCTAGAAGTTTTGTGTTATGCTTTATTTTGAAGTCCTGATTTGCTTGCATCTGACTCAGTCTTTACTCATCTTGGCTCAGTGTTCTGTGCTGTATTCACAATCTTTTTTTATTTACTTTTAGGGAAATAATGGAGATGTTGGGCTACCAGGAGAGCCAGGTCAAATTGGCTTGGCAGGTCTTCCTGGGCCCATGGGTCCCCGTGGACAGCCTGGTCCCCCTGGTCCTCCTGGCCCAGGTTTCGTGGCTGGATTTGTGAGTACAAGAGAAGTACCATGCTTTATTATGATAGTTAGACCTAGACCCAAGAAAAGTACCATGTTTGATGAGATACTTGTACCTTGACCCAAGAAAAGTAGCATGCTTGATATCATGCCTATTTTATATTATTTTGTTATTAATATTATTTGTTCAGTTTTACTTGTTTTATATGATTTGTTGATTGTAATAAATATATATATATAATTATATCATGCTTGATATGATAGTTGGATGTAGACCTAAGAAAAGTACTATGCTTGAAATGATAGTTGAGTTTTGACCCAAGAAAATTACCATGTTTGATATGATAGTTGGATCCAGAACCAGATGTGCAAGGTGCAGATAAAAATAGAGTTCTGTAGTTTCTGTGATGATGACGACGACATGTGTGTGTAGTGCTTTACACAAACAGAAGTTTACAATCCAAAATTCAATACTGAAGGAAGCAACAGAGTGATAGAAGAGAAAGATAAGCCAGAGAAAAATTGTATTATGCTGTAGCTTTGTTTTGCTATAGCTTAGTTTTTAATTGGCCACATCACGAGAAGAAAGGAAAGCTTAGAGAAGACAATTATGCTGGGGAAAATGGAAGGAAAAAGGAAGAGGGGCCGACCAAGGGCAAGATGGATGGATGGTATCCTTGAAGTGACTGGCTTGACTCTGAAGGAGCTGGGGAGGTGACGGCCGACAGGGAGCTCTGGCATGGGATGCTCCATGAGGTCTCGGAGAGTCGGAAGTGACTGAACGAATGAACAACAACAAGTTTTTAACTAGGGGATGAGAATAGAGACTGAAGCTTGAGATTGTTTCACATTCTGGTTTAGAAGACTAATATTAAACTGCATTCCCCATTTGATTGGTAATAGATAACTGAGGTTTAATTAAACTGGGCCTCCTCGGTGGTAGCCCCTCAGCTGTGGAACACCCTCCCCACGGATATTAGACTAGCTCCATCATTAATGGTATTCCGCAAAAAAGTGAAGACCTGGTTGTTTAAGCAGGCGTTCGAATAGTCAGTGCAGTGAGTGTAATGAACATAGGAATGCAACAATGGATGACGGATCTGGATCACGTTTTTAGTGATGAGATGTTAGTGAATGGCTGTTGTTGTTAATTGTATATTATTGTGTAATGTGATACGAGGTTAACTGTTTTATACTGTGTTATTGTAGCATTGAATTTTTGCTGTTTTTGCTGTTCTTGTTGTTAACCGCTGTGAGTCGCCTAAGGGCTGAGAACAGCGGTATACAAATAAAGTAAATAAATAAATAAATAAATAAATAAATGTTAACACTGAGAAAGGGAGGAAACAACAACTGATAACATTCTTAACTGATAAAACTATAATTTAGCAAGGCAAAAGCTATGTGTCAAAATTAAGCCACTTTCTTTTTTAATATTCGAAGTATGTGTGTACATGCACACACACAAAAAACACACAACATACTTATTCACAACAGCATTTTAAAGTCATAGCTCATCCTTCACAAAGAGATATACAGAGACAAGTATTACAAGATGTAAATCTGTTGACTAACTGGCCTCATTTGCTGTCACTTAGGACGATATGGAGGGCTCAGGGCTACCATTTGTTTCTGCTGTCCCTGGAGCACGTGGACCAGAAGGGCCACAGGTAAATTCCTCATTCCTTTGCTTTCTTTTTTCCCTTCATAAGATCAGAATATAGGCACAGCATGAACTAGGAAGCATCTACACTTTAGAATGAATGCAATTTGACACCACTTTTAATGCTATGGAATCATGGGAGTTCTCATTTTAGAAGGTCTTTCTTTGCCAAATAATGCTGGTGCTCATGAAACTACAACTTCCAAGATTCCATAGCATTGAGCCATGGCAGTTAAAGTGGTGTCAAACTGAATTAATTTTACAGTGTAGATGCATCCAAAGTAAGCTTTACCTCTGAGTAAACATGCATGGGATTGTACTGTAAATCAGTTTAATGATTTCACAATGTCCCTCCAGTCCTTTCAGGACTTGATTCCCGACTGGTCATGTTTTATTTCTGTCAGTAAAGACTTGCAGTCTTAGAAAGTTTTCCATCCTTAGAAAGTCTGTCTTGATTTTCTCTATTGCAAGAGATATGTCAGGCAGGTTTTTCACTGGACATTCATTAAAGCCTTTATGTGTTACTACTGCTCTGCTAACATTACTTTTGCAAAGACAGGTTTTCTAGTGCTGAGGTACCTATTATTACTAATGACTACATTATAGTTGAATGCCAGGTTACCTCTGAAATGTACATATCTTTTCTGTAGAGTCTGCTATATATAACCTGAATTGCTGATCTTACACTCTAGCACTAAATTCTGCCATTATATTAAGCAATGCTAAGTGCACAAAATATATGTATAAATATGTTTTGAGAAGACAATGTTGTCATACTTTTTCTGAAATCTAACAGAACCAATGAAAGTTTATTTCTCTTTTTGTAGGGTCCACCAGGACTTCCAGGACCCAAGGTAAGGTATTATTTGGATTGTGTTTAAATTGGTTGTTTGGTAGGAAACTCAAACCTGTCTTTTGTAACAAAACTAAAATATCTGCTCTTGCTGACATAATGAATTTCCCATAAAATATTAACATTAGCTCCAAATTATGAGTGCCAGGTACCTTCATTCTGTAACCTTCATTCTAATAGCACCAGAAGATTACTGATAGATATGCAAGTGAGCATTTTGTGTTATGTGTGAATCAGGGTGCATATCACTACATATCCTACTCAATAGCCACAGATGTGTGCTGATACCACAAAAATCCCTTTGTATGCCACCTGGGACCATTGGAGTAGCTTGGGAGGTGTGAGATTCTTCATCTAGACAATAACACAAGCTTTATGTATTTTTTATAACTTTCAGGGAGATCCTGGCACTCTTGGTCTCCCAGGTATCCCGGGACCGAAGGTAAGCCCATGTCATAAAATCTATGGAATATATGGGGGAAATGCCTTCACTTTTAAAGCAGCATTTTGTTAATGGAAGTTGAATTGGGTTGCTGAATAGAATTTGTGATAAATTTGATGGTTTTTTTCCCTTTTGCTTACAGGGACCTCCTGGATTGCCAGGTCTGGATGGGCATCCTGGATCAACGGGTTTACCAGGACCTAAGGTAAGTATGAATCTCAATGCAGTAATTCCCCCAGCTTCCATCTTAAAAAGTCTCTTGCTATCAGTCACGGAAAATGATCTTCTACAATGGTTTCTTTTTTTAAAGTCTGCTTATTGAAAATTAAAATAACTCTAGAAGTTCAGAAGCACAGAACTCCTGAAATCAATCTTTAAAGTACACAGCAGTCCTATTCCGATCCTTTTTGTGTGATATTTGTCCCTAGACAGTGATAGTATTGCGTTCCTCATCTCTGAATGATTACAGAACTCAAATATTCCATTAATGTGTATAGCTTTCAGCAGGCAAATGTTGATGAGAGAGAGAGAGAACATTGTTCTTCTTTGTTGTATATGTGAGGAGCAGATTGTGTGATGGTGGCTTACCCATAGTTACCCCATAGGTCCATGGCTGAAGTGGGAGTTCAGGCAGGGTTGCTGGAACTAAGTACAGGCTTCCATCTGCTGGACCACACTGACTGCCACTGGCAACACACTCCCTCACTAGACACAGTTCTCCTTTGTGTGAAATGGTTTCCTTCCTTAAAAATGCCTTTTAAATTCCTCTTATTTCTCATTTCAGGGAGAAAGGGGTGACAGAGGGGACACAGGGACTAAAGTAAGTACCACCCAAAATTTGAGGATAAACTGATCATTGTTTATTTCTGAGTTTGATATTTATCATGGGGAATTTGGTTGTGGTTGTGGTTTATTAAGGCTGTGCTCATTAGTATTTTAGGACAGCACATTCCTATACACATATGTGATCTAACATATCTTCTCAACTCTCCATTTCACCAAGCATGTGTACTGCTTTCTCCTTTGTCCTACCAGCAAACATTATGACCTGTAGTCAGGAAGTTTCTCTATGCCAAAACCTCTTAATGGGTAAATTGGGAGAAAGGTTGCTGTACAGTACAATGTATGATTACTGCTTCTTATTTGAGTTCTGATTTTTTTTTCTGGAAAGTGAAGAGAACAATTTGATTTGTCCCAATTGAACAGTGTTGCAATAATCCTTTAAACACCAGTGTAGATCTCTACCTATGTGTTTTTCACAGTGCCACGGGGATACAAGTTGGCTAGAAGGTGGGCTGATAGTTTCAGAATTAACTGCCTAAAACTCAACTGTGTTTCCCATTTTTTTTTTTCTTTTGAGGGCGAACCAGGTCAAGATGGCATAGGACTTCCAGGTCCACCTGGGCTTCCTGGTCCCCCAGGACAAATCATCCACCTATCCAGTGATGATGTAAGCATATTTGTATTTTCTGTTTTTAAAATACTTCCCTTTTGCTCTTACTCTTCTAGAACAATGGAAGGAAATCGTTCCTTTTTTTTGATATGGGTACAGTAGTCGCATTGGCCCATGAATAAGTCTAGCCAGGTTTTGGGTTAATTTTTTTGGCTTAAACATTCTGGACTTTTAATTGGATAATGACACCAATGTTCTATATTCTAGCTAGGTTAGAAGTATGATCTGTTTGTCTAAATTACTCATACAATCCTTTACACATTTAATAGGGAGTGAGGCTGATTGACCTTAGTAGAACTGAATGGATTGTATTGTCGAAGGCTTTCATGGCTGGAATCACTGGGTTGTAGGTTTTTTTGGGCTATATGGCCATGTTCTAGAAGCTATGGTTGAGTTAACAGAATTTATCAATTGTTTATAAGGATAGTCAGATACAGACATTATTGTCTGTACGTCAAATGTTTTAGTATTATTACTCAGATTTGTTTAGCACTTTAGAACAGGATTTAGTCTTCTTGCTAAAATATATTTTTTTTATTTTTAGACAAATTTACCTTTGTTGCCAGGCCCAGAGGTAAGTAAAATGCAATCAGTTTTCATTCCTTTATTCTGAGTTTTAGAAATGGATCTCTGTAATACAAATTTCCAAGAAAATAAAAGTAGCTGCATAGCAAGCTATAACATAAACTGGTTGATAATATTCTAGAATCCTGTTGCTAGTCTTCACCAGGATGGAGTTAGTGGAGTGTAGCTTTGTGTCACCTGTCTGTAGTTGAGTTAGTGGATCTCCTTTGGGGACTAACAACTAGAATTCAGGCATTTGGATTTTGTGCCTTGTGTCTGGAAATGTATTTACAATAGTTAACAAGAGCAAAGAGTTTACGAGTGTGAGGTTGGACCACACCAAAGGCATTTCTAGGCCAGCCTTCTTGTCCCACGGTGGTCAGCCAGATGCTTGGAGGATGTCCAGAAGCAGGAACAAGTACAATTGCATCTTTCCACTCATGTTCCTTAGCAATGGATAGTCAGAGGCAAAGCTGGCCTCTCCTACTTACGGATTCTTTCTGAATTTGTAGTGATTACATTTAAATCATTGCTGTCTCTGATGTATGTAAGAAAACCCCAACATACTAAAAAAATTCACACCAGCTTGCTGCTTATAATATTTTCTCTAGCCTTTTCTGATAGATAATATTCCATTTTCTTATTGCAGGGCAAACAAGGGCATGCTGGGTTCCCAGTAAGTACCTTTCCTTGTCATAATTGTCAGCCATAGCAAGCTGTGCTCTTGTTGTGAATTTTCGACTGCTGTATAGTTTTGCTGCTTATTGGATGGGCAGGTGGATCTCAGAAGACTGGATTTTCTATCACTTTTTCTGAAAACAGGGGAAAATTCATCAGCCATTCAAGTCAGCATTGTAAATATGTCTATACGAGCTGCTAGGATCTGATCCTGCTTCTTATTTTAAAGGACTGAACTTCCCGTGTATTCTGACTTTGCACCTTACTAGCATGGGTTTTATTTGTGTGTGTGTTGAAGCCTACTTTTGATTGTCCAACAGGACTATCCATTATATGTAACTGACCTCTTTAGAACTTGAGTAAATAAATGTTCTAAAAATAAACATGTGAGCAGGCCCTCAATGGTTTTATAGTAGGGTTTCTCCAGATTTTTCTGCAGTTGACAGTCCCCAACAAGGCAGCAACTAATTCTTATGGAGAGTAATTTGCTTGAGTTTATCCTCAGAGCAGCCTCATTGTTTGACCAAATAGAGTAGACTACAGGAGAAGAGCAATAAATAGTTCTTTTAGTGATCGGGGGTCCTCCTGATGTTTTGGACAGCAGTTCTTATGACGCCAAGTTAGCATGGCAGATGGTCAGGGGTTGTGAGTATTTAGTTCATAAAAAATCTAGAAGCCATCAGTACAGGCCTTCCTTAAGTTACAAAGAATATAGGTTCTGTAGGATTGTTCTTAAGTTCAATTTGTACATAAATCAGAGCAGTTACATTTTAAAGTGTAACTCCTGCCAATATATATATTTTAAAGCTTTGGGTAGCATAAGGGTCAACATTCTTGTAATGTTTGATTTGCTGTCTGTGCCCCTTTTCCAATAGATTTTGCCTCATTTTCTGTCTGTGTGATAATTAGATTTTGAAAAAAAAAAGCTTGTTGTGGAAATAAGGATTGGTGATAAATCTTAAGTGGAGACACCTTTTCCCATGATAATTCTTTCAGGAATGAATTTTTCTTCTTCTTTGTGGTCTCAGTGAAATCACACATACAGGTCTTGTATGCAAGTGCAAGGCAGCTTGAAATTCTCTATAGCTTTAAGAGGCTTCCTAGTGGTAGCCTCGCCCATCCTGTCCTAGAGGATATCAAGCCATCATGTGAGGCTGGCACTTCAGTTCCTTTTGTCCGCAGCAGTTAGCAGCAGCAAGGAAATTATCTTAAATAAATTGCCTATATTAGTGTTTTGGACTCGGATTGGCTTGACTATTCTCCTGCCTTTTCCCTTACTTTGGTCTTTATGATGACCTTTGGATAGTTTGACTACTCTTTGGTTACTCCTCCTTGGTGGTTTTTTCCTGTGTTTGGCTTGGACTTGTTTTTGACTACTCTTTCACTCACTATTAAAATTGACCATTGGATTTGGACTGACTACTCTTACCTGTGCCGCTCTTGGCTTACTCCTTCCCTGCACTGCCATACTCACCTGTCTTCTAATTATGATTACCTTTGTTAAGAAATGCACAGTGTGTAGGGAAAGTCTTCCAGACACAGATGGACATTCAATGTGTCTGCTCTGCTTGGGGGCGGCTCACATCGTAACGGTTGCCATATCTGCCAGACCTTTGTCCCACAAGCGAATAAGAGCCAAGAACTGTGCCTGAAGACACTCCTTTACGAGTGGGCACTTTTGTGGTTAAGAAAAGGGGCTCCTCGGAGCCTCCAACTGTCACCACTGCTACAATAACCCCTGAGCCATTTCAGACATGGGTGATGGATGCGGGAACACCTCCTGTGGAGGGAGGCTGCCTCACTGGGTTTCCCTCCTCACTGAGTCTCCCTCCTTGCCCCTGCAGCACAGTTCTCTAAATAGGACAAAAAAACCAAGAGGAAATTGGCAATGCTAGCATTTTCTTTGGACCTGCCAATGCCACTCCAGCTGGCATCACTAGGGCAAAAATCCTCACCTGCACCTGCCTCACCTATTTGCAGGAGCATAGATGCAGCTGCACTTCATTCTCAGGCATTGCCTCCCTTGAAAAATGCTTCTACAAGCACCTCAATACAATGCCTCCTCCCTCTCCTGTAGAGAAGTGTGATCACCAATATGCAAGCACCCATCAGTTGGGGATTCTGTTGCTGGCATTACAGAGCCACTCGCACTATTCCCCCATCCAAGGCCCTTTGGGACAGAGAACCCATATTTCTTTGTGGTCTCTGTGAAATTGCACCTATGGAATGGGCCCTGTTCAGGGAGTTCTCCTTACCTACAATATGGCTTGAATGATCCCCCTTCACCTTCATGAGGGTCTCTCAGCAGCCATTCTTATAGCTCTTTGCAGGCATCATCTTGAGGCTCCCCTTGCAGAGAGGTCTTTTATGGCTGGGATCTGCAGTATATTATCCTTCGTGTCCCACTACAAGCTGGATGATTTCTCCAGGGAGGATGCTGCCTTTGGCAGAGCTGTGCTTTTTTCCTGTGTGGCATGACTCCCTCCTCCAAGATGGGAAGCTGGCTACTCACCCATAGGTGCGATTTCACAGAGACCACAAAGAAGAATGGGTTGCTTACCTCTAAACATGGTTACAGGTAAGCAACCAGTCATTTCTAGGGATAGATTCTCTCACTTTCTGTTGTCTTACCCTGTTTTTATCTATAAGTTGTTTGTAAGTCAGATGTTTGTAACTTGGGAACTGTCTGTACTATATTGCCCTAAGAGGAAGGGGGATATTCGAGGTGGGAGAAGGGAATGCTGGAAAAAAGAATTGTTCTGTTGATTGCCTCTTGTTGAAAAGATTATGTTTGAAGATGATTGCCTTGATTCCTCAGCTGCCTCTATGATTCCATCTATAGGGGCCTGTTGGACCAAAAGGTGATATTGGATCCCCAGGTTTTCCAGGCTCTCCAGGACTTAAGGTATGACAATGCAAAACACTTTCTTTAAACTTTCTAGTGTGTATGTTGGTCAAAAAAGGACACATTTCTCAATTGGCTCTAAATCTTGTTGCTGTTTTGTCCAATTTTCTTTCCAAAATTAGAAGTATCCACTATTTTTTGCGGGGTAGATGAGGGACTGCCTTAGTGTTACAGTGATTTATTAGGAGATATGCTGTATGACAGCCAAAAGCCCATTATTTTAGTAACAGCAAAAGATCTATATAAGAATTAACAGCAAATGTATATAATAGCACCTTAAATTTCTCATTTTAACTTTTGTGTCTTGGAATTTTTAACAATGTGTTTTTAATTTGTTTTAAGCCATTTTGAGTCCCAAACTGGAGAAAAGGTGGGAGAGGAGTAGTAGTAGGAGGATTATAGGAGTAGTAGTGAGAAGGGAAAGGGCACTTTTAGGATTAGCCAAAAACTTGCATTACTTGCTCATGTCAGCCAGTCAACATGCAAAATTGCATGTTGTAGATCTGATCCATCATCTAGCTGATGGATAGAAGTAGGCTTTTCTAGTGTAGAGTCACACAGCTAGGTTCTGTTGGCTGGTTCACCTATGTAGCAGTGGTTGGAACAAGCAGCATAATTCTGAACAAACCCTCAGTTTTCAAAATATATGAAAAATCTTTTCGTAAGTAGGACAACATTTGAGAATAATTGCATGCATGTAATGTATTGTTGAAGGCTTTAATGGCAGGAATCACTGGGTTGTTGTAGGTTTTTTGGGCTTCTAGAACATGGCCATACAGCCCGGAAACCTACAACAACGCATGTGTGTAATGTTGTAGAATTGCAGAGGAAAGGGGTAAAGAAAAAAGAAAAGAAATACAATAGAAAACGCAGACCAGATTATTGTACAGGTTGAGCACCCCTTATCTGGAATTTCAAAATCTGAAGTACTCTAAAATCCAAAATTCTCCACATGGGTGGCTGAAGCAGTGATATCTTTCCTTTATGGGGAATGGTTCGCCATACACAAACTATTTCATCCACAAAATCATTGCAAATGTTGTATAAAATTAGCTTCAGGCTATATGAATAAGTTGTATATGAAACAAATGAATGTTGCATCCCAACTTCGGCCACTTCTCCAAGATATTTAATTATATACATACCCGTATATTCCGGCATATAAGACAACGGGGCGTATAAGACGACCCCCAACTTTTCCAGGTAAAATATAGAGTTAAGACGACTCCCATGCATAAGACTACACCCGCATATAAGACGACCCCTAACTTTTGAGAAGATTTTCTTGGGTTAAAAAGTCGTCTTATACACCAGAATATACTGTATATCCAATATCCAAAATATTTCTCACCCCAAGTATTTTAGATAAGAGATACTGGTACTAGATTGTGGTCTATACATTGGGATACATTTCCTTTGGAATGTTACATTAAATTTTGTAAAGTTAATGATTTGATAGAAGACTTGTCTTCATTCCTGTCTTTCCCTTCTCTGAATAGGGTGACAAGGGAGAACCAGGAGTGATTATTGGCCCTGATGGAACAGTTATAGCAACTACTTCAAAAGGAGAAAAGGTAGAAAAATAACATATTCTGTTTTTCTTTGAAAAATATTGCTTACATACCCAGTTCCAATTTTCTGCAGTGAAAAGGTGGAAGACTACATTTTGCATGGTGCATGGTGCTTTGAATGCAATTGTCCTGTTTCTTGGCAGGGGGTTGGACTGGATGGCCCATGAGGTCTCTTCCAACTCTATGATTATATGATTCTGAGCCAGGAGCAAAACCCTCTTAAACAAGCAGAAAGATCATGGGTCTCTGACTCCATTGTGCTCCTGTGCTCCGTTGTGCCCCACCCCATTTTACTTTTTGATTTTGAAAAAAAATCACTGGGATTTCAGAGATGTGAATTCCATCTAAAATCTGTTGGGAACCACTTACATCAGTGTTTTTCAACCTGTGGGTTGGGATCCCTGGGGGGGGGGGGGAGGTCATGAGAGGGTGTTAGAGGGTTTGCCAAATACCACCAGGAAACAGTATTTCCTGTTGATCATGGGGGTTTTGTGTGGGACGTTTGGCCCAATTCTGTCATTGGTGGGGTTCAGAATGCTCTTTGATTCTAGATGAACTATAAATCCCAGCAACTACAACTCCCAAATGTCAAGGTAGATTTTCCCCAAACTCCACCAGTGTACACATTTAGGCATATTGAGTATTTGTGCCAAGATTGATCCAGTTCCATCATTGTTTGAGTCCACAGTGTTCTCTGGATGTAGGTGAACTACAACTCCAAAACTCAAGGTCAATGCCTACCAAACCCTTCCAGTATTTTCTGTTGGTCATGGGAGTTCTGTGTGCCCAGTTTGGCTCAATTCCATCATTGGCAGAGTTCAGAATGCTCTTTGATTGTAGGTGAACTATAAATCCCAGCAACTACAACTCCCAAATGACAAAATCAATTCTCCCCCCAACCTCACCAGTATTCAAATTTGGGTGTATCAGGTATTTGTGCCAAATTTGGTTCAGTGAATGAAAATACATCTTACATGTCAAATATTTACATTACGATTCATAACAGTAGCAAAATTACAGTTATGAAGTAGCAACAAAAATAATTTTATGGTTGAGGGTTGCCACAACATGAGGAATTGTATTAAGAAGTCGCTGCATTAGGAAGATTGAGAACTACTGACTTACATTGTATTGCACTCACACCATTCAATTCTTGTCCAGAAGGAGAGCAGATATTTTATAGGCTGGTTATATGACAAAAACTACCACCACCACCCCCCCCCCCCCCCCGCACACACACCTTATTTGGAGTTATGTTTGGAAGACTTTCCTCATAACTGGCCAGGAGGTTACAAGGGAGTCATCAGGCATGGCCTCCAGCAACTTTCAGGCAAATTGTTGTCAGTATTTGCATTAGTTATCAACAGTGTAATCTGTGCATTGATGTGCTTTATGGCCAGTGTTGATTAAGATATACCTTCCTGTTGTCTGTGTAGAGCAGGAGTGAGAATCTTGTGGCCCTTCAGAACTGCAACTTTCATATCCTTACCATTGGATATCCTTGCGAATTATGCTGGGAACTGCAGTTCAACATTAAGCAGAGGGCTGAATCCTTTCACACTACACAATGCATTATGATTTTGGGATTGCAGTTTCGGGATGGGTACTTAGATTGTAACTTAAAATTCTCAGCCAGAGAGCTTCTCTGGCACCTCTAACCAAACTAAAGGACTAGAATTCCATAGGATAGAGCTGTGTCAATTGAAGTGGAATCACAGCGGTATAACTGTGTACTGTAGAAGTGCTTCATATAGAGCATCCCTTCTTTCTTCATAATTCTGCAAGAGTAGCAAGTGGATTGACTGTATTGAGACGAAAGGTGATCTAAAGCAATAGCTATCATAGCACTGCTGTATCTGAAACTATCCTGGGACTGGAAAAGTTCTGCTTGCCATCTCCTAACCTTTTAGCCCCATGTTGATCACCCAGGCAAAATAATGTGGGATGCTCTTTACCATCCATCCCATACCTGATGGTTTCCAAATATGATTCAAATACACATTAATTTCTAAAGCTAGGTGGGGATGATGAGTATTGCAATCCAACAGAGGATGCCAGGTTTCAAAAGGCTACTCTAATAGAAACATCCTTTTCTAATGGCCTTCACTTTTTGTATCCAGGGTGAAGGAGGCCCAAGAGGACCCATAGGACCATTAGTAAGTTACAAATTGTATCTTTTCTTCCATACAAGGGATTAACATAGATGTAAACATGTCATTATTTCACTGGTGAAACATTTATATTTTTATAGTATCATTTCTATGTTATTTTTCTTGTTCCTACATTTGAAAATATAGCAATGCTTGACAAAGAAACTGCACAAAACATTTCCGTGTTTGTCTTCCCCTCACTTCAAGGAGGATAAACACAGAGGATGGTAAACTGTAAGAAGTTTGAGAAAGTTGTACCTCTCTTCCTCAGGTTTTCTTTTCCAGTTGAAACCGAACATTCTGTATTTTCTGAATATGCCAAATCTTTATTGAGTTGGGGTTTGGGGGCAACTCATCAAGGCCATTTTTAATGTATTTGTGCAAACTCTGAGATGTTTTTGTGTTGCTCCGTTTTTGTCAGCCATCTCAGCAACCACCACAATATTGCTGTTACAATGAAGGGTCATCTGCCAGCTTACTTCATACATTGTGCATGACATATTAGAGCCAGTACAAGAATTTACATTTTGCAGTCTCTTGTCTTTCTAATTCAGCCTTATGCTACTATTTTCCTTTCCTTTCCTTTTTTTCTGTTTCCTTTTATAGGGGCCACCTGGGAGGCCTGGGCAGAAAGGAGAAATTGGCTTTCCTGGAAGACCTGTAAGTATTATTAATAATTTTAGATGTTTCTTTTCAGTGTATATTATTTGAGTAGAGTGGGAAATGAGAATGCCAAACTGGATGGGACCTGGTAAACAGTGCCAGCTCTCAGTTAGACAGTGATTTACATAGAAGGCTTCAGAAATTAATTGCTAAAACATTGAACCATCAATAAGGAAAAAAGGAAATAATTTTCAAATAACTCCAGGTCTCACTTCATACACCGGGCTTCTCTTTCCTTCCTTGTGCAACTTCCCATCTATTTCTCTTTCCTGGATGAGATTATGACCACACCAGTCCTTCTAACGCCAAAAATTCCCCCGAAGTCCATTTTGAAACAGCCATCCTTTCTTCAGCCAAGATGTACTCAAGTTGTGTCAAAGAAGTCCCACAAGCACTTCTCCACCATTTTATATACTCACTACTTCCATAGATTTCCTGGAGTGATTGCCATACTCTAATCCTGTATCTTAACCACTGACTCTAGCAGGGTTGTGTCAGGACTAAGAAAAGACAGAGGTCATCATGTGAAGGCAACCTTGAACTTTATTCAGGGATCTGTAATAATAGCAAGGGTGTCATTATCTATGTGTATGCAATAGCTGTAGCCCAAAGGTGGGAATTGCATGGTCCTCCAGATGTTGCTGGACTTCAATCTCCCAGCTGCCATAACTCATCCTAGCCAATGATGAGGAAAAGTGGGAATTGCAGCACAGCAACATCTCGCCTCACATAGACAGTCCTAGCCCTCTCTTGAGTAGTCAGTCATTCAAGACAAAACCACAATTCAGCATTTTCCCTGTTCAATGGTTTTTGGATACAGGAGTGGAAGGAGCAGATCTGGAGATACTGTTTATTTCTTCTTTTAGCCTTTTCACACCATACTATGTGTAAAAGAAAGATAGTGGTTACAGTGCTGTGGGTACATGGTTTGAGTCCAGAGTATCGAAAAGACTGTATTGACGCTTATGAGCTGGCCCAAATTCTGACACCCTCAAAGGAGGGCTTTCAGTTTTGCCACCATCACAGGCACTTGTGAGGACATTAAAAGAGAGATTCTCAATGGATGCTCTTTGGCTCTGGAACCCCTTCCAAGGCAAGTGTTGTTGGACACTCCACTGATCTCCTTCTTAAATAGGAGGTTAAGATCTCCTATTTAGGCAGGCTTTTGGTTTCTCACATGTTGAAATAGCATTGATAGTGGTGTGGTATGTTTTTATCTTGCATGCTTTTATGTATTTTAAACTGTTCTTAATTATTTGCTTTTATTAGACTTGTTGACTAACTTTTTATAACTTCTGTGTGTAGCATTTTAGCCAAGTTTTGTTTTAATTTTTGTAATCTGCCTTCGGTTCCTCAGTGGGAGGAAGTCAGGGTATAAATTGAATAAAGTAAAACAATAACACATTTTCACATTTGTGTTGCATCTCAAATGGGCCCAGTATGCTTTATTTCTTCTTTGCAGGGTCGCCCTGGTATGAATGGACTGAAAGGAGAGAAAGGTGACCCTGCTGATCCCAGCGGAGGGTTGGGTTTAAGGGTGAGTGGAAACATTTCTATTTAACTTCCATGCTGAAGGCACGCATGTTACTTGTGCTCTACCTGTGCTCCCTCAGCACCTGGAGTGGGGATTCTCAAGCTCTAGCATTATGTGAAAAAGAATAAAACCACAAGCCTTCCAAGGTGCATCTAAAAACAATGATGTTTTTGCTGTTGACCTAGTAGTTAGTATTAGCGTAAGACATCTGCGGAAGCTGAATACAGAGAAGCTTTGTGGCAATCAAGTCCACTGTATAGGAGACTATCCTGTGAATTTGTCCCCCTTCTTTGGTGTAATTCTGCATTTGGTCTCAGGGGATAGAATTAGAAAGATAGGCAATATTTCTAAAACTAGTATTCCAGTTTTCTCTCATGCTCTGCTTGAGAAACATATATATTCACACTGCTTCTACCACTTGGTTTCTGGGGAAGGACCTTAGACAAATCATGCAGGTATTTGCCAGTGCACTGGAAGAATCATTTCCTCAGATATCTTCATTGCACAACCTAGTCATGGATGATGGCTAACAAAATAACTTGAAGTCTTTCTGCTACAGTATGAACTTTGCAAAGCATGGGAGAGTAATTATTCCTTCTCTTGAGTGGGTGGTGGAAGGAAACTGTGTGTGTTTTTGCGATAGCTGATGTTACATAAGATAAAGAGACACAGCAAACTTTAGTGTACATTCCACTGCCTATGTTTTCTTCCTGTTGTTCATCTCTTGAGTTGACTATGAATCCTGAGTTTAAATGTCATGGTCTATGCCAGGATTTTCACCCTCAGTAAGAACAGATTTAAGGGCCTAAACATTCTAAAGATGATATATCCTGTCTTTGTCATGAATACTTTTTAAACAAAAGGTTCTTTTTATTGCAATTTCAATGTGAGAGGTTATATCAGAGCAACTTCTACACTTTTACACAAAGGATGACATTAGACATACAGTCTCTATATAACTACATTGGATACACAAACAAATTAAAGCTACATTGGCTAACAAACAAGGGGGATTTTATCACATCTACTCAGCATTCACACTACACACACACACAGTCATTAATTACATGCATACATCACCATTATTCCTCTGTCTCCTGGAGAAGAACACCTGCACTTAGGCCAGATTGCTTCCCTGGAAATCTGCCACTTTTCCAATACTTTCATCACTTCCAATGCTTTTCCAAAATGCACTCCTTCCCATCCAACCTGTGGAGGCAGGCGACCAGACTTCTGCTTTCCATTGCAGATCTGTCACCCTGCAAATACACCTACTCTCTCTTCTTCCCATGGAGAAGAGCAGCGGGCAGGCCAAACACCTCTGGTCTGCCACAATTTTAGAATATTAGAAGGTCTCTTATATAGCAATATTTCTTGCTGATGTTGCTCCAAAAGTTGTAAATGAATGACAGGCAGCTAAAGCATATTGATTTTATTAGGTCCTGGACAGATGTTGACTTTACTTCCTTAAGCGATAATTGGTTTTCTTTCTTAAGAAAGGAGCATTGTTTGCTGCCTTCTTAACAGAGCATTATCTTTGACTATGTAAACATACTGTTTTCCACCAAGAGTTCAATGGTTAATCATTGTCACACTTCTCATTAGCAACTTTTAATTACAGTTCAGCAGTGTAGTTGTTTTCCAGGCCTCAATATTTTAGAATTGTGTCTTCAGCCCAGTTAGGCCCCAGTCATACTTCTTTCAAACCACATATCATATTTATCCATCACATCTGATCATGGAAGCTGAGCAGAGTCAGCCTGTTTTAGTAATTGGATGGGAAGCCACCAACAAAGATGAGATGCTTTAGGCAATATTTCAGAGGAAGGAACTGGCAAAACCACTTCCTAAGTATTCCTTGCTGAAGAAAACCATACGTTGATAGGAGACTTGAAGACATGTACTATAGCAGCTTTAGAGCACACAGAAGCAAGATGGTTGTGCAGAGATTCTGGGTCACTTCTACACTCACAGGCCACATGAAGTTATTGGGTGCTTGTGTTTCTCTTTCCCTCTGTGTAGGGTCCTCCAGGGATTCCTGGCCCTCCTGGCCCACCAGGTCCTCCGGGCACCATGGTACCTGTTTATGACAATAATGTGAGTAAAGGCCTAAATACATTTCACTTGCTGTGCAAACATAGGGGCATATTATATTTAGCTCTGGAAATGCAATGAATAGTGATCTATCATAAATTGCAGTAAAACAATTCATGGGAAACTTTTTCTTTAAAATTTCAGGCCTTTGGTGATGTGGGCCCTCCCGGGCCTCCAGGACTGCCTGGTAAGAATACGAGAAAGCCGGAGAGTGGGATGGAATGGAGGAAATTGGATGTTGTTATTTTCCCCATAAACTCCTTGGAGAAAATCTCTCTGCAAATTACGGAGTGGGCAATTTTCCAAGATTGGGAGTGGTGGTGGTCCAGTGCAAATCCATGGGGAAGAGGCATAACATGACTAAATTTTGGTGCTGCAGTTGCCATTAGAATGGTGCACATGTCCATCATCAGTTAAACTTTGGCACTTTAAGCTTTAAAGTTTCATGAGTGCCCCCAGGAGTTCTGGAAATTTGACTATATGTTGATTTATAACTCTCTTGTTATGTTGTACCTTGTCTTAAATTTTTGGGGGTTGACCAAGCTTTATGCCAATATTCTGTTTCAGGCTACCATGGTGCTACAGGTCAGAAGGGCGATAAGGGTGACGTGGGCCCTCCAGGACCCCCAGGTAAGAAAGTTTGCAGTGTGATGCTTCTCTATGGAACTAACACTTCTTTAACTGAGAGTTGTCATGAGTTTATCAGAAGTATGGAATAAGACTCCTGTGGTTTGATTCCTAAACTAACTAGAGCAGTTCTCACAGATTTTAAACCATGGAGCCCTTCTTGAACAAAAGTTTCTCATGGAGCCCAAAGAAACTTTTGGACACAGGGGACACATTGCATTTTACAATTAGACAGATAGGCTGGGAGCCCCTCTCAGGAAGCAGGCCTCCCTCGCCCCACAAAAAAAGGGAATTCCGTCCTGCAAAAAGCAGCCTCTCCACTGGTGGTGTGGCCTATAAGGCCTCCGCAATGGTGGCATGTTTCTACAGGCCACGGGGCAAAGGGCTCTGTGGAGTCCCTGACTGTGCTTTGCGGAGCCCTAAGGGCTCTCCGGAGCACAGTTTGAGAACCACTGAGCTAGAGTTTCCTCCATAAATACTGATGCCACAGTATACTTCTTGGCCCATGACAGAAATGGGAATCATGCAGATGTTGTTAAGTCCCAGCAGTTTTAGGTAACATTGTCAGAGGAACCAAAGCTATATACAGAAGAGACACAGAAGAGGCACATGAAGGCTGGATCTACATTGCATTGTAATCCACTTTCATAATGTATATTATTTGCATTGAATTGGATTATATGACAGTGTAGACTCATGTAATCCAGTTCAATGCAGATAATCTATATTCTGAAAATGGATTATATGGCAGTGTGGTTTTTCCCTTTCACCTGTTCCCAGCATGAAAAGGCTTGGTTGAAGGCCTTATGTATAGAAGAGACAACTCTGAAAACATATGTATTGGCTTTTAAAATTCTAATTTAGGACTGATGCGCCCACTAAGTTTTGTAGCTGGAAAATTCACAACCATATGGTACATGTCAGTAAATGTGCATACATAACCAAGGAATACATTATCGAGTTTTGTGAGGAGACCAAATTATATCTGTAAAGATGGACTTGTTTTTAGGAACTAGCCCCCTCAGTCTAGGTGTTTGAGTTACTGAAGTCCCATAGCATCATTCTTTAAATCCATAATGTATCTCTCATAATTTTCTGACTAGAAAAATATGCAGAGGTTTCTAAAAGATATTTATTCTGCTTTCCTCTTTCGGTATTGGTTTCCCAATCATAGGCCAATGACTTCCCCATCAGAAAGTCTTATGCCTTTTTTGTGTGGGTAGGGGTCAATCATTACTGTTTAGTTTTATGTCAAGAGTTGGGACAGGACTTTCCTTTGCATTCTGCTTTAGAAATCCCTTTAGGACAGCCTTTTTCAACCTGGTATCTTCCAGGCAGAAAGCAAAGGAACTTCAAATTGAAACGCACTGATATCTGTCATTCAAAACTAATTTTTCTCTCCTTTCCCCCAACAAAGGCCAGTTTCCTTATGATTTCAGCACATTTGATTCTCCCTTTTGGGTAAGCATTCTTCACTGAGAAGGAAAACGTACATGTATAAAGAAGCAAATTATAGGAAATGAGAGGATCAGTGGAAGATGAATGCATTGGGGCTAAGGGTAATGGGTAGGGCTGACAACCTTCTTTCTCCTAACATATGTTTAGTGAAGCAGGGCAACAACATTAGTATGGAGACTTGGTGGAGCAATGGGTGAAACCCTTGTGCCGGCAGGATTGCTGACGGACAGGTCAGCTCTTTGAATCTGGAGAGAGCGGGTTGAGCTCCCTCTCCAGGTCTGCATGCAGGGACATGAGAGAAGCCTCCCACAAGGATGGTAAAAAACATCAAACATCCTGGCATCCCCTGGACAACTTCCTTGCAGACAGCCAGTTCTCTCACACCAGAAGCGACTTGCAGTTTCTCAAGTCTCTCCTGACATGAAAAATAAAAAAAACCCTGAAAGTATTTATTAAATACACTACATTTTTCTCCTTGCCCTGATCAGTTTTAATAGCAACCAGATATAGTGCATCTGGATATTTTTGCATTTCAAACTAGTGATTGTGCATGGCTACTCTAGAAATCCAAAATACTCCAAAATCCATAATTGTCCACATGGGTGGCTGAGATAGTGACACCTTTGTGCTCTGATGGTTCAGTGTACACAAGCTTTGTTTTGTGTAACAAATTATTAAAAATACTGTGTATTAAATGACATTCAGGCTATATTTATAATGTATAGATAAATTTTATGTTTAGACTTGGATCCCATTTTGATTTGTTTCTGTATGTACAAAGTAGATGTATATAATTTTCTACTCTTTGGTCCTTTGCTACTCTTTATTGGCATTGTTGTTTGGCAGTCCACTGAATGAGTCAATGCCAGATAAATACAACCTGCACCACAGGTATCTGTTAATGCAGTTTGATGCCTTTGACTGCCATGGCTCAATGCTATGGGATCATGGGAGTTGTAGTTTTACAAAGTCTTTAACCATTTCAGCCAGACTGCTGATGCCTCACCAAACTACAAACCTCAGGATTCCATAGCATTGAACCCTGACAGTTAAAGTGGTGTCAGACTGCATTAATTCTAAAGTGTAGGTACACTCAAATTGGTACTTCTATGTCTGCAGGGAATTGTAGCCAATGGTAGCTTTCAGTTTAGTAGCGGAAACTGGGACTGTGCTTCAACCCCCATTTTTTTCTTAGCCTTCTGTTAGTTATGGAGTATGTACTCCAGAAGACACTTGCCTCACTTTTGGAGGTGAGGCAGATGGGCGCCTTTGGTTTGGTACCTGTATATTTATGTATTTAATAACTTTTCCTTAGGGAGAAAGACCGGAGAAAGGGGAGTCTGGAGAGAAAGGTCAAAAAGGAGAGCCAGGAGGTGGAGGATTATTTGGACCAGGAGCCGCTGGACTTCCGGGTCACCCAGGATACCCTGGTCCTCCGGTGAGAGATCCCACATCACACAGTGGGGAGGGTGGCTAATGTCTTTGCAGAGTGGTATAATCTGCTGGAATCTTTTTTTTATGAAGTGGACAGAATGGGTGACCTAGATAGGGCTGTTGTTGTTGTTGTTGTTTTGTACTCTCATGTCTTTTCCAATCTGGTGACACTAAGGTAGTCTTATCATGGGATTTTCTGGGACTTAAAGTTTTTGATTCACCCAAGGCCACCCAGTGCATTTCCATGCCATGGCTGAATAAAAAATTAACCCTGGTCTCCATAGTCATAGTCCAAGCTCAAACTGCTACACCAAGCTGCTGATGGTATAAAAAGGGGGAAAAAGTAGTTCCCCAAGAACAGAAAGTATTTTATGTTCTTGCTCTGTGTCAAGTGTTACTTATTCTTGCTGTGAAGCCATAACAATCTGGAGCAGGTTGACAGCTGCTTTGCAGTCCATTTGGAAAAGCAAACAGATTCTTGTATCAATTTAGCATGGTCCAGGAATTCTTATGTTTAATGCAGGGACAGTTAATTATTATCCCCACCTCAGTGTACCTTTGCCTTTTTGATCATCCTGTCCACACTGTTGACTCTGGGAGTTATGTTTTCCCCTTTGCCAGGGCACTTTGCAGGACCAGCCCTACCATTGGATGGAACACTCTTGCTACTTCAGGTGGCAAACATGATTTCACTTCAACAGACTGTTACTGCTTATAAGTGATGAGAAAATGGGAGCAGTGTAATTTAGATAATACCTGTCCTGCAAATAGTATTGTTATTTCTTCCGCCATGAACCTACCCACCAAATCTTTCTTTTTTCCAACACAGCAGTAATACCATCAGTGAATGCAGTAACAAGAGGGAAAGCAGAGGAAAGCTGCAAATGTGCAGGTTGTTTCTTTGAGTAGGAAGGATAGGGAAAACTTGCTCATTTTAGGGTTCAGGAATGGAAGCAGGAATGTTTGGGGAATTTGCCAGAGCCCAAATAGGGGATTATTGTTTCTAGATGAGGGACTAGGACAAGTTGGTTACAGCTTGGCCAAAATGGCGACAAGAAGAGGAGTAGGGTGATTTGGCTGCTTGAATCAAATTCATTGCTTGACCTAATCAATATTGATGGTGGATGAACCTGCTATTAGACAAGGGATCGGCTTAGAGTAAGGGTGGCCAACTGTGGAACGCTAGACTATGGAGGGCCCCACCCCACATCATCCCATCCCAAAGTGAAATTAAATTAAATGAAGTCATGTTTGGCTCCAAAATGTGTGTGTGTGTGTGTATGTATGTGTGTGTGTATATATATATATATATATATATATATATATATATATATATATATATATTTCTAGGGCAGTGGCCCTTCAGATGTTTTGGATTCAGCTCCCACAATACCTAACAACTGGTAAGATGGCTGGGATTTCTGGGAGTTGAAGTCCAAAACACCTGAAGGACCAAAGGCTGGAAACCACTATTCTAGGGAGTGTGTGGTATGTTTGATATGTTTTAGTCCAAGAATGAGCAGATGCTACTTTGGGTTCACTTCCTATTTAAAAAAATTGTCCAGAGCAGTCTCAGAAACATGACGAAGCTTCACCCATACCTCCTAGAATATATTTTGGGGACATTGTTGACACTTGTTGAAACCTGAGGGTTCTGGAAAGATCTCAGAGGCTGCCTGTGGCTTGTGGGTGGCCCTTTGCACACTCTAGATCTAAATGATCCTCAGTTCCTTCTGTGTCCATAATTCAGACCACATTTATTTTTTCAGGGCCCTAAAGGGGATAGTGTTAGGGGTCCTCCTGGCCCTCCAGGACCCCAAGGACCTCCTGGTGCAGGATTTGAGGGTCGCCCAGGGCCTCCAGGACCCCCAGGCTCTCCTGGCCCGCCAGGCCCTCCCTCTTTCCCTGGACCCCATAGACAAGGTGAGTAGATGACATCTGCAGCTTTTGTATTCTATCATTGCACTTAGCTCAGCTCTGCGGCGGTTTGAACCTTTACAAACCCAAATTCCTTTCATTTCCAGCTATCAGTATCCCTGGCCCACCTGGCCCACCAGGGCCACCAGGACCTCCAGGCAGTAGCGATGCATCCTCTCCATCTGGGGTAAGAAGAGAAGTCAATGGCATGTCAAACATGTAGGGACAGACGGGCAACTTTGGAGGGCCCAGGGACCATTTCCTACACATGTCAAGCTTTCTACAGGCTCTACTTGGCCAACCTGGTGAAACATGAAGTGGCTTCTGGTCTTTTTTTAACCATAGGGTTTCTTGGTGTGAGAGACATGCCTGGCTTTATAGATGAATCCCCCACTGGAATAACTTGTACTTCATTTGAAATACATAGTGTGAAAGATTCAATTTGAGTAGTTCATTAGTTTTAAACAAGCCTTGCAGATAGAGGGTGGATTAAAGCAATTCGACATCAATTTAACTGCTCAATGCCATGAAATCATGGGAGTTATAGTTTGATGAGTCGCCAACATTATTTGTCAGAAAAGGCTTAAGACCTGATAAAATCACAACTCCCATGATTCTATAGCACTGAGCCATAGCTGTTAGTGAATTGTGCCAAAGGTACATTAATTCTGCAGAGTAGATGCAGATTTACATAGTGAAACAGTGAGTCAAAATGTGGTGCATTGTCCAAACTGATCAGTGGCAGGAAAGGTTCCCATCTTTGTTTTCTCTTTCATCAAATTACCTGCTTCCTGACAGCCGCGGATTTTGCCAACCTATCAGAACATGATGAGCAGATCTCATGAAGTGCCAGAAGGGCAACTCATTTTCATCCGGGATAGAGAAGAGCTCTACATCCGTGTTCGCAATGGTTTCAGGAAAATCCTTGTAAGTATGCATGTATGTGGAGGCTAAGTGTTTAGCTGTATATGGACAGCTGCCATAAAGAATGCTGTCTCTTTGTAGGATGGGAAGCAGATGCTGAGGGTAATGCAACACTGTTCATTTATATGGAAATGGAATATGAGGTTAGAAAGAAGCACTCCCCTATTGTGACAGGCAAAATACCCCTGCCCTGACTTGTTTTAGAATAGGCTTTCTGGAGGTGATAGTTTTCACAAATGAGTTTGGATGAAAAAGCTTAAGTGTTCAAGCCTTTTCAGAGGATGAAGATGTCTTTCAGATCCTAGAGGTTTTTGTGAATCCACCAACTCTTGGTAGTTGCCCATTCTTGCTGCAAACTTAAGCTGCATCCCTGTTTTCCTCTGTAACACGGGCTGTTGTTGTCAAAAATGGGTCCACAGTGCATTCCTTAACAAAGGTCTCTTGTCTAAAGCATTGTGATGAAAGATCTGGTTTTTTATTAGCAGGCAATGCTTAGTGGGTAGAAAGCATGTTTACTCTTTGGCTTTAACACACACACAGACAGACACACACACACACACACACACACATGTCCCATGCGCACACACCCAGTTGTTTCATACTTATTCAGACAACCCTTGTTCCTTTAAATGTCACTCTTGTCATATTGCCAAGAGACAGTTGTTTTGCCTGCTAGGGAGTTAGGTCTTTATCTGTTTGGTACCTTGTTGTTCAGATATGCGGTTGGTAACTATTTGTTCCCAGCCTTGGGTTGCATTGGGAAATTACAAAATTCATCCTGGAAAATAAAACAAACAAACAAAAACAATTGGGACTGATGCAGTGTAGTGTAGTGGTCACAGCTAAGGGAATAAATGGTGGGCTGCTCCAATACAGTGATAAGAAGACCAGCAGACAGGATTGTTACATAGGTTTTTGAAATAGATAAAAAGCAAAGTATAAATGTTAAAATAATGACTCTGGGTTGATTTCAGCTTGAGGAAAGAATATCGCTCTCTGGTCCTGGGCTGGTAAGTGAAACACTGTTATCTAGCATTATGCAATTTGGTGTTCATGTGTTCAGTTAGCATATTTTTGCTTTCCCAAGTTCATTTTCAATCCAGGAGAGGCCTTTTTCCCAAAAGAAAGTGACCCCTATTTAAAAAGGCGCCTCTGTGGATCTAAAATGGCTCAGAGAAGGGCAAAAACATGTTAGGTTAGGAGTACTTGAGGGCAAGTACCCATGTTTTTCCAGGGGTTCAGACAAGGGTTGTGGTCCACTATAGTCCCCCAGGAGGCAATGAGCCACATATCAATAAATGGCTTGTCTTAAAATGTAATCAAGTCTCTGTCTTTGTGTATGTCTGGTTTTTTAAAATTTTAAATGTAACATGTTAAAAATGTATTATAAATATGAAATACATGCACTCACCAGCAATTATATGGAAAATATGTGGCTTTATTAAGAAAGAATGGCATATAACATGGGGTGGGGGGTGGGGTGGAATCCTTCGAAATTACTTTAAAATGCCTAAAATGCAATTTGAAAATAATTTTGAAAAATACATAACATATTAAACATACAAGTTATGCCATTACAATCCCTTACATTACTTCTGAAATAAAAGTTTCTGATCTCCTTGTTACTGCCCCCAAAGGTAAATTGTTGCAGATAACTATATTACTTTAAATCACTACTTTACATCTCTGCTCTCAAGGTCAGCACATAGCAAAAATCTGGGGGTGCAATTGAATGATCTGGTCACAGCAGAGCACATAAGATTTCACATCACCTTTAGTGAGTTATAGCACAAGGGAGCACATTGTAGTTCAAACTCCATGGCACAGACAGGAAGACACATAGAAGATGGTGCAGCAGTATTATTCAAAGTGCTGATTATGACCTATATGGCTTTGGTCCAGGCTATCTGATAGACCGAATCTCCCAATATGAGCCTCTCCAGACCCTGGGATTCACAAAAGTCCCTTCTCTCAATCCTGCAACTTTCATGGTTACAGCTGTTAATTGTTTTAAGCTGTATTGATTAACTTTTAAAATATTTTAGAGTTTTAAAATGTGGTTACTAGTTTAATTTGGTTTAAAGGTTGACTTTTTGTATGTTTTTAATTTTAATATTTTTAATGTGAAAGCTCCCTTGAGTCTCACTCTGGGTGGGAAAAGGTGGGAACACAAAGATGCTGATGGTAATAATGATTTTCATTCCATTCTAGGACAATGAGGTGTATGATAGACTTTCCAGCGTCCACCATTCACATGGAGACACAGCATCCTCTGGATCTCAGCGCACATTCCCGCAACATTTGCCTGTGCATTCACGCCGAGAGTCTAGCACTTACTCCACTGCCAAGCCGTGGAGAGGGGATGAAGGGGCCACCAATCAGCACCGCCTTCCCGAGCAACCTGCAATCCAACAACCTCATCAAGGCGCCCATCACCAACAAGAGCCACTGAATGCCTTCTTTCACCAACCCGAGCCTGTGCCTTCTGCTGTCCACACTCATCATGACTTCCAACCTGCTGTGAGTGTGCCCTATACATATTTTGGTAAAGTTCTCACTTCTGAAGCTGCTGGGGTTGGGAGCACTATCATTACGATGGTGTCTCAACTGACCTGGCAGAAAGAGGTTTGTATGGTGGTATATAAGTTTAGCTGACTCTAGTAACCAAGGGCTGCCTCAGATTGGATGAGATAAGAAGTGTTGGCCTGGTCCAGGGACAATGAGAACAACTAGTATGACAACAGTAGACAAAGTGTGGCTTTGAGATCTGGATTGAACTGTAGAATAGTGTAACCAGTTCTGAAGGATGGTGTGAGCTTCAGTCCCAAAATCCTCATGTAGGGTTGAAAGTATTGTTCACCTCAGTGAGTTTGTTTGTTTTTTCCTTCAGCAGCAATAGGGATGGAAAGACTTAAGGCTGCATAATCAAAAATGACCCTGACCCCCCTGAAAAAGTCCAGACATGGAAACTGCTTGTGGGCATTCTGTGTATGGCTGTGTGTGTGTGCAAAGGGATCTTGTAGTGCATTTGAGACTGAGACAAAGAAGTTGATAGCATAAGCTTTTGTAGACTGTTTTAACTTTGTCAGATGTATTAATTGCCTATTATGACACTAGCTAACATCCCAGCTTCGTGGGAGCTCTCTTGGTCAGTTTATCACATTTCCTTTTTGGTCCTACATCTGGGGCCTTTCCACACAGCCATATAACCCAGAATATCAAGGCAGAAAATCACACAATATCTGCTTTGAACTGAGTTCAAAGCAGATATTGTTTGATCTTCCAAATATTTCAGTTCAAAACAGAAAATGTAGGATTTTATTCAGCTGTGTGGAAGGGGCCACAGTAACTCCTTTCACCACTCATATGGCTATCCATTCACTCTGGCTTTTGGCCACTCTGAGTCCCACCTTGGGGGGTAGAAGTGCATGAAATAAAAATAAATAAACACATTTTCTTTTGTCTTTGTCCCCCAGCAACCATAATTAAAATTGAAATTGATACCTCATTACCCTACCCACATTTCAATTACTATTCATACATTTTGTTGTTGTTCATTCGTTCAGTCGTCTCCGACTCTTCGTGACCTCATGGACCAGCCCACGCCAGAGCTCCCATACCACCTACTTATTCATAGCTATAAAGGTCTGCTCTTAGACACCTCACTCCAGGGATATGATGAAGTATGAAATCTTAGGCTACCAACTTTTTCTCTGTCTCTCAAAAGGTGCTGCTACATGCCTTTGCATTCTGATTCAGACTAACATGACTGTGTGTGTGTGTGTGTGTGTGTGTGTGTGTGTGTGTGAAAGAGAGGGGGGAAGGGGAAGCTGTATGCTTGTGCCCTATTTCAGACAGAAAGCTGCTTTTTCTGATCTCAAAAAGGGGCCCAAGTTGTTGGGTAAGCATTCCTATTTGAGATCTCCTGGCACAGTTAGAAAGCAACACAACACATTAGCCAGACTAGAAAGCAGCTGTTTTCTTTTCCTGGAAGCAATGCAAGCATTGGATTTTTTTTGGGACAAATTTCAGATTCTGATATTTTCCTTCCTGCTTTTGGGTAAAAAGAGACACAAAAGGGGAAGGGTATATTTCCCTAATCACAAAATGGAAATGGAAATTAGGAAGCAGGGGTGGGGAGAGCATAATTAACATGCACACAGTGAATTACTTAGAATGTACTGTTAAATGTATATCAGCAATTCAAGGAAGTGTAAACATTTTTCATCATTTTTCTATTTGTATTAAATTGGATATTATTTTTAAAAGAAATGCAGTACATTTCTGGCATTTATTTCACAGAATGTATCTTAGCTCCATTTTGTGGTAGCTGCACTGAGACACGGGATACTATTTTGTACTGTTTCCTGTGTAATTTATTTATTCAATTGCTGGTCTCTCAGCCTTCTTCCAAGAGGTTCTAGGCAACAATCTTAAACTTTCTCATCTGCACAAGTTATAAAAAGTTTCCGTATGTTATTGTAGTCATCCCTTATCTTTTATCTTAAATGTAACTTCCCAAACTCTTTATTTATTGCATGTTGACATAGCGGACTCTGCCCTGACACGCGCTTTAGTCTCACATCAATCCTGGGAAGTAGATTAGGATAGTCCAGATAGTAATGTGGGTGGCTGACAAAATAAATTGTGGTTTCCTCAATGCTGATTTGCCTCTCTCTCTAATCACTGCACCATGCTGGCTTCCTTTGGGCCCAACTGTTGATCTTCCTGGGAACATCTCTTGAGCAATGTCTGAGAGGACTGGATGTCCCCATTTGACAAGATTGCCATTGCCAGGAAGCAGAGTAGAGGCCAGCCAAGATGCAATGAGAACCAGCACCCATTCTTAGCTGCTTGAATTGTGTTGCTCATGATTCAGCCTTACTTCTTAGTGCCTCGTCTAATCTAGAGAACAGTGACATCAGTATGGTACTTGCAGTATTAGAACTTAGCTCTTTCTCACGTGTTGGTCTTCTTTTTGCCTTTGCAGCTCCACCTTATTGCTCTGAACACTCCCTTGAGTGGCAGCATGCGGGGAATCCGGGGAGCAGACTTCCAGTGCTTCCAGCAAGCCCGGGAGGTTGGATTGACGGGTACTTTCAGAGCATTCCTCTCCTCTCGCCTGCAAGACCTCTATAGCATCGTGCGTAGAGCCGACAGGAGCACAGTGCCCATTGTCAATCTCAGGGTAGGTGTGGTCAAGGCCAACTTTAATTTTATCTCCCTTTTTGACAGTTACTAGTCACCAGAAGCTGGATGACCACCTATCTGGGAAGGTGTCAAAATGGGCTTTCTGCATCACACAGGGTAGATGATTTTTTTGAGGTTCTTCCTCTGTTACCAGGTAAAATCAGCAAACAAGGAGGATCTTCTCAGGATTTCTGGAGGACACCCTGCCTCCTTAGAGAACAGCAGGATCTTAGTGGAGCTCATAAATGAGAATGCACTTTCCTCACACCATAAGAGAGACAGAGAAAGGAGACTCCTCTGTTCAGGATTGTGAAATACTTCTACTATCTTGATCTTAATTCATGGCATGGAGCCACTACCTGAATATAAGGAAAATGTAAAATAATTTGAGGCAGCTCATTTTAATAGTTTTGAAATTAAGGGGATTTTTTGTAGCAGCTCGATGGTTTCAACAATGCAGAATGTGTTTAGTTCGAAGAAGTGCAAACCACACTTCAATATTTATATCCAGCTTTACTGCAGAGGAATAAAAAATGGATTAGCGAATAGCTGGCATATTTTGCGTATTAGACTCATTTCATGGGAGGACTTGCTGTTCAGGAAAATCCTTTCTGGCATTTTTCCCAATGCATGAGTTTCATACAAGTTGGGGAATAGTAGTATCAGACTTTCAAAGAGCAATGAGGAACAGTTGGTCCTAGTCATAGCCACTCAGTTTCCAAAACGATGGAACAGAATTGGTTTTGTGAAAAGCTGCTTTAACGTACTGGCTACTTTGCCTGGCAACAGTGTTCCAAGGGTCCCTTCCAGACCTTTTCCCTGAAATCCTTTGACTGGAGATAGCAGGGATTGAACTTTGCTGCACAAGTCGTATGTTTTCCCAGTGAATCATCAATTTAGCAATTAAAGGCGGGAGATTTTCCTCAGGCAGAGTGAAATTATTCCAGAGAGTCAGAAAGCTATTCTTGCAATAATGGTTAGGTGAATATATCCTTTCCTCATTCCTTTTCTAGGATGAAGTGCTGTTTAATAACTGGGAGAACCTCTTCTCAGGCTCTGAGGCTTCGTTCAGAACTGGAGTTCGGATTCTTTCCTTTGACGGAAGGGATGTCCTGAGAAACCCTGCATGGTAGGTTGGAGATGGGGACAGGACTTTTTTCATCTTGGGAATGTGTGTTGGTTACATTTTGCCATCTTACTTGTTGGGCCTGGTCTCTTTATGGCTCCAAAACACTAAAAAGCCTCAAAGCCAAGTCGCCTCTTTGCCTGCTCTTCACAAACAGAATGGATGTGTTTACAGCTGCTGGTTTGTTTGCTTGTTCCAATACCACCTGATGTTCCTTTTGCAGTGCTAAATGTTTTTAGACATGGCGGGGGAGGAGGCGGAATTGCTTTGCCAGGCGTTTTTGGTTTTGATAGTCCCTGTTCCATCTAAATCACATTTGCAGAATTCCCCCCCCCCCCCGCAAAGAGCGAGTCCAAATAATAAAAAGAGGTAGAGCAAATGGCTTTGATCAATCATTTATTTATACACACCATTTATTTTGCTGAATATTGTTTTGGACTAAAAACTGTGAGTATTACAGTCCAAAAACAGAATACATTTCAAGCTCTGCTGTGATACTCTACCCAGGCCTCTTTTACCTTGTGTATGTGCCTGTAACATTGTCTGTTGGCTTATGGTGACCCCCATGAATTTTATGGGTTTTTAAAGACAAGGAATACTCCCATTTGCCATTGCTTGCCTCTGAATGTTTGCCTACAATACCTGGTTTTCCTTGGCCGGCCCCCATCAAGTACTAAGAAGGGCATTGACTATGACAACCAATATGCCATCTGGTACAGCAGGCCCTGATACAAAACCATAATGTCAAGGAGTTGTCATTGCCAGACCTGGAAAGATGTTGTGGTTACATATGAATTGATTCTAATTTTGAATGCATTTCAGGCCTCAGAAGTACATCTGGCATGGCTCTGATTCCAAGGGACGCCGGCTAACAGAGAGCTACTGTGAGACGTGGCGGACGGATGACACAGTGGTGACAGGCCAGGCTTCTTCGTTGGCATCGGGCAAGCTGCTGGAGCAGAAGAGCAGCAACTGCAAAAATGCCTATATCGTCCTCTGCATTGAAAACAGCTTCATGACTTCTTCCAAAAAATAAAAGCACACATACACACACAAACACACTCGGAAGCGCTGACTGCAAGTGGAGGATGGGAACCCCAATGTTTCCTTTAAGGAGCGGGAATGAGCCATGGTCCCCTTACCCCCCAATCAGGATAATGTCTCCAGCCAGCCCCGCCAAGCAGATAAACGCGAGCAAAAAAGCCAAAGAGTGTCTTCCTATGATTCCCAGTGCAGCTCTGGTGCTGAATGTTTATGTATTGTTTGTTTATGTGTTCCTCTTGGCAAGGTTTCCCTGAATACCAGTGTACAGGCTTGCTGGAGGGGAAGGGGCAGAACAGGCTTGTGAATGCAAAGCAATCTCCAGGCAAGAGTGCTGCACAAAATAGCCCACCCCTCTTTTTTAACCCTTTAACTGGCTTGAATTTCTGTTTGTTTCCCTCCCTTCCATAATTACTACTATGAAAAAAGAAAGCCAAGACCAAGTGGGACATGCCAGAATTTCTATTTATTTTGAGTTGACTTAACAGAAGATGGTTTCTGGGAAGCAGAGTGCTGGGTAATGGGGTTAATGCTCTTTGGAGCCTGCAAATGTGGGCACAGTCTGTGGAAGCTTCTGCAGGAAAAGGTCCCCACAGCTAGGCACTTGTGGCAGCCTTTGCCTTTATATTTAGGAGTGTGGTGCTCAAGGACATAAACTAGACCCTGCTGGACATGGCCATAGTTAAAAGGCTTTTCTGTGTATGCCTAGCACACATCGCTAAAAACAAAGTGGGGTCACCAGATTATCCTTGGTAATCCTTCTGAGAATAATCACTATATGCAATGTGTTTACAAGACAGCCTCCCCAACTACTCGCCGCTGCCTAACTCACAAGCTGGCTTAACTGCTCATGCATTACTATCTCCATAGCCTGTTTACAATTTCTGTGGCTGAACTGATTCTAACCTCTGCTGAGATAATAGTTACACCGCACAGTTTTCTCTCTTTTCACTTCTCCCTAATTCACTATGTCTTAGCTTTGCAAGTGAGCCAGAGATAGTAAATATTACAAACTGACAGGTGATTTTACCAAGATGTTTTCCGTATGAATCCAGGAAAGAAACTGAAATAGTGCAAAATTGATGTTTTAAAAAATCAATGTTGATTTTTTAAAAATCTTTTAAAAAATTTTTAGAGACAATGTCACGCTTTACTTGACAGTTTCCTAATGAACGAGCAAATATAAAAGCTTTGCCAAAGAGTGCAACTACTGCCACCCTGTCTTTTGACCTCACAGGAGTGACCATACTGGAGTTGCCAAGCCCCGAGTGTTGCATGTAGAAGGCCCTTCTGCCTTAAAAGAATCAACGAACAGACACTGCAAAAGGTCCACATGTGGAGAGCTGTCTGTATGGCTTTGTTGACAGAGCCAGATCTACTCAGAGGAAGCGGCTTACGAGCGCTCCAACTGTGATGCTCCATCAAGGGATCTCTCTCAGATTTTTATTAAACCCTTGTCTTAATCTGCACCAGATCTAAAATCTCTTAGCAACTGTTCCCAAATCAGAATTAGGCCCAGCCCCGTCCCAATTGAGAATCACCTTCCCGACTCCTAGCCACCCCCAGCACTGTGGCAGGAACCACTAGGTAATAAGCCATTCCAAACAGCTGTAAGTTCAGCCTCTCTTCCAAAGTATTAAAGCAAAAAGGGTGTTGTGATTTTACGACAAGGGAACAGCTGGCATACAAATAAATGACTACTGTCTTGTGCTATACAGTATAAAAAGGTGTGTGTACTTTTTGGGATTGCAAATCTCAAATTACAATCATGGCAGGAGGATTCTGGGAGCTAGAATTCAAACAAAATAGTACAATATGTCCAATATCGGATATAAAACTATTTTTTTTGGGAGGAGGGGAAGGGGTGTTCATAATCATAGACAGGTTCATAGCGCAGCACCCTTGACCCCAAAGCACTCAGAAATCTTCCTATTTTATAGGCCCCACTGTGACTGAACGCCTGATATCTAGACAGCGCAACCCATCCACCACTTCAGTACCAGAATGCTTCTTGCCTGCCAGTTGTTTTAAACACTAACGTGCAAACCATTTGTGTTGGTTTTCAGACAGCAAGGTGCTAAATTTCTACCGAGCTTTGTTATTTTCATTATTGTAATGAACTTTTTTTTAATACCTGGGGGCAGGAGGGAAAAGAATCTGTGGAAGTCACACAGTCAGTTTCTAACTGTCTACTGTATTTTGTGAAATTTCAACACAGTTCGTTAAAGACTATGGGACTCTATATCTTTTGTCAGTTGTGTGTTGTGTTCTATAAACTGTTTTCTAAAGGCACTGAATAAAGGAAAGTATTCTCTTTTAAATATTTGGTGTCCTTATGCATGGGAATCTAGAGAGTGGTGGGCCTTAACTGAATGGGTTAATAAAAGAGATGCCTCTGAGTAAGTGCAGAGTGCCTTTCAAAAATGGCATGAAGATGGGACAGAAATCCAACGGCATTACAGTGAGTCGTACCTCTTTAAAATTAAATATTTAACCACAGAAGATCCCAAGCAGACCCTGGAGTTCTAATTTTTGGCACACTGTCATTATCCTGGGATACTGAAAATGGCTTGAAAATAAACCCTGGTGTTTTATGGCTGTGAGTAGAGGGAGAACAGAAGGAGAAACTATGTGTCAGAACAAAACACCAGCTCCTGATTGCTAAGAAGGAGCCCTAGATACTTTCTTTGGTACTCCTTTATCCCCCAGTCATTTCCCCTGTGGAGCTGAAGACCTGCATCTGAGGCCCCTTTCACACAGCTGTATAAAATCCACACTGAACTGGATTATATGGCAGTGTGGACCCAGATAACACAGTTATCTGAGTCTACACTGTAATGGCATTGAATGATGGATTATATGCCTTGATATTCTAGGTTATATGGCTGCGCGGAAGGGTCCTGAGCCAGCATGGTGGGGAAGACTGGAATGCCAAAGGCCCATTCAAGAAGAAACTCAGTTTTCTTGGGCAAGCAGATTCAACAAAGGTTGAATCGTAAAGCATAACACTCAAAAACAGGAACTCCAGACAAGAAACAATCAGGGACAGCTAATCACCTCTCAACAAAGGACTCCCCCCCCCCCCAAGGAGTAAAAAGCCACACCTTGAAACTGCCAGGTCATTAAATGGTAATCAAGGTGGCCAACTGCAACATTCACACCTAGCTCCAACAGACAAGAGTTCTTTCTCCCACCCTGGACATTCCACAGATATATAAACCCACTTTTCTTAGTTTCCAACAGACCTTACAACCTCTGAGGATAGATGCAGGCAAAACGTCAGGAGAGAATGCTTCTGGAACATGGCCACACAGCCCGAAAAACTTACAACCTATTGAATCCTTTGTTGGACATTCCACACCTGGACATTCCACATCTACATAAACCTCACTTACCTAGTTTCCAAAAGACCTCACAACTTCTGGGGATGCCTGCCACAGATGTGTGAGAAGTGTCAGGAGAGAATGCTTCTGGAACATGGCCATACAGCCCAGAAAACTCACAGCAACCCAATCCTCAACAAAGGGTGCTAACTCAAGAATTCCAGCGCAGTACATTTACTGGTGTCAAATTAATACAGAAACTTTGAAAAAGTTAAAACAACTTTGTCTATTTGTAAAAAAAAAAAAGTTCTTGCCCTGTCCGTTGGCTCCCCTGTAGGTGAAGAGGAGTAACAGCAACATTTAAAATCAAATCCACGATTGCTGAATGCACACCCACAGAATCAGCAATGCTGTCCCTGCAAATGGCAGCTTTGGTCAATATGTGGGGCAGTGGAATGACTGCACACTGAAGACCCAGACCAAGTACAGGAATCTGCAGTCTGTCAGCTACACACTGCATGTTCCTTTTCTTAATGTCAAGCACTGCTTTTATCTCCTTCGTTTCTACAGCAACATGATATTCTGGAAATCAAAGGTGTCTTGACCTTGTAAGTGCTGATTGTCATGCGAGTAAGGCTCAGTCCCGTCCCAATTGGGAGCGTGCATGGAGATCCCTCTCTTCTCTGCCATCCGTTGGGTTTCTCAGGCTTCGGAGCTAGCCAGCTCTGTATTTTTGTCCTTGCCCAGGGTTTCCACAACTGGGCTGCAGAGTTCCTCCGCGGGTGGCGCCTCTTGCGGCTTTCTGCACACATTGTGCCTCATGGCCACATACAAGCTTGCTGCAAGGTACACCACAGCCAGGAGTGTGAAGTAGCCAAAGTACACATAGAACTGGAAAAGGGGAGGGGAGAGAGAGAGAGAGAGGCAACACTGAAATGAAAGCAAAAACACAGCACCAAAAAGAACTGAAATTGCAATGGCTCTTTATCAAAAACAAAGAGAAGCACAAAACATTGCTGAAAAAGATCCACAGAAGGAATGTGCTGGATTAGACCAAAGGCTTATCAGATCACCATCCTACTTTGCAAGTTTACTTTTTGACCAGGAATCTCAGAATGCTGAAGAATTCTGGGTGCTGTAGTCAAAGGCCAGAATCTTGTTAGTACACTGTGCTACCAAAAGATGGGAGCACAGTAGCAATATAATAATAATAATAATAATAATAATAATAATAATAACAACAACAACAACAACAAATACAAATACAAAGGCTGCAAAGACTGGCACAAGCCAGTAAAGGTGATCCCAATGGTGATCAGCACACTTGGTGCAGTGCCTAAAGACCTTGGCCTGCACTTAAACACAATCGACGCTGACAAATTTACCATTTGATAGCTGCAAAAGGCCACCCTACTGGGATCTGCACACATTATTTGCTGATACATCACACAGTCCTAGATACTTGGGAAGTGTCTGAAGTGTGATCAAATGCAAAAGCCAGCATGCTGTGTACTAATTTTGTGTTTCAAATAATACACTACTACTACTACTACTACTAATAATAATAATAATAATAATAATAACATTATTTGTATCCCACCCCATCTCCCCAAGGAGACTTGGAAAGTCTCACAGCAATATAATTATACAAATCATCTCGACGACGACAACACACATAAATATAACCAATACAATTAAATCAACAGTTAATAACGAGGCAAACAATATAACAATAAAGCAGCATTTTAAAATTACAGACAACATCATTCATTTAAAATCCCAGCCACTGTTCAAGTGAAAAGGAACAGTAAGATCCAATTTTAGATTTATCTCATATTTCCATAAAGGAAATGAGGCACTGGGGAAATAAGCTGCTGGTCTAGCTTACATCCTCACTTCTGTGTGACTCTAGGAAAAATGCAGCAACTTGATTTGGGATCCAAAGTAAGATTTCCAAGCTCTGCGACCCAGTTGCCTTTTGTGCAAAGCTCCCAAGTGGGTAAACTGACTTCAGTCCTCCCAACTTTTGTCTGCTGGCACAGCACCTCTGAAAACGGTGTTCTCTGTGAATGAAAGAAAGCCAAATCTCCTTCCTGTGAAGCACAGGAATTCCACCTAAAAATCACAACTGGTGCAGGGGACATAAATCCTGCCATTTTCGCTCGCTTTTCCCCCTTGCCACATAAATCAAGCTTCTTCCATTAATCCACCAGAGTATCTGCTTTGCAGATTTCCAATGTTTATGCATAATCCTTTTACTGTTGATGTTTTCCCTTTTAAGACCATGCAAGATAAATAAGCAAATGGGGATCATTTACAGTAATTGTATCTATGTTTCTGGAGGTAGTTTTGTTTGCCCAGTAGTTTCCCTGGCAACAAATTTTACTCAAATCATAGGACTGGCATATTACAGCAAGACTCTTGCACCCACGGTTAAACCTTTGAAGTAATTCAATGGAATGGTTGCAGGTCAACTTGGGAACATATGGCAAGGTTGGGGCAGAATTTATTCATTTATTTATGCCATTTATATGCCACCCTTCTCACCCCGAAGGCTTATAAGTTATATGTAAATACAATATATTATATTATTAGCATAGCACAAAATTAGTACTATACATTCCCATATTGTACTATACCACTATACTGTAATAATATTAGTAATATTACATGTGATATGAAATATATAATTATTATATTGTATTATTAGTATTATATTGTATTCTATTATAATATTATTATCAATATTATACGTGTATACAATATTTATTTATTTAAAACTTTTATATCCCGATCTTCTCTACCTCCATAGAGAGACTCAGACCGGCTCACAGCAAGGATTCAGTGCTAATAATACAGTCTAAAACATCATACAACAGTAAAATATTAAAATACATATATAATAAAATACATCCCATCATTACTACCATTGCTTCCGTTACATTAGTGACATGCAAAGTAGTGTTCCGTGGACTATTATTAATCCATTAACTTCCAGTCCTCAGTGAGTTGCCAGAAAGAAACAGTTGTAGCCAATGGGCCACCCCTCAACACCAGATATTTTGGGAAGCTATCTGGTGTTGAGGGTTCAGCTCCAATTAGGGACACTTCAACCAAAATCATTGGAGGAAACTTCTGAGTGAATTTGAAAATAATTGTGCTGTTTGAGGGAAGTGTACAAACCAAGAGGCAAAAGAAAGTGCTGGGTCAAGCAAAGCAGGAGAGGGCCGTTTTGAATTGAACCTCTCTAACTCACCAAGTATCTTCATAGCTACCTACTATGAACACCGTGTGAACATGTGCCCCTTACCTGAGGGTGGACTGAAAGAGCCAGGCCCCTTTTATCTGTTATGATGATGGTGATGATAGTCTTGAGAACTGTGGCAAGGAAAGTGTTGATTCCAAACACCAACGCACAGAGTTCTTTGGAGAGGGAAGTTGCAATCTGAAAGCTTTAACAAAAGAGAGAAGAATGGAAGTCACTTTGGTCAGCAAGCGCAAAAGATACTAAGGACAGAAAAGACTGACTTTTTGGATAGTGGTCTCGGCTGGCATGCTAAAGCACTAATGCCGGGAACTGCTGAAAAGATTTTGTATTAAAATCTGAGGTGCTAAATTACAATACAGCGGGTGCTAGCAGTTTTGTGATGGCCACAAATTCTGGGAAGCAGCTGAAAGATGTGTCCATCCTTTCAACATGGGCAATCTTGGATGACACAATAAAAGGTGTCCCTGTTCCAATTCTTCCTTCCACCAGATCTCTCTCAAAGACAGGAGGTGGGAAAATCAGACTTCTGGTTCCCAAACAATGGCAAGGGAACAGATCCCAGTAGATCCCAGTGGCTGCTGCCTGGTAAGTGAGGACTGGGAGCCTCACAATCCCTATATTTTAATCGTGTCTAATATATTGTAATTTTAAACTATTTTTAGGTGAATTTGTTGTTTTGAGGCACCGTGTATGTGCCATTGTAAGCTGCCTTGAGTCCCCCTGCTGGGATAGAGAAAGGCAGGTTATAAATATTGCAAATAAATAATAAAAGAAATATATATCCCCTAAACAGGTGAATATAGAGAGATCGTGGATATAAGCCAGGCATAGGTTATATATTTGGAATTGCCTTTGTGAATACCAGCCACAAATCACAATACCTACAACCTGTTGCCTTTGAAAGATACTGGAAAAATATCTTAAAGCTGTGGTATTTTGCATTTAGGTATATCCTTATCTGTCAGTCATTTTCCAGAGATTAGCTCATATCTCTTGAACATTTATTGTCACATTTCTGGTATATATTTTAAAAAAACAAACAAACCAGAATCCTCTAATGACATACACGTCATGGGAATAAAAAAAAAGATTAGATATACTGGTACTTAGATCCTTGTCATTCCTAATATACGTAATTGATTTATCATACAGATCACTAGCATCTTTACATGTGCCATCTATCTATCTATCTATCTATCTATCTATCTATCTATCTATCTATCTATCTGCCACGTGTGTATATATATATATATGGGGGGGGGGGGGTGAATCATATTGGCAATCCCAAATACAGCAGACTTACTAAATCAACAGGATTTAACTAAATGTTGCTTTACTATTCCATAGTTAAATCAATGGATCGACTCTGGTTGGGACTATTAGCAACATTTAAATTCGTCTTGAGAAGCCTTCTTTGAACAAAGAACGAATATTAGAAAGACAAGCTGTTCTATGCAATTACCCATCAGGCACAAAAACAGGCAGATGTATATACTTTCTCCCCTCATGATGAAATAATGAGAAGTACTTTTTCCAGAGACCGACGGGCCCTTTTTAGGTTCACCACAGCCTTCCTGTATAGACTTTGACAATTGTTCTTACCACTCACATAGCTATGGGGACCAGAAACTGGTAGGAACCCCGGAAAAGGATGTAGCCTGTATAACATAGCCAGATGTTGCCTGTTGTGCTCATCAGCAAAAGCAAGCCTGCCTGGAATGCCGTCACAATAGCAATCATGAGCTCTGACCAGACCGTCCAGCGGATTTTCACATATCCAGCAGCAAAGGAGGTGATGGCACCTGGGAAAAGACACAACAGTCGCCAAAACAGATCAACACCCAGATGTCACCCAACAGACCCTCTCAAGTCAGTTCAGTTTTTTAAAGTGACATATCCACCATCTTTATACACCAGCTAACATAAACTGAACCTAAAACATTTCATCATTCTGATCATGACATGTTTTTTGGTTGTTTTTTTTACTTTTAGAACCAGCTAGACTTGAACTTTACTGAAATCAGCAGGTTCGTCCCAATATCATGGGGAAGAGGAGAATGGCCTTCAGACCCAAGAAAAATCTGCACCGGAGACGTAGCTGAATAACTGCATGCTACAGTTCTAGCTGAGGCTTATGCACCTGAAGCTTGAGTATCATGTTCTGTCAATGCATCTGAGGAAGTGGATTGTTCACAAAAATTTAAGATAAAATAAATCTGTTAGTCTTAATGGTGCCAGAATATTATTTCTTATACTTCTTTAATGTCCTTTCATGACTCAACTATACAACCAAACAGCATTTTTAAATGTAAGACCATAGCAACATTCAAGTGGATGTTATGTTTAGAACAAAACGTGATATTGTGGATTGGGAAACTGCAGAACACAAGGGCAGTGCTATTTCTAAGCATAACTTCCTTCAGACAAGACAGCTAAAAGAAGCTGCAACCAACCAGCAATTGTTCTATTTCCTCCTTGGCAACAGCACTTTTCTCTGCCTTGGGCCATGGATTGAAGTTGGGACCTTTTACATGCTGACCATGTTTCTCTACTGCAGAGATGTGACGCACATACCCACAGGGGTCCAATATACACAGACCTTGTGGAGTGAGTCAGAAAGTTTATCACTTAGATAAATAATCAACATCTGAATGTCTTGGAGAAAACAAAGAACAAAACCAAAGGTTGGGTGCTTTAGTTGTGCGTTCCTACATGGCGGAATAGGATTGGAGCAGACAGCCCTTCCAGTATCTTCCAGTTCTGAGATCTTACGACTCTAAGTTGTGTGAGGGCATTCAAATTCCCATAGTAAAAAATTGGCTTGGGTCACCTGAGAACATCTCAGTGACTTCCACAATAGTGGCTGCATATTTTAAAGTCACCACAATAATATCTGCATTGCAACTATCAGATCTTCTCAGCACCACAGTTCTAGAAGTGCTGGTGACCTAACTCACACAATATAGTCCCATGCAAGCAGATCCGGGGAGTTGTAATTTAAAGAAGTTCCTTTTCCAAGGTCTGCTTCTATGGTGTCCCAAATGATCTGGAGATGCCGTGGGTTTCATGCTGGGGGCAGGGGGGAGATCCCTGTGTGTGGATCACACACAACAGAGGTTCTTACCTTTTGGGAGCAGGGGTCATGGACTCCCTATAAGTATCTGAAGAGAGGTATGGACCTTTACCTGCTGAAAAAGCACTTAAACACCAATTCCAGAGTAAAGTATATTGAAAAAATAAAAATAATTTTTGCACCAGTTCACAGAACCCCTAGAGGTCCACAGATCCCAAGTTAAGAACCACAGGAACAGAGCTATCTTGAAGAGCCAAACCAAATGTTTAAGTCCAATTAATTTCAGCAGCACTTGCCTTTGCACGAGGGTGCCTGGGACAGTCTGCTAAGCCATTTTCATTTCATGTTTGAAGAACAATGAAGCAGAAAGAGCAAAAGAGAAAGAGGGAGATTAAATACATATCAAGCTTAAAAAGTGAAGATAGGGGGAAGGTTCTATACCAAGGAGTGTAGAAGCAGCTTCCACGCCTCCGTTGTAGACTTTTCTGTTATCGGTGGTAGAGTAAATGTCATTCCACAAAATATGCACATAATACAGTATCAAGTAGTAGCCGGCAGAATTGAATATCCACCAGAGAGACCAAAGCCTCAGCTGAGGCAAACGCACAATGGATGCCAGCTCCTTTAACATCCGGATAATGACCATATTCTGCCAAGCTGAGGCCTTCTGCCACCCCGGCTTCCCAGGGTTCATCTTGTCCAGCTCAGAAGGAGATGTGCCATTGCACACGGGGTCGCTTCTGTTGAAGAAGAGGCTGCGCTTAGGGCGCTTCAAGAACAGGGTGAGCACCAATGCAAAACACATGAAGCCCAGAGAAATATAGTTGAGAGTCATGAAAGTGGTGCCCCCGATGCTGAGACAGAGCTGTCCAAGCACAGAGCTGATGAAGACACCCATCAGGACGGAGGAGCGAGAGTAACTGGCCATCCGCTGATAACGCGATGGGGCAACCAGGGAGAAGATGTAGGAGGAGTAGGCCACCCGGGCAGCCATCGTGATGCCATAGAAGAATTCCATGAACTGCATGGCTAGGACATTGGTGCCAAAGATCAGCAGCAGCCAGATGGAGATGTGGCTCAAGCACTGCAGCACCAGCACTGGCTTGTACCGCAGATAGTCAGTCAGCAGGAAGATGGGCACCAGCACCACCATGTACGAATAGGAGAGAACAGGGGTGATTTCATTGGTGACCTGCAAGACATAAAACACAAGCCAATAGCAGCACCCTCTCATGGTGAACCCCAGGACTCTGCCACTGCAGAAAGCAAGGACCAAAGTGTTGCTACTGGGCAGGAGAGACACAGAACCCCAGAGGAAAATGACCACAGGTTGAGCATCCCTCATCTTGAATGTCAAAATTCAAAATACTCCAAAAACTAAAACTGTCCACATGGGTGGCTAGGATAGTAATTACTTTACTTTCCAGTGATTCAATGTACACAAACCTTGTTTCATACACAGAATTATTAAAAATTGCATTCGGACTGATATGGGCGGGATATAAATGTTGTAAATAAATAAATAAATAAATAAAATTGCCTTCAGGTTATATGAATAAGTTGTCTATGAAACATAAATGAATTTCATGTTTAGACTTGGGTTCCATCTCTGAAACATCTCGTTTTGTATGTACATGCAAACATAGGTATTCCAAAATCTTAAAAAAAAATAAATTCAAAATGCAATAGACGTCTGGTTTCAAGCATTTCAGATAAAGGATACTTGGAACAGAGGGCAACAATGGCTAGGAGAGGTGCTCATTGTAATCAATATTGAGAACCATGATCCTGAAGAGTTGCTTTAAATTATTATTATTAATAATAATATAATAGGTTGTTGTAGGTTTTTCCGGGCTATATGGCCATGTTCTGGAGGCAATTTTTCTCCTGACGTTTCGCCTGCATCTATGGCAAGCATCCTCAGAGGTAATGAGGTCTGGCCTCCAGAACATGGCCATATAGCCCGGAAAAACCTACAACAACCCATGGATTCCGGCCATGAAAGCCTTCGACAATACAATAATATAATAGTTTCAAAAATCATATAGGTAGGTCTACTGCAAGAGATCGGTAATTAATACGGTTTTAAATTCAGACAATGTACTTAGTTGTCGATCTCTTTTGGAAGATCATTCCACAATCTCAGGGTGGAGGAAGGAAAAGTCTTTTGGGTGACTGCTGCCACCCTAATAAAAGAAAAGAGCAATGTGCATATTGGGTTGAGAAAATATGTGCATGGACTATTTTGATTGCTGTTTTCCAATATCACATCAGAATGAACAGAGAACACAATCCAACATCCCTTTAATGTAGTGTAAATATCCAGATGTGGAGACATGCTACACCAGCACTTCACAACCCCATACAGAACAGCAGCACTGCACAAGACATGAAAGAATTGCTCATACAACAATGGCTTCAGACTACAAGAAAGGAGATTCCATCTGAACATTAGGAAGAGCTTCCTGACTGTGAGAGCTGTTCAGCAGTGGAACTCTCTGCCCTGGAGTACGGTGGAAACTCCTTCTTTGGAGGTTTTTAAACAGAGGCTGGGTGGCCATCTGTTGGGGGTGCTTTGAATGCAATTTTCCTGCTTCTTGGCAGGGGGTTGGACTGGATGGCCCACGAGGTCTCTTCCAACTCTATGATTTTATGATTCAATGTATGAGCAATTCTGCTTCTATCATCAGAGCATGTTGGTTGTGCTCTTGCCAATAATTTGCCCTGTATGCATGGCACATCTTATTCACACAGAAGTAACTAACTGAATATTGGTCCCTGGCTGCAATCCTGTTGGTTAGTCCTAACTTAAGTCAACCCACTGAATCAATGGTGGAATGCTTAGTCAACACAAAGGTAATTCCAACTCATTCAATGCTTTTGTCAGGGCAAACAATAGGATTCAGGGCACAGCAGGGCATTTGTACCAATACCAGAGCTCTCCTTTTTGGATTACAATTCCCAACATAGAAGGCTTTGGGAGTGGAGATTTTAAAAGTAACATTTCCAAACTCTAACACTGCATATGATTGTGTTCAGGAGAGGTGGGATCTAGTGCTATTCAAATTCGCTGGGTTACATAAAATGTACTAGAGCTCCCTGGGTTTTAAAAAAACACCTGCTGGGTCACAGCTTCTTAATTAAAAAGATTTACTCTTTTTTAAAAAACAAAAATCTTGGGCATCTTGTGCCTGAAGTCAACAGTAAATTCTGCCCTCCCCAAATGTCCCTTGCCAAGGTGGTCAGCTAAGCCTCTTCCAGCAACTTTATTGGAACTTGCTGTGTTTTGTCCATGGAAACAAAGCAGCAGGGGACTCTGATCCCTGGCCAAATAGGGCTTCCTGGAACATGGACAAACAACTTCTCCCCACAGGAGAGGAGGGATGCGGAAAGTGCAGGGGGACGGGCCCTGTAGGAAGCTATGTCCCATTTCCACAAAAAAAAAACAAAAAAAAAAAAAGCAAAGAGAGGAGATAGAGACTGCTTGTAAACAGATCTAACTCCCAACCATCTTGTCAGATTTTGTATTTGTTTTGACATCCAATCCATGAATGGTACAGGATTTCACCTATACATCAATCTTTAAGTAAACCATTGCCTCATACTGAAACTGATGTGAAAGTGTAAAACGAAGAAAATCCACTTATGTTTGACCCACCTATGACTATTGTACCATTTACATGGGAGTTGTAGTTTAGTGAGGCACCAGCACTTTGGCAGAGAAGGTTAAAGACTTTATAAAACTACAACTCTCATGATTCCATAGGGTTTGAGCCATGGAAGTTACAAGGGTGTCAGACTGAATTACTTCCACAGTGGAGATTCATTGTAGGTCTTAACAGCGATGTTAAAGGAGGAGGTATATAATGCCTCTCTTCCCCACTCCCAAAAGGCAGCTTTGAATCAGTGGAATATGCTACCCCAGTCATTTCCCAGCAGGATGGTATAGTTAGGAGGCATTTGGGCAACATCTTGCAGAAGAATGAAAACTGAGATTGCTCTTCCAAATCATCATCAACCCAGGAGAATGATGTCAGCATTCGTTTCCTAGCTGCAGAATTATAATTGTATAGGAATTGAATGTTTGCCTTCTGTGGTGGAATCTGTCCCAAGTCCTCTCGGAGAGACAGGGTGGAATATTTATTATTTATTTACAGCCAAATGTTACCCAAGTGTCTCCCATCTATCCATGGCTCATAAATCTCCATGACACTATGCTCTGGCACTTTAGGAGGTAGTGGGGAGGCATTCTGGTGAGCAATGCACTACTCTGCAATTACGTGATATGAGCTTCTGGTCAATGAATCTTCCATAAAATGGAAACTAGAAGGACATTCCTCATGATCTGGCTTGACTGCTCCACTAGACACTAAGAAGGCGAACTGTGATTGGGAATGTATTTGAAAATAGAGTTTTCGGGTATTTGAGTAGATCCTCCTCACCCCATGTGCTCACTCAGCACTTGCTGTTCATGCCTAGTCAATGTGTCTGAGAGAGCCTGAGCTTTGGCCCTTCCAAAGGGCAACACTAGACAGCATGACGAAGCCATGGCACACAGATTGCCTCCCTTGCCCTCTTCTCTGTGCCAGATCTGGGAGGGACAAATTTCAGCACAAAGAGAAGCTGCATTGTCAAAGACATTAGAAATTACTAATACAACAGGAACAGGCCAAAGGTTTAACCATAAGCTAGAAGGAAATTAGGACAGTAGGTCAGACTTGTTCAGCAAGGCCACTGAAACATTTCAAATGACCTTTAGTGCAGTTCATAGTTCTCTAAAAGTAAAAGAAAACAAGAATATTTGCTCACTTAACTCCAGTAAACTGATAAATCAATATAGCATTTTACCAGCATTCCTCAGAATAAGGAGACTAAACATGCTATTGTCAATATTGTTGACAATGTGGTATTCATTACCATATTATAATACCATAATATGAAAAGGTGAAATTAGCGAAAATGTATTTTGAAAAATGTGGGAAATGCAGTAAATTTTCAAAGAAGTTGCAAAATTCCCACTGTAGCCTAGATCAAGGCTTCTCAAACTTTTCCACTTGGGACCCCTATTGACCCGAGATATTTTTATTTGATCCTAAGTATAAAATTACACAAAATAGGTATCAAAACCAAACATTTATAGTTATGAAATCAGCACTTGCGAAACAAACTAATTTTTCTTTTTATTAAGTACAGCTGAAGCAACTTCTGCGGAGCTAATTGTAAACACTGCACAACAGATAATATCCTACCATTTCCCCCAAAAATTGGGACTCAAGGTTGTGTACAAATAAAATGAGGTTGCAATTCTATACTTGCTTACCTGGGATTATGGTCAAATGAACTCTAACTCTCACTCTATTATATATAAAGTACTGAATTGCACTTTTTTCATATTAAGAGCGACTTCAGAAACTGCAAGTCACTTCTGGTGTGAGAGAATTGGCCATCTGCAAGGACCCAAGGGATGCCCAGATGTTGTGATGTTTTTACTATCCTTGTGGGAGGATTCTCTTATGTCCCTGCATGAGGAGCTGGAGCTGACTGAGGGAGCTAATCTGCGCTCTGGCTGGATTCGAATCTCCGACCTGTTGGTCTTCAGTCCTGCTGGCACAAGGGTTTAACCCACTGTGC